>NW_024513654.1:6005381-6237881 GCF_017590135.1 Pyrgilauda ruficollis | reverse complement strand
AAGTCCACGCTTTTCTGTCAATGCTCCGCACGTCGCCTCCCCCGTGTTAATTCTGCTTCCTTCCCCAAGGCTGGACAGACAGAAAAACTGGCCGATTTTTTTCCCTGGGACAGTAAAATAATAGGGAGCAGGCAGAGGCAGGATCTGGGGGAAGCAAAGGATCTCGCAGTCCGAAGAAAGCCGGCCTGTTATCCCGGACAGGTAGAAAAGCCCTGGTCCTCTGCTCGGGGTGGTGAGGACTGGCAGGGCACAGGAGGGGACATCCCCCGCACCCCCACCCTGGGCTGCTTCTGCGCAGACCCCAGGACACCCTCCCACGCGTGCTTGTTTCCTTCGCTTTCTGGGGAAAGGGCTCCAAAAAAATCGAGTCCCGGCTGCGTTTGGTCCGTCTGGGCTGAGGGAAGGGGCGGGAAAGGCTTTGGGTGCCGATTCCCCCTGGAAGGGAACGAGAGGAGAAGCGTCAGCCCTGCGGGAGGAGAGAAGGATGCTCGGGCACTCGGGCAGCCCCAGCCCTCTCCCAGAGGGGATGGAGGGACGGCGGCTCTGGGCGGGGAGGGGGCTCGGAGCCGCCGCGTGGAAACTGGGAACCCGTCTCGGAGCTGCTTGGCTTTTGTTGGTTTAGGCTGGACCCTTAATGTTTTCTTAATTAAGCGTTTGAGTGTGAGTAAACCTCCGCGAGGCGTTTACAGCCTGGCTATAAAGTGGGAGCGGGGGATCTCCCTGGCTCCTGCAATGCCTGAAAACATTCCTTGGGGGCTTGAAGGGGGCAGAAAGCCGCTCCACAGGGAACAACGTCCTTAGCCAGGCTCCTGCTTGGAATTACCTTTCTAAAAGTCCTTCACCCATAAAGGAAAGGACGAACTAGTAGTATCCTCTTTCCTTGCTCCACTCTCTCCCGCCTGACACATGGAGCTCTGGAAAGTTTCAGGGATTTCCAGTCAGGAAGGGAAGAGTCCAGAAGAGCAGAGATGCTCGGCTTCAGCTGCGGGGTTTCCCCCCCCCCTCCCTTTTCCTATGTAATTGTGTTTTTTTTTTTTTTTTATTTAAAAAGGAATTTAAAAAAAAAAGAGGGAAAAAAAAAAAAAGGAATGAAGAATTCGAAACCATTTCCCCTAGTGAAAGTGTTGTCTGAATGAGTGTGGGTGACCTGGACCCAAATAAACTTAGATAAGGTGTGGAAACTCATCTGTCAAATCCCGCACAACTGGAAGCAGCAGCTGATCCAAGCCTGACTCGTGAGAAGCTGCTGGATTCCGGTGTTTTTGTGGAGTTACACTCATAGCTTTATCAGTATTTGAACAACCTTTTTGTGGTTTTGCTGTGTTCACAGAACGCGCGAAGTCCTGACTTTCTCCCAAGGCCGGAGAATACAAGCACGGCTGTTATTTTATCTTTAGATCAGCAAGTGGGTATCAGAGGCAGGGAAGAAAGTGCATTCTTGTGGGTTGCGAGACTGAGATATTCCCAGATAAACTCTTCTGTGATCTCATTTATAATCCACGCGATCACGGCTATTTTATTTGGCATACATGTGTTGAGAGGAGGCGTTGCTGTGATGGGAAGTTTAGGATCCAAATATGATTTAAAAACCTTTTTCAGAGAGTTATCTCCTGTGCCACCCTCCTCGTCCCGGTAAGCACGTTGCCTTTTTGTAGCCCACACCTTACCTGCTTCTCCGCGGGCTGCCAAATATCTGCTCAGAATCAAGGAAAAGAGAGGAAAGGAGAAGCTGTGATTTGGAAGAGTAAAGGCTGTTCAAATAAACAATGAAAAGGTATTTTCGTAAGACTAACGTTATTTTATTTAAATTCCCTGGGAATGCAAAATAATAGAAAGCCTGCACTGACTAAAATCTGCAAGGAAACAGAGAAGAAAAGAAAAAGAAAGAAAAATAAATAAAGATGAAAAAATGTGTGCGAGAGATAGGGGAAAAGAGAGAAAAGAGGGAAGGAAGGAAGGAAGGAAGGAAGGAAGGAAGGAAGGAAGGAAGGAAGGAAGGAAGGAAGGAAGGAAGGAAGGAAGGAAGGAACGAAATGCCGTGTGTAAGGAGAAGCCAAGGTCCCAGAGTGGGATGGAATGAAGCCGCCGCAGGGACACTGTCAGGAGTCTGCGCGGAAGGGTCGTGAGTTCATCGCCGGACCCACTTGGAAATTCACCCCAGTTTGTGTTTAAGAGAGTCAAGGGCTGTCGGAAATCCGCTTTCTTCCCACCATTGTGGCGAAGTCCTGAGAGGTTGGGCTCGGTGTTTTCTGTAGGTTTTCCCTGGCAAATCACAAGCCCCGCTCGGCAAAGCGGAGGCTCCTGGCGGGCGGGGAGCGGTGCCACCAGCGCAGCGCCCCAGGACACGGCCGGGCAGGGTGGGCAGGGCCGCCCCTCTGCCGG
Organism: Pyrgilauda ruficollis; assembly: GCF_017590135.1. Classification (NCBI taxonomy): domain Eukaryota; kingdom Metazoa; phylum Chordata; class Aves; order Passeriformes; family Passeridae; genus Pyrgilauda; species Pyrgilauda ruficollis. The sequence continues at coordinate 6,235,499 of NW_024513654.1, read as the reverse complement.
GACCTTTTCCCTCTCCCCAGTGGGCGCTTTTCCTACCCGAGCTCCCCATCCTGGCCTTGGAAAAGCAGGAAGGGAGAGCGCCCGGGGTGGGCGACCGTGTCCTGCGTGGCGGGGAGCACCTTCCCGCTGCCACCCCGCGCATTGCCATGGAAACAGCCGCAGCTGCACATCAAAGTTCCCGCAGGCTCAGCCCCGGGTGCCCCGGCAGGGACCTGCCAGGGACCCCCCGGCCCCGCTGCCGCTCCGGCACCCCAATCCACCTTCCCCTGCCTCGTCCGTCGGTGGGCAGGAGCTCGTCTTGAGAGGGAAGAGCCCCTCTGGCTCCTTTTCCACCCTGACACGAGGGTCAGAGACAGGCGAGGGGTGGCTTTGAGCTGGGCGGCAGCGAACGGGGACCGGCAGCGGCCAACAACCCTCTCTCGTCCCCGCCTTGTTGGGGCGACCGCGGGAAAGGATGGAGATGCGGGCCGGCAAATGCGGGCCCAGGGCTTGTCCCTGCCCTCCTCTACCATCGCTTAACCTTCGCCTGTCCCAGCCAGTGACTCCCGTGTGGCCCCAGAGTCCCTGTCCCCGCACCCGGCACCGCGGATGCGCCCAGCGCGGCGGGAGCTGCAGCCCCGGCCCGGTGCCCCCTCCCGTGGAAAGGGGCTGCTCCTTCTTTTTCGGGTGTAAGGGTAAAACTCGGCCAATATCTGCCCCCTTCTCCCCATTACTTAAATAAAAAAGGAGTAAAAGGCAACGTTTACACCAGTTTAATTAAGGAGGGCCCTTGTACCTTGGGGGGGATCGCATCATTTCACATGAAATATTCATACAGGAGGTTCCCGAGCTGCTCCGTTTAATCATTCCCGCTGCCAGCGAAGGGCTCTGTCTTTATACATGCCTGTAATTTGATTTTAATGTCCCCACTTTTCCATCCGCACGTGTCCAGAAGGTAAGTTCCCGTGAGGAAGCCAGGGCTGAGAAACGCTGCCCAGCCCGGGCGGGACCCGCACCCGCGGAGCTCTCCGCAGCCTCCCGCGGGCGCGCATCTCCTGGCTGCGCATCCCACCTCCCTCGCTCACCGCTCCAGCCGTGCCCGCCGCTTCTCCCTCCCCATCCGCTGGACTGTTTCACATTCAGCCGGGTGAAATAGCGCAGTTTTATATCCCTGTTTAAAGGGGGGAAAAAAAAGGCGGAAAACAAAACACACAGAAGGAAAAGAATGTGGCGTCGACTAATTTAAACCAGTTCGAGTGGAAGGGCTGTCAGTTCTGTAAGTAAACGATGCGGTGTTGATTCAGATGTTTCTCGCCGTCGCTGCCGTCTGAGGGGGAAGAGCTGAGGCTCGGAGCTCCCGGCTGGGCAGGACCGACGGCAGCAGGGCCCGGCACCTCCGTGTCCCTCTGCAGGCTCCTGCTCACCCTGCCTGGATGGAGAAGATAAAAAGAAGGGAAAAGGACATTTAGCCCTGAAATGATGAGCCCCACTTCCCCCTGGACGCACCCAGGCGGATTTATCTCAGCCGCGCTGTTTGCCGGGTGCCAGCAGCTGGGAGCGGGGACAGGCGAGTGTTAAACGATGCCATGAGCCTGCAGAGCAACAGGCGGACACCAGGTAATTGGCAGCAATTCTCAGGGCCAGTCCGGTGACCTGTTAATCTGTTGCAACCAGCACTCGGTCAGGGGAGAAAATAATAAACTAAAAAATCTGTAGAACGGAGAAAAAGTCTGACTTACCTCGGACCTGGTCAGCTTGTTAATGTTCCACTTGTAAAGAAAAAGGGTTTCTGAGCGAACCCTGTCTGTGTTCAATCAGACTGTTACTCCATTTGCTGAGTGTAATATATCCTCTGTAGTTTAATCTGTTCTCCTTTCTTTGTTAAATTTATATTTTTTTTCCCCTTTCTTCATTGGGATCCTGTGAGGTTTGGCACCAGCCTGTTGGAATTATGAAGCAGAGGGTGTCTGCAGAGCAGGAGCACCATTCAGCACCTCTGCCTTTGCATTTCCCGTCCAGAAGGCAGCTGTGTGACCAGAAAGTTCGGGATGGACATGCAAACCTTCACCCCTCCACAAACTTTGCTCAATAAACCTCCCTCTGTCATCCACAGTAGAGCACAGAAAGAGCTGCTTGTCCAGGTGGGAATGTTTGTGTGGGAGGCTTGACACAACCCCTGCATCCCAACCAAATATCCACAGTGGCTGGAGATGTGAAATAGAACCTTAAACAGGCTCAAAACAATTGTTTAAAACCAATTTCTTCACGACATAACTTTGTTTTTTAAATAAAAGAGATAGGCCCTTGGGTAGCTTAAAGCAAAACAGATTTTTAACAGGTGAATTGGAATCAGCAATGTTTTGAAGAGTTCAGGGTAGAAACAGTGACACCCCCCAAATTAAAACTGTTTTACAGAAAGTTGAAATCACAGGGGACGCACAAAACTACCATCACAATATATATTTCCAGCATTAAGGAGGAGATATAAAGAGTGTTTGAGCTTGCTTTATTTTATTTCCGCCTTCCATCCTTCCCTGATATTTTATTTGTTTATTTTTAGAATGGAAAAGATTATCAGGAGACCTCCCTAAAAGTGATCTTTTGATCTTACTGCAAATATAGGGCTGAAACCAGCAGCCCTTACTTAACACTGTGCCATTTCTGAAATGGCTGCTGGGTTGCACAGGAGGAGATCCAGGGTATTTTCCATTATTCATAAATATTTCAAGCAGGTAAGTTTAAGACTTTTTGTTTTTGATGAGCTGTTCTCTCTCACACGCATGCACACAGAAAAGAACTGCTTAGAACACACTTGGATTCAAGTCCAAATCAATGAATAAATTACACAGATGGGTTTCATTGCTTCTATATTTGCTGCATGTAACAAATCAGCAAAAATGTTCAGCTCATTAGCGGGGACAATACTGTGTTGGAGGGGTCAGACACGAGAAGGAAAGAAGGGTTCATTTTTTCCTGTGATGTGACTGATGTCTGGCTGAACAAGTGTGATTTATACCAGACCTCTCCCCTAATATAACATACTTCTGCAATTTTTGTGAGACAGCCCAAAATATTCATACATGACAGAATCAGAAATAACTCCCTCAGAAAGGCTAAATTACATGGTTTGGAAAGTTACAGCCCTGTACATCTCATGACACTATTTTCCTGCTGAGGAATTGTCTTTTTTTCACAAGTGATAACTGCAATCCAGTAGCAGCTAAACCATTCCAGTAGGTATATGTAGCATATTTGGGCTATATATTAAAGATCAGTAACTCTACATGCTCTAAAATAAAGGCTTTACATTTTATCTCACAAATGAAGGCCAGTAAATTGTGACAGAGCTGTGCAGATATTAATAGTCCCTGTTCCCCACTGTCACTTAGTTTTCTAGGAGGACAAAAAATATCTGTCTGTTCCTGCCTATCCACTGTCACCCAGACTTATTAATTCAAGATAAGATTGCTATTCTGAATGGAGCCATCAGGTCAAACACTGGAAACTTTTCCACTCCTGGCCCAGGGATGAGGTTGAAAGAGGGTGAGTGAGCACTGCTTGGAAAAAAAGGCAGAAATTTGTGCAAATCTCTCAGCTGCCATCCTGTGATTGGTGGAAAAAGCTGCCTGGTTTGATTTTCCAATGAACAGGACTTGTGATTGTGATTGTGATAAATGAGGCTGCTTTGTGTCACGACTGGTGTCAGAAGTTTTTATTTTCAGTGCTGGGATGCTGTGCAGGTGACTTTACAGTGAGAGTCCTTTCAGCTGAGGGCACAGCAGCCGTGTCACTGGTGAGTTTGAGCTGCTCAGGGGACAAGTGTGGCCTTTGCATTCCATATTCCTATGGCTATTCAAGCCCAGCTCTCCCTATCTTTGCTCTGCTGACTGATACAAGTTCTGTGATGCAAACAAGGCCCAGAAAATCTTCTGTATACCGCAAGGACCGTTCCCATTATGCATCTCTTGGAGCTCTTCCACTGAAGGAGCACCTCTTCCAGAGACACTGATCCACTGCTGACTGGTGCAGCAGTGATTTCCCATGTGCAGGTTGGTGTGGCTCCTCCATCCTCTGCTCATGGCTGTTCCTAGAGCCTGCCCCTGTCTCAGGGACACATGCTCAGTCGTGTGCATTGCTTTTGCAGAGCACACAGCCAGACATTAAACTCATTTCCTCAGTGCATGCAAAATTCCCTTCAGAGCCTGAAATTTTGGATCTTTTCCTTGCCTAAATTCTATTTAGCATCTAAGTGGGACATAGATAACAAGCTGGCAGGCTGGAGCTAAAATGACCTTTCTTCCAATGAGTAACAACTGCGTGTGAAGGGAAACAACTGCATGCAAGGGTTTTCCATGGGAACCTGAGTCACAGCCTACTCAAGAAAACACGAAAATTTTACACCATGTGTGCAGTGTATTTTGATGTGTCTTGTGATGCAGACCTGAGTGGCAGCTGAAGTCACCATGGCACTGGAGCTCTGCTGTGGGTGATGCTCTCAGGGCCTGCTGCTGAGCTGGCCAAACCCCCTGCAGGCAGCCTCAGCCTGGCTGAGAAATTCGGTTTATTCCAGATCAAAATTCAGCTGGGCCCTGGGTAAAAAAATCTGTGAATCTTAGCTTCAGAGTCACAATATATCTTAGCAAAAAGAGCCCCTTTAGCCTGTGAGAAGACAGGACCAAGCAGACCATGCTGCTAATGCCTGTCCTCCTGTACCTCTAGCAGAGGGCTGCTCTCTCACCTTGCTGAGATAAGGTGGGGAGGTGAGTACCTGCTCACAGGTACTTTCAAGCTACTTTGGCAAAGCAGAAAGACAAATCCTTTTGCTCTGTATTTGCACAGCACCTAACACAGCAGAGTCCTGATGCCTTACTGGAGTTGCCAGGGACTTCTACAGCACAAATAACAAGTACATAATGCATCTGCTACAGAGCTCACAAACCTTTCATGTTATTTATGTACTAATCTGAACAGTGTGGGCCAGATTTTGATCTTGGTTATTCTGGAGTAAATGAGATACGGGTTTGGCCTCACATCCATAAGATCTATAGTCAATCAGTGTTTCTAATGTGCTCATCATGGAAATATCTTGGCATTGTGTGGCTGGCCCACTTCAGTGTGACTAGAATAGCAAAGCATTATATTAAGCAAACAGAACAGTTTGATTTATAGATTTGTGGTAAGAATAGTTCAGTTTTCCAGGGTGTTCAATTTAATTAACGTTCTCCAGGGAAAAAACTGCTATTGTTTCCCTAACCACATGCCTTCCAATACAAAATAAACTCTTGCTGGTGTGTATGTGCTGCTTAATTATCCTAAATGGTTCCTTTTGAAAGTTGTCTATTGACCTGCTTCACAAGTGGAGCATATCCTATTCACTCAAGAGTATGTCTCTACCTGCACTTAGCAAGAAAGAGATACCAGATGAATTCTAACACTGCTAAATGACAAACCAACCTGCTGCATGCAGCATTCCCCACTGGTGTGTGAATAAGGCTGCAAGAGTGCTTTATAAAGCCAAATAAATTGCAATAATACCTGTAGGTTCTAATTCCAGCCACTGTTTTATGGCTGGGGATAAATCTACAGCAAGGAGCTCTGCTTGGATGGTACTGGAGCACAAAACAGGAGAGCAGGGACAGTTTATCTGTTTGACCCACTAGGGATCAAGTCCTGCTGTTCGTATTCACCTTGAGCCACTCCATGGTTTTGATCTGCTGGTCTTCAGAGGGGTGAGCTACCAGAAAAGCAGATCCTGGGCTCAGGTCACCCTGGCTGCCAGGGCTGTGTAAATCACACTGCCTTTTGCACCAGCACAGTGCCTGACCTGCTGTCTTCATCTTTCAGACTCGCAGTTTTTCGAGAGTGAAAAGAATTCAGAAGAAGAAGAAGAACATGGTGGAGCAATCCTGACTCCATTTTTTCCCCCAACATTTAAGTGGAAACAGAGCTGGGCCCAGTGAGTGCAGCAGTGTGGGATGACAGGAGGGTGAGATTTCGTGTAGTTGAGTCAGTAGTGAGAGCTGGCTGCAGCCGGCTCTGACTGAACACAATAAACAATTCCACTTGCAACATGCTGTACTATTTAAGGGCTCAGAGATGCCAGTGGGAGTTTTGCCTGAATAGCAGGCCAATAACAGGTCCTTACTCTCTATCATGTCATGAAATATCACAGCCCCATGTGTGCTGCAGAGGCAGATAAGGGAGTGGTGGAGATAAGAGGGGGTCGGGGAGGGGCAGCAGGAGCAGAAGGGCTGTGCCACTGCCTCCCCACTTCTGGGAGCCTCTTTCCAGCTGGTGAGCCCCCATCCATGCTGGAACTATCTGGAAGATGCTCTGAGGATGGCCAAGGAAACTCCACAACCAGGCCCTGGAGGCTATGGAGTAACTCTGCAAAGCAAATTACCTGATTGCAATGTTTCCCTCTGCATTCAGCATCTACTCATCTCTGCCACTGTGTTAGTTCTGCTTTCCAATGACTCCTTCTGTCTAAAAAAGGGACCTAAATTTTAGGGAAAGGTTAGAAATAGTTTTTTTCTGCTGTGCAATGTGCAAGCAATTTATTGAATAGTCTCAGAAATCCAAATACTTTGCTTTCCTCCTGCAGTACTGCTGATTCAAACATAAAGCAGCAGGTTAAAATATATTCATAAGATACTACAAAAAATGAAACTTGTCAAAACAAGCAGCAGATTTCTCCCTAATATTATGGTATACAATTTTTATAAATGTGGAGGCATCTTTTCTTAGAAGCGTATTTTAAACTCATCTAAATTATATTAAGAGTCAAGGCCCAATTTGGTAACAAGCTGTGAGACATCAAGGGTTCTTTTAATGAAGAATTCACGCTGGAAAAATGTAAGTCACAAGACATATGAGTGGATGCCTCCATGCTTACTAACCCTTTGCTCCCCATGTAGATGTAACCAGGAGTGTAACAGAGATGAGGGGGTTCACGTGAAGTCGTTGACTCCAAATGGCCATTTGGGTCTCTCCATGAGCACACAGCCCTGCAAAACAAAGCAGCATCAGCAAAGATGCCTGAGGTTTGATTTGAATTTTGCTCTAGTTGAGTGATACTATTTATACCCTGGGCTAATCAGAACCAGGGCTGTTTCATCATTCGAAATGTCAGGAAAAATATATCATGTGCATCAAGGGAGAAATCTTGGCCCCACTGAAGTCAATGGCAAAACTCCCATTGATTTCATTGGGGCCAGGATTTCACCCTGAATAAAAACTCATGTTTCATACAGAGTTTAAATGGCAATGGGTTTATCTGTGAGTGGTTTAAAAATTGTTTTGGAGAAAAATACATTACTGAAATGCAATTAGGCATTTATTTAGCCTTTACAGAGCAATCAATGTTTTCATGAGCACTGTAAAGGAATTTAAGAAGAGGAACTCAAGGCTGAAGTTGTATGAAATGCAATTGGGCAATTGTTAGAACACATAATTGAGAGTGATTCAATGTCTCCAAACACAGTTTCTCTAACAAGCTCCTGGGTTTGCGTCTGCATGATCCAAATGTGAATATTTTTTCCTGCTGGGTGACGTAATAGCTCACCAGGACACCAGTGCAACGGATGTAACATATTTGATTTGATGAGCCTCTTGGACACAAGAAAGAGCTTGCAGTTGTCTCTCTGACTTGCTCTCACACTAATGAAACCCAGCCCTGTGGTCTCTGAAGTCCTTGAGCAGCTGCCTTTGGTGCTGTCCCCAGCACAGGAGGTGGCCAGAGGGTCGCTGTGGGCTTTGAGCATCATTAGAAAGGTTTGGTGAAGTCCTCAGCTCTAGCCTTATTTTAAATCAAAATATTCTTGTATTTCCTTGCTGGCACAGCAAATGAGCGAAGTGTTAGGATTTGTAAGGTTCCAGGTTTGCTGAGACAATTCACAAGAAGGAAAACAGCCTTGTTTTCACTGTCTAATTAGCTCACGGTGCATATTTCTTCAGCTGTGTGCTTAATACTTTGAAAAGTACCATGGGATCAAGAAAACAGCTTTGCATTTCAGTCAAAAAAGGAGAGAGTGGAAAAAAAAAAAACCCCAAACCCATACATGAACAACATTCAGTGATTGGAGAACACCACATCCCCACTTAAAAGTGCTTTCAAAAGATATGTTGTACTCAATGAATCTCACTACTTCTAACCAAAGCCATAAATCTGATGTACAAAATGTTCCCTTATTTTGACTGGGTCTATTCAAACTGATTAATTTCTCACAATTTTCTCTGAAAACCACACTGTGGCATCGCTTCAGCACTAGCTGCCCATCTCGCACAGACACCACCGGTTCCTGAAATACTTGGGTTTCCTGTGAGTTTAGAATGGGTCCCTTCCAAGTATTCACTTTGTCTGATCTTGTTTAAATTATTTGAATGAGCAAAATTATAGCCTTTGATGCTACGTTGCGAAAACATTTAATCTATTTTGTTTTCAGCTTTCCTTTGACTGGTACAAGAAACAAAGCCTGAGAAAATAGGCAAATCATGACTTATGGGTGAGTGGCTAGTCACATTTGTAGCTAATTTCTTTTCCAAACATTTATACTTCCTAAGAAAAAGTTTCTCCAAAATAATAACTCCTGGAAGAGGCTAGAGTAGTGGTGAGAGAGGAGGAAAACATGACATTTGATGTAGTCACCTCGATTAAGGTCCTGTCCAATTAGGTTTAACAAGACAGGGTTAGAGAATCATCCTAAAATACACTGAGGAGAGGAAAATGTTAAGGAACAAAGAAGCTTCTGACTTCAAAGGACAAGAGAAAAGAATTTCAAACCATCTTGACGAATCAGTATAACCACAGCTCGATGGAGGGACAAAAATGGGATGACTCTGGCTCTGAGGATTGATGCTGAGATTAAAAAAGCAAACAGAAAAATAAATCCTTTCACTTCTAGACCACTGACTTGAACTCATAAACCAGTTAGTCATCATCATCTGATAGTTACTGAACGTGTCCTCTCTGGAACAAACTGGTGGTCTCAACAGGAGCTCTAGGAGGCATATGACAATATTCAAATAAAAGAACAATTTCCTGCTTGGCATTATTGCTGGCCATCTCCATAGGAAGGCCAAAGGAGCAAGCAATTAATAACGGGGGGAAATCCCAACAATAGTTTATTACTGTTATTATTAGTAGTACTATTATTACTGTTATTAATTCACAAGAGGAAATTATACAGTTGTCTGAGTATGGCAGTAATTATGCAGTTGAATGGGATTACTGCAAAGCAGGGCTGAGATGAGGGATGCAAGCTGTGGCTGGATTAGGAAAGCATCTGTGGCTGCACTGCCTTGGCAAGGGACAGAACCAGGGCTGTCACTGCTTGGGACCCCAAAGCAGCAATTATTGCACGAACTGGGTCCTGCTCTTGCAGGCAGGGCTGCAGCAGCTCCCACCCTGCCTGGGGATGCACTGTGCTGGGGAGGAGCAGTGGCACATGCTCACCCACGGGTTGTGTCCTTTCTTCTGGCTGGCCCCAGCAGTTCAAATCCCTTTTGAGTGAAGATTCCTCCAGAGAATCGCTCAGCACCCAGGAAACTGCTGTCAGGCAAAAGCAGGAGCTGCACTGAGGCTGAGCAAACACCCAGCAGTGAGCAGTGTCACAGCATGCTGTCCTGGCCCTGGCTGAACACACAGCACCCCCTGAGAGCTGCTTTCCCCAGCCCTGCCTTCGTGCCTTTGCTTTCCTGTCTTCTCTGGATGAGCAGAATGAAACAGTCACAAAGTCCATCATTGCACTCATGACCACTTCACCAATGTTGGAAAAGAGGATCATCCCCCCCTAGTCTGCTCTAAGGGTTAGAATATAACACTTCATCTTTGCTATGTTGGCCCTAAGGTGGTAATTTTAGTGAGTTTTGTATTCTGTGCTGATTTACAGTGGCTAAACTAATGTAATAAAACTTCCCAGACCTTTTTCATGTGCATTATTGATAAAAACCCTCAGTAAAAGAAACGTGTAAATCCATCTTTGTGAGCTCTAATACTTGTTGGTGGCATCTGTTTTTCATTTAGCAAGACGACTGAAAATGACTGTAACTACAAAAAACTCCAACAGCCAAATGTGTACATATCATTGTGTAAAAACTGCAATTTCACCACTCATTGATAATCAGTCCTGATTTATTTGAACAGACTTTGAGGTTCTGACTCCACTTCTCACCCAGGGCTTCAGTTCAGCAGCAGTTTTCCTCAGGCAGGGTTTTCCAGGTCTGACCCAGACTTATCCATTTGCAACAACATCCACTGGAAAGGGTTTTGCACATGGTAATAGCTGAGTGAATCAGAAGAATTGAAGTTTCCATTCAGTCACAATCTTCTGTGCCTTGGCATACCCTGAGGGCATTTACTAAGTGAGTATGAACATCTTTTGTGCTATCTTATGACAAAATGGCCTGTTTATGGAATGACACCATTTCTGGATATGGAAAAGTTACCTTTTATCATATATCATGTGTAACGATCACATAAGAGATTAAAAAATGGAGATATGTGGGAAGAAGGGAGTGTGCAGTGGATTATTCAGCACCAGGGAAATACAACGTGCAGGAAAAGAGGAGAGTCTCTGGAGACTGTCTGGGTTGTTAGCATTGATAAGAACTGGGCTGAAGCTGAAGCTGGGCTGGTGTTTGTGGTCAGGGAGGGCTTTCAGGGGATGCTGCAATTCCCATGTCCTGGGCAGAGCTTTGTATGTGAATATGTCACTGGCACACAAATAGGCCAGAACAAGTATAAATTAAATCATCTTTCTCTGTGCATGGCGATGGAATCCTTGCAGGTTGATAAAGAGCAAACCCAGCTGTTTATCTCCCCAGATACAGAGTCTCCCAGGAAAAGAACTGGTGCAGCTCTGATGTAGCAGGTAGGGATCGGATTCTAAACATGGGCAGGTAAGGGCAAGGCAAATATGACTATAAATGATGGGAGACATCAGCAGCTTTCCAGCATAAACCCACCTAAATGCCCAAGAGCATGGGTTGAACATTTTACTGGGACAGTGTCTGGTGTAATTTGCACAAAACTGTGCTGACACTTCACAGTCGTGAATAATGTGGCAGCCATGGCACCGGGGCAACCAGGACAAACTTTCTGCCAAATTTATCATCTCTGGCTGCACAGTGACAAGTGCTCACCCAGCTCAAAACAGAGCTGGGGATCCTGGGCCAGTGGCTGAGGCATCCATTGAGGATGTGCCCCTCAGTCATCCTCCAGCTATTCCAGCAGCTTTTCCTAATGATGCCTCTTTCCAGTTGTGCCTAATTTGCAAATCCACAGCTGTATGGCCGAGGAATGTAATAGGGTTAGATCCTTGGGAATTTTGGACCTGCAGGCTTCAGTGAGCCTTGGGGGAGTTATCCAGGCTCAGAAGACATCCATCAGGTCCTTTTTCCAAAGAAACCCTCCACCATCTGCCTCATTCCACATGCCCTGAAGCCAGTGGGAGTCCTCCCAGATAATTCAATAGAAATCAGCCCAGGACTCACCTAAAAACACACCTGTTTCTTACAGCATAAAGTGATAAGCTGCAAAAGGTTTGGTTTTTAATTGGACACTTAATACCAGCTTTGGCAGGTGATTAAACTGTGATTTACTTCCAAGGGAGATAAGAAGTAAATTTCTAAGGAATTCTGGAGCAATGGTTTAACAGCACGGTAATTATACAGAGACTCTTTTGGAAGAACTGGGCAAGTTAAGGGAGAATCAGACATAAATAAGTGAGTTATTTTTCTTCCTACACTCAGAAGACACAGGAGATTAGAAAATGACAAAAAAATAGAGCAGTATTTAAGTAGTTTGAAAATAAGGGATTGTGAGTGGACACAAAAGCTGCCCAAGAAATGTTTAATAAGGAGCCAACAAGGAATGTATTTCCACTCCAACTGAAACAGAAGTGGCCAGTGCTATCAGAACATCAATGTATACAAATCAAACAATACAGCTTAACTAGCTCCCATGGGTAAAATAAAGAGGCATGAAGTAGGGATTTGTCAGTCATTGAGACCTTTATTAATAACAACTGCAGTTTAAAGAGCCTGGGTTCTGGTACTTGCAAACAGGAAGCAGCAGCACTCAAACAAGAAAGCCAACATTTCACTGCATGTAAAGGAAGATCATAATTCAGAGGGGAAAAAAGAAATTTTTTTTTTGAAAACAAATCAAGCTACATGACTGCAACAAAGTCTGGGATACTAATAAAGCATTTTTGTGTTTTGCATTATAGAAATACAATATTCTGAAGTGTTGTATTAGAATTGTCTGACTGGTGTTGGGACAAATATGCAATGGATAAAGAGAACAACTGTTCAGAATGGTCAAAGAATGAGGTTCATCTCCCACACCCACCTGGCTTCACAGCAAATTTTTAAATTTTTCCAAGGACATATTAAAGTAGCTTTTCACCTTTAGGCTTCTGTTTGACAGGGAAAGATTATTTCAGACCTCTTTTGGTAATGCTAACCATAGTCCTCAATGCAGAAGGCTTTTTAAACACTTGGGTTTGGATAACACTGTGAGTGGGAGCAGAATTGTTTATCCTCAGCACCCAGGCATGATCTGTACTGCTGAGGGTACATCCAAAAGTGGCTGAAATTTTTGGCTAGACTATCTCTACTGAACCTTTCCTTTCCTCTGGTTTGCCTGTGTTCCTACAAATCTGAAGACATGAAAGATCTACTTTGGGGGACAGTCCTGCCCCTCCAGCACCACATAGCCCTGGGAATGGGAGGCAGGGATCTTGCAGAGCCCATCCTCTCAGTGCACCAGAGCTCACAGGCAGTAAAAAAGTCCCATCAGTCTGTGACACCCCTGTACCCCTTTCAGCAATTCCTTTGTCCCCCTGTGGTCTGACTGGTTTAATGGCAGCTGGATCATGACTACTGTGTTTTTTTGCAATTGTTCTCCATTGCAAACACAGGTGTTTGCTGGGGCTATAAAATACACACAGCCCCAGACACAGCTCAAAGGGGGGTTTGTACCTGTCTCCTGGTAATTTTAAGTTAACAATTTTTCACCTGAAAAATAAATATTTCCCCTTTGTCCTTTCCTTGGGAATACTGAAGAGAAAAGGACTGCATCCTGTTTTGTGTAACTAGGTCAAAAGCTGCAGTAATTATATAATAATGGCTTGGAAAGGCAGTATTTCAGGACAAGGTGTTTCAAGCCAACAACTTCAGTCATAAGAATGACAATGGTATTTATTGCAGGAAATCCCTTGCAAGAAAAATATCTGCCTATTACAGACAGCAATAAAGTAAAAATTTTGCCTTGAGCATATTTCTTCCTAAGGCAGAACAGTAAATATCTGAGCTGTAGAAACATTAAAATACCTGTAACCAGTAAGAATTTACAGTTCTACAAAAAACGTTGTCAACAATGTGTGTAGGTGCTTTAGAGATAAGTAGGTATTTACCAGAGATTTATGGATTGCTGTGTTCTGTGACATCATAAAATGTGGGGAATCTGAGTGCACGACTATTTGGTGGTCAGCAAAAGACTCTTCTTAGACCATTAGGCTGTGCCATACATCATTCCTAAGGTTATTTCCTTGATAGGTCTTGGAAAAGGCGTTGTATATCACAAATAGTCTATGACCTCAGGAGCCAGGCTGGGAGCACCTTTTACTCCATTAGCAGTTGAAGCTAATACCATTTAGTTTTTTACAAAGAAAGTAATTACCTCGAGTTTTTAAATGCTTTTTCCAGATTGAAGCCATGACCTCAACTTTAGGATGATGTTGATGTTTGTAATCAACCTTATTTCTGAGTTTGATGATTCCTCATGCACTCATTAAATGTGATTTTCTTGTGCAATCATACAACACATTAAAAGCAAATGAAGTTATGTATCCTCATTTAAAATAGTTTGAAAGGAGAATCAGTCACACTCACTGCTGCTTTTGTGCAGTGTGTTTCCACCCTCACTGACACTTCATTTGGTGAAGTCAAGGATTTTATCTCTAAATTTCATAGCTATGTAACAGACAGTGACATTAAATGGGATTACACGAGGGACACTGGTATTATGGAGCTCAATTTAGCTGCTTTTATATATTGCATTGCCTTGAAAACAAATTAGAATCTTCAGTCTAAGACCAGAAAGGCCAGGAAGAGCAGAGGAAATTTTACAGACTAAAGTACAGTAAAGTATTTGGGATGTGTGTCCCTGGAGGTGATCTCTCCATTCATAAACTGCTTTGTGCTCCCCATTCTTCTCCTCCTTTCCCTTTCTCATTCCCAAAGGACCTGGCTTGAGTGTACCTGTCATGTTGCAAAGGTTAAGCAGAAATTGGGGCATGGTTCTCCTGGTGGCAACATCACCAGGACAGATGGCCTGGGAGCCTTGCCCTGGGCAGGATGACGGGATAGGGAAGATCACAGAACCACAGAACATTAGAATGGCATGGGAAGGGATCTCCAAAAGTCACCCAGTCCAAACCCCCTGCAAAGAACTGAGACCAGGCTGCTCAGAGCCCCATCAACCCTGGCTTTGGGTGTCCCTGGGCATGAGACATGTGCCACCTTTCTGGACAAGCTGCTCCAGTGTTTTGCCACCCTCACTGTAAAACACTTCCTCCTTATATCTAATTTAAATTGGCCCTCTCTTATTTTAAAGCCATCACCCCTCATCCTTTTGCAATAACCCCTGCTGAAATCTTGTCCCCTGTAGCTACTGGAAGGTGCTCTAAGATCTCTCTGTGTCTTTCCCTTCCACAGATGAACAAGCCCAACTCTCTCAGCCTTTCCTCATAGGAGAGGTGTTCAATTCCTCTGACCATCTCTGTGGCTCTCCTCTTGACCTGCTCCAACAGCTCCATGTCCTTCCTGTGCTGAGGACTCCAGAACTGGACGCAGTACTGCAGGTGGAGTCTTGCTGAAGTGGGCTAGAGGGGCAGAACCCCCTCCCTCAGCCTCACCCTAGAAATTTAGAGATAAGAACAAAAAGAAATGGAAGGGGAAGTTACTGGAAAGACCAATCTGTGCTAATATTTCAGTGTGTTCTCTCTTTTTTTTCATGGAAATGGACATCAGGGGCAAAAGAAATGTCTTTATTGCTGGAAAACATATGAAAAATGAAGCAGCAGAGAAGCTGTTCAGCACAGAGGGATTGCAGCAGCCAAGGAGAATGGAGGGCTTTGCATATCCAGAATGAAGCTGCTGGGAAGGAGCTGCAAGGGGATTATGCAAATCCCTGATTGGGTGAGCAGGGGCTGATTGCCAGAGCAGGGCATGCACACACTGCCTGTACCTGGGTAGTGATTATGCAAATTACACCCCCCCAGCCAGGGTCCAGGGCAATTGGCTAAATGAGAAAAACTCTGGTTCCGCATCAGTGAATGCTCAGCTCAGCACTCAGCCCAGCCCACAGGCTGTGCAGAGCAAACACAAACACCCAGCCCTGCCTCCCCCTCTCCCTGGGATCCTCCCGGGTGCCAACAGATCCCCATCCAGTAAAAGTGGGTGTCCATTTCCATTTTCTGTGGGTCAGCTATCAAAAGGATAGAAAATGGGAGCTCAGATGAAAACTTCTCCATGTTGCCTGCAGTTCTCTGATGCCAGGAAAATTCTGTTGTTTGTCAAAGGAGGGATGCCCCTGCACAGTGGATGGGCTCAGGCCCTAGTTTTGCACTATGCATGGGAAAGATCTGGAGGGATGTGAGATGTAATTAAAAGATCAGATATTTAATACCTATTCCATGTTTTTTTTTAGGGGTTCGATGGCATCTAAATTTGCAAGAAGATAAAGACATTGCCCTGCCCTACGTACAATAAAATTTTAATGTTCAGAAGTTTCTTTCTTATTCCAGTGTGTACAATTATGTGCCTATATGTGTGCAATCCAGCATCAGTTCTCAAATGCAGCATAATATCTCAATATAATTTAATTTAGTTCTGAACAGCCTTTAATGTTTTCAGGAGCTTCTCACAAAAGGAATCTCATTCCCACGAACACCTAAGCCTGAAACACCTCTATAATTCTCACTGCAGAATGTTGGAAAGACATGACTCAAAAATCCAGGAAAATACACTAATTATATAGTACAATTAATTGCACTCTGCAGTTTTCATAGCTTACTGGCAGATGGGTGATTCAGATTTTGAGGTGATTGGGCCAGTTTAAAAACAGAATATAACTGACTAATAGCTGGACATGTCAGAAGAAAGAAAGGAAATTGTCCGTCTCATCCTGTGGCACAACATGAGCTCACTGAACTGGCTGGCAACAAAAATCAGTTTGTTAGCATGTCAGGATCATAAGCAAATTTCTTGCTAAAGCCCATGACAGTGAGGAAGAGAATAAAAACTGTTCACTAAGTTTTCCACACTGAATTCTCTCCCTAATTATTCCCCTGGGTGGGCAGAATCTGCTTCTGTGTACAACAGGTTATTGGTGATATGGGCAAATGTTAGTCCCAGGGGACCAATTAATTTTAACAGAGGCTCCACTGAAAATCAGGGAATGAGGCCAAATATTATTCCAGAGAAAATCAGGTGAGTGTTTACATCTGGGGAAAAAGAAAGGGGAAATATATAAACATATGAGGCATGAGGGAAACCTAAGTGTGGTCTGCAGGCAGGACAGGGTGCACAAGCCTGGCCGAGGAAATCCCAAGTACCTTCAGTCATAAACCAGTTATTATAATTTGCCATATTCACTCTCAAGAGTAACTGCAGACTGCCAAAATATGGATTTTGGAAACCCAAGCTGTGGGCAGTTATTCCAAGTCTCCACAGGCTGTGGTTGGTGATACAACATGGGGAGCAGAGGAGAGTGGAAGCTGACAGGAGATTTTTTTCTGATTAATGCTCTGTTCTCTTTTTAATAAGCTAAGAAACATTTGAAGAGCAATAAATTGCAATAACTGGTAACTCCTAGACTATTTCTAGCCACTTTTATGGAGGTATAGAACAAATATCACTTAAATAACTTGCATCTGTCATGACACCAGCTTGGTCTGTACCTGCTGGGCTGCAAAGCTGTGTAAGCAGCAGCTTTCAATGAAGTATTGATTCTTGTCAGTTTGCAAAGAAGAAAACAGAGGATGTCAGCCCTGCTACATGAGAGATACCATGGAAAGAGGAGAAGATCACAGGAGAGCTGAGCTGTGCTACAGAGTCCTCCCCTCTGGCTGAATTGCAGTTCCTGTGCCAGCAATGAATGAAATTTGTGATGAGTCAGTGCTGCTTCCTCACCTGTGAAATCATTTCTACTCGGGAGCACCACAGACAAGGGCTGCTGGGGATCTCTGCTCGGCCCCTCGTGGGCAGGTGTCCCAGCCACACAAACCACTGTGACAATTGACATTAATTGGCATCCTTGTTGCAGTCTCCAAGGAGAGGCTAAAGATTTAATGGGCACTGAGGGTGAATTATTGCCTCACGCCTCAAGGTGGTCCCTCCAGGGCTGTGCAGGGGCAGGCCACAGCCAGACTCCTGAGTGCCACCTCTTGTCATGGATTTGCTTCACTAATATTTTTGAAGGACAAAGACAAAAGGGAGAAATGAGAAACTTGGAGTAACAGGGAAAAGAAAAGAACAGCATGTTGTTTCTCAAAGATATCTTGGAATGGAAGTAAATACTTTTTCTTGCATAATTGCGAGGTCAAGTGGGTGAATTTTTATGTAAATTGGTGACTTTTTGTGGAGAAACCACTTAATATGAGCAAATACTTAATACTCATGCTGCCTTTTTTTGAGAGATGAATGATTTCACCATCTACTTATAGATGAAATATAGATTTTGTTATCACCTTAAGTGTTAAGTATCTATATTATTTTCACAGGAAACCTGTTTAAAAATAAAGTAAAAAAATTCCACAAAGGAACAATTTATTTCTGAAATTCCCTGGCTTCTTTTTGTTTGCATTTATCTTGCTTTATCCTAAGTGTGAATAACAGATATTTTTTGTGGGTTGCAGGATTTTAGAAATAATAAAATAATGCTTTGGAAAAGTGTCACCTCTTCACAGTAATAACTCAGCAGCTCAGGAGGCAATATTTCCCAGTGCTAACTTCTCTCATGTTGGCTACTATCTCTATGTCTGAAACAATTTATTTTCAGATTGACTATAAAAAACAAGACATCACATAATTGTCTGGCCATAAAATATGTAAGTATTGCACTACTGGGGCTCATTAGCAAAAGCATAGATGCTTTTTAGTAATCCATAAGGTGATACTTTTTAATGAATGCTGCAAATTATTCTACTGACTACCTAAAGATTAATAATAGATATGTCTGCTGCAACAAACAAGCCTCAAATCTCTGGAGAGAACTAGAGAAAGTGGATAATAATTAGAATAAGAGCAGCTATTCTTATATTCATAGTTTTGATCCTATCAGCTAAATGCTGGTTGTGGTTTGTGTTGTGTCTGCTGTAAACAGACTCCTCTTGGAGTGGGATGCTACCCTGAGAACACTGCACACAGCTTGGCTTGTGGATAGCAAGAGAAAGGGATTTTAACTCAGTCTCAGGGTATAACGCTGCTTAATTTCAGGAGAGTTAAACATCTTTACAAGACCTGAAACCTTACAGTTTAATTATCTCCAAGGATGATGCCCATCCTTTTGCAAGAAGACTGAAAGCAGGCACTGTATTCAGCTAACTTTATTCTGGACAGTGGACAAGGACTCCACAGCTTCTGTTTTAGTGCAGTCTCTCCATTATTGCAGCATGTGGAGCTCTGCAAAGGAGGCATAGAGGATGAATAGAGTTTTGAGAAGTAATATCCAATGTATCCAGTCATGTGAATTATTAAAAATTGGGCAAATATCTCTGTGGTAAACAGCACTGGAGACCTCCAAAGTATCACCTTGTATCACCCCTCTGAAGGTGTGTCTCCCTGAGAGTCACACCATACTGTTGGCTAACCTGTGCTGTTTCCCAGGCTTTGGAGGATGGTGGGCAGTTCCTTATTCCCCTCACTGGGAGCAAAAGCCACCAGGCCAGGGACAGCCCAGTGCCCATTGTGACTGGGTCTGTGTACCAGCAGGAGAATAAATGGGTCTAAAAGAGCTTATATGAGTTACTGAGGTCCCTGCAGTTGCACTCAGCTGTGTGCTCCCATTTCCATATCAGGTGAAATGTCTCAATGATCCTAAAAATGAAAGCTCCAGAGAGAGAGAAAGGCCAGGACCCCTCCTGCCAGTGGATCTCACCCAGTGTAACCAAACTGGCTTCTCTGGCTGTAGTGGGTACAAGGCTGTGCTTACTGCTTAGAAATGCTTTGTTATGGTGCATCATCTCTGACCTAGGCTTGCTCTAAAGCTCTCAGAATCCATGGGAACGCTCTCAACAGACTCCTTTAAAGCTTGGATCAGTTTTATTCCCTGGCAAAAGAAGGCCTGGCAGTCCTCGAACCCTCATGAATCCTGCCAAATGGCATGTGACTCTGCCAAAACCTGTGGTGGTTTCTGGAGAGGAGGAAAATCTCCACAAAGAGGAACCTCACAAAGTTTTGTTGCCTTCAAATGAGAGAAGGTGAATGTTACGAGACTCCTGAGATGCCTCCTGTTGTTCCACCTGCACTTCAGCAGTGATTAAAAAATACTCTGACCACAGTAACCCAGCACTGCACAATGATCTCAAACTGTAGATAAAATTACTCAGAGACAATGATTCATGGCTGGCCTGGTATGCAGAACAAGCAGAAAGGCAATTTAATTTGAACATGTAAGCACACACCAGCCCCTGCACAGTACCCTGCCAAATTGGAGAAGTTCTCTATTAGTTTCTGCCTATATTAAAAAGAATTCCCAGAGGGTCCTGTTTAAACAATGTCTAAATAAATACTTTCCTGATCATTTCATAAATTGCTATAGCACCTCAGGAAACTCAGTGAGCACCCTCACGGCTGTCAGTCTGGAAATGAATGGTGTAATTCTTATAACAGTGTTGGGCTGGTCTTTCTATACTTGGAGCTCTCACTGGTCAAAAGATATGTCTTCCACAGGAATGATGGACTTTTCAGTGTCTTGGCTGCTCCCTGAAAGGGAGCTGTGGGGTCTGAGGTCACGATAAATTAATTTTTAGGTAGTCTGACCTCCTGGATGCAGCCCTGGGATCTTCACAAAGACCTGCCACTGTCCTGCTGCACCACCTGAGGTACATCTTACCCCATCCTCCACAGCCCAGTTTCTGCATTTGTTAAATTAGAGCATGAGATGTAGATTCCCACCATAAAAAAAGAGTCTGAAGTCTGTATCTCCATGATAGAGATGCTCTCCAGGATGCTCTACAGCTGCTGTTACACAGACAATCATCATTAGGCATCCTCTACCTCCCTGTTTGCCTTGGATGGCCAGGTGGAAAAGCAGTGTCCAACCCTCTGGGTTTGAGCCTGAACTGCTGGTTCAAGTGACTTGGCAAATTAGATATTTCCCAGCACTAGTTTAAAAAGATACAGCCTACATTAATTTATTAATCCTGAGGAAATCTTGATTTCTAAAGGAAGCTTCCTTACCCTGACAAAGCTCTGGGGACATCACAGTATAAATGGCATAATCAAATTCAAAGTCAAAAACAAATATGAACATTCACCAGAAGTTCAAAAACATTTAAATTATAAGAATTCAGTGGTTAAAACCATAGGGAGCTTACTGTTCACACACTACTGAAAGTAAAATAAAAAGGGCACTTCTTGATTTAAAAGTGTGAGCTCTTGTTATTTTTAAGTAGGATTAAGTATCTGGACTTCCAATTACACAATGGAAAAATCCCTTTTTTATTGGTAAGATTTTAATTAAGTACCTTGATTTCCGTAAATGGGAGCTTCATTTGACACTTGTGGTCAACTTTGAATAAGTGCTAATAGAAACTGTGTAAATTCTGCTGAACTACATAGCTCTGAGTGCTGCTCAAAGAGCAATCTGCCTCCAATTTCAATTCCTTTAGAGAAAATCTGCAATAAGCACATTGAAGTCAATGTTGCACTGGTAGAAAGCTGAGTAAGAATTGAGCCATGCCTAGGCCTGCTTTAGTTTGTGCACAGTATGGTGGATACCATAGAAATGTACATAAAAATGAATATATTTTTCAAGTCCTGTTACAGCCAGATGATTTGTACAGGAATAAAGTTGCAAAAGCCTGTCCTGCTGTGCAGCTTTCAGCCATGTATCTTCTTTTCTGGTGAGGAAGCCCATTGGGGAAAATAAAATACATTGCCACTTGCACAGGAACCAGCGGAAAAGAAATCATCCTGCATTTCTGCCTCCAGAGATGGTTTATTGCCTTAGATTTCTGAATTATATTACTTAGCCTTGAATTTTAAACATAAGGTAGAGATCATGATACATTTATTTTTTAAGAGCATCCTTTATCTTGGATATATTGACACATTAACCTGACGAGACTTCTCACAGTGCATTTCATAGACAGAAAATGTGTGAAGCAGATATTTACAGGACATTGAGTCCTGTGTCTCTAGTAAAGGATGACAAATACCTCTGGAATAGATGGCTGTTAATATTTTTATGCTACTTAACTTAAAGACATAGCTAAAGAAAAATTTAACAATTTCTGAAACTTTGCTGACATGATAATTTTAATTATGTTAAATGATAATTCATAGTATCAAGAGTTTTCACCTTCCAGTCAATGGCTGACCATTATAACTATTACATCACAAAAAATGAAAACTACAGACTCTTGATGGAGAGTATGTCTTTAACTAATATAAAATTTTGTTTATTCCCTTGAATAATTTTTCTCTGAATTTGATGTGATGTGGGCAACGCCCCTCTCACCTAGCTTTAGCTGCATGAAACTCAGATATTTTCCTCTGAGCTGTTTTTCTGGATGGCATCTGACTCCTAGGTGATTATCACAGTCACCAGGTAAGAATAAGGTGCAATTCACTGAATTATTTTAGATTTCTTTGGTAGGATTGGTTGCCCTTGTAGAATTTATTTAATTATGATGAAAAGTTCAGCAAGTCAGTTGCATCTGAATGTCTACTTTTAACTACACACTTTATGTGATTTCTTGGCTTATTTGCAAAGTGTGTACATTAGTTAATGCTAATTACTACTTTATTTTCAGGAAGACCCATGGACTTCACCAGGAGGAGTTGTCCAACATAATTTAAAGCCCAATGAATGGCTTTGCAATAATTTATATTTTCCCAGTATTTAGATTTCATTCCCATACACTCCTCTCACCCTTTTCCATCTCCCACCATACACATCCTGTGCATTCTGCATCCATTCTCCTCCTGTGTCTTGTAGCACCATCCCTTCCCTCCCTGATGGCTCTTCACCACGTACACAGCTTTAATGAGCTGCACCCTAAGGTGGCTTGGACAAAGTTTCCCATGAGTTTTTAAAAAAAAAGAGATAAGAAAAGTTCTTTTAGAAACTGGTCACTCACAAATTTCACTGTGCACAGCTGCTGTTTTATCACCAGGAAAGTTGCAGTGGAAATCCTCAGAAATAAGTTATTCACTGCTGGAGCAGTTGTAAAGTGTTGCAGATAGCTCCAAACAAAACATTGAGGAAAAGCATAAATAATAGTAAAAGCAGGTCTTCCACTAAAGAGCACTCTTCATGCTCTCTAATGCACAGTATAAGCTTGATGAAGAAAGCAGGTGACACCATTTTGTTTACAATATCTTATGTGGCAAAATTTGTCTTTTTACTGCTTTCTGACTGTCTCCTGGCAGACCTTAAAAAAACCAAAAAACAAACAAACAACAAAAAAAAAACCCCAAAATTTTAATCCATAAGAGCTTTTGTGTTGTTTTTCTCTGTCGGAAGAGAGATTTCACTGAAATTATTTGATAGTCAGTGTCTGAGTTATGTGATTAGTTACCTATATCAGATAGCATGGGTTTTAATCTCTGAGTGAATGAATATTGCTCTTGGGATCAGGAGGAGAAATTCTCGGGAGGCTGAGACCTCATTGCTAGATGGGAAACAAATACGAAAGCAGTGGAACATTTTAGGAAACCATGTGAACAAATCTTTAATGAGTATTTCTAGCAATACTTAGTTGCATAGATTAATTTAATTGTTTTTTCCTGTGACATTTGCACAACATAACTGGATGTATGTAATCTCAATATGTAAGGAAAGGGAAGGAGGGAAGAGAGAGGGAAAAATTCCTTGTGTTCAGCAAGAAAATGTTTTCCCAAGTCCTGGTGAACTGGATTTACAGGGGGAAGGAGGAAGTGTGGCACAGGGATGTGTGGGATTGCCTGCTTGGGATTTGTGCATAATGAAGTTGGTTAATCAGTGCAAGTGGAATTGGAAATCCACAGATTATGTGATACAAGTATTGTCTGCAGCACTTCTGAACCTGCTCTAATCAAAAGCCAGGTTGAGGGAAGATAAAACAGATTTGTACTAAAATGAAAGAGAAAAAAAATCTGCTCTCTCTAAGCAATAATCCATCTTGATGAAACCAGAGTGATCCCATGAGCAAGGCTTTTGTGAGCAAACCAGAGTGGGTTCACTACAGTGAGCTAAATGGAGCTTGGTTGTCTACAATGGTCATTACAGCTTTTCTATGCATATCAGCCTTCATTTCTATCACAAGTGCATTTAGAGCTTTGGGCAGGTATTGACAAAAATCTGAATACATTGCACCTCTGCTGCCTAATTACAGTGGTGACAGCAGAAGACAAAGGATATACATGAGATCTGAGCGAGGTGTTAAATCATAATAACATGTGTTCACACCATGCCCCATTCCTATATATGGGATGAAAAAATCCCACTAATTAAGGTTACTTTGTTAGACTGATAGGTAATTACCAGAGCAAAACTTATAACCTCCCAGCCCTTAGTAGGAAAAGGTCAAAAATAATGGTGTAGTCCTTCATAAATCTACAAGGAATGGAAAAAGGAATACCAAGTAACTTAACACAGAGGAATTTTAAGTTTCTATACACACTCTTTAATGCTTCTTAAAGAGCACTGCTTAGATTTATATTTCTTTCAGCTTACAGGACATTCTGAATTTAATCTCCCCGTAGCCACTCGTCTACAATGATTTCAGCTGTGGGTCACAAAAGTTAAACCTGATAACAGCTCCATTGCAGCCCTTCTGCTTTAGAGGTCAATGGAAAGTTTCTCAGGAGGCATCATTCAAAAATAATATCTACTTCTACATGAGAGATTTGAGTCAGAGTTTGATTTCCTCCCTCCTTTGACTTAGAGACTTTTCTTTGATTAAAATGAAGAGAAGTACTAAATGCTGAACAGCCACTGGAGAGCACATCTCTCTTAAAGAGCCACCATCACCGAGCTCACATCTACAATATGAACCATGATTTTGTTGGTGCAACAAGAAATAAACATTGCAGACAACTGTTAGGAAAAACTGGTGACATTAGGGGGCCTATTAACACTCCGTCAAATTAACAATATATTTCTAATTCCCTTGAGTGTCATATGTGTTTTTCTTATAATATTGTCTGGTTCTCTCCTGCATTAATGAGGTGGACTGCTGCCAAAAATATGCAAATGGAAATCCGGTGGACCTGCCCTTGTAAATTCAAATATCTAGGAATTCGCACTTAAATGAGAGTTGAGAAACTCCCAAACCAAACAGTTGTTTGGTGGCAAATCCTGTGCTGTTAGATTGCTTGCACCAGTGCTGGAAAACATCAATATGTAAATACCTTGAACTCTAAACTCCTGGAGTCTGTATTATCTGAGTTTTTACAGTGGAGGTGTCAGGTCCTCTTTAGACTCTCTCCCACATTTAAATATAGATCTGCAATCAAATTATAGAGCTGTCCCTAGGAAACAGCAAGTCATGTAGTTCTCAGATAATGTAGACAAACAAATCACATTTCCTTGGCTCTCCCACCCTTTCTGAATCTGAAAATTACTTCTGAAGCTGAAAACGATGTCTGAAAGCAGAGGAGAAGCACACGCATCTCTATACACACACAGACCCCCTATTTAATATAGCAACAGATTGTAATTCTCCTTAGAAACAAAACAAAGCAACAAGAATGCTACACAAAGCACTGGCAACCACACAAACTCACTCAGTGGCCCCTACTAAATCTGGGGTTAGGCATTATGACACAGGGTATTGGAAACCACCCCATCCCCACCTCTCCACAGCCCTTTTCCCATATGTTCCTTATTTCTGGTTACCTTCCAGCTGCCAGATGTTCTTTCCCACTACCACCATCCTGGACCTGCAGACCCCTTTTTCTGGGTAGAAATAATAGCATGCAGATTTCAGGAATATTTGCCTTTATTTGATGCTATTCTTGTCCCACCCTCGCCGTGGCTCCAATCTTGCTGAAAATTACATGGTAGATGATCTTCGTTTATTGGGCATGTATTCATAGATTTTAAGGCAAGCAGGGACCAATATCACTGTTTAATCTGGATTTCTGCATGACATTATTGTAGATTTTAGCTGGTGGTGCTGGTGCTGAGTCCAACAGGCAAGAACATATCTCAGCCCCATACTCCTGACTGCATGCAGGCCAAAGGACAAACTGGTTCACATGGATAAGCTCTAAAATTTAACCCTTCTCCCACTAAAATATTGGATTTTATTCCATGTGAACAGAGAGGGTCCTTGACCAGCTCAATCCCTATGAGTCCACCTTCCCAAACTGATCATGATCCTCAGCTTTTTCCTCTCTTCCTCTGGAGAGCTATCTTACAATTCTTAACATATGAAAAGGAGAGAGTAAAAAAAAATCAAATAATAATGCGATTCTCCATTTCTCCATTCAGCTTCTGGAGACCATCATCTACTTTCTGCTGCTCTTATGCAGTAGGATCTAAGCCACTCTCATTTTTAATGAAAGCTTAATGTAAATCATGTGAAAAGCCATGCAGTGTTTCCCTGACGTGTCCACGCTAAATTGCCATTCAGGAATTCATACCTTTCAGTGGGGAAAAAAAAAAAAAAGAAAAAGAAGTTTAGTTCCTATTTGAGACAAGTGGTTGTGATATAAATCCCAAACAAGAAATATAAAATAAAAAGATGGAAGAAGCAAAGTTAAATATTTTTATCCTATTTAGGTACTCAAGCTGCAGCTAAATGTGTAATAGAGCTTACAAAAGCACATAAGTGATAAACTATGACTTCAGGAATGAAAATGCTTTAAAAGTTTTTTCATAGTACAGGCTCTCATTTAAAAGGATTGAAGACTTGTTCAGGTACTCACTGGGTTCTGCATTTCTGAGGACTCCAAAACACAACCACATGAGCAGTTTTATCAAGGCTTGCATAATTTCACATTTTCAGTAAACAGATATACAGGACCCAGCTGTTTCTGGGGTAGATCTGTGCATGTTTGATTTTTCTTCCCCCTGTATAAAATGGAAACTCCACAGCAAAAATAAGAAATACTGTTTAAGGAGAAAAGTCTTCCAGAAAGTGAAATAACTAGTAAGATGAGATCCAGTTTAGGCCAGGTGAATATCAATTGCACAACTGTAGAATGTAAAATAAAATTGATTTATTGGACAATATCTGATTTCAGTGGCTTTACACCAAGAATACATTAGTTGAGCCAGTATTTTGAATTAAAAAACACTGAAAAAATCTTTTATGTTTATCGCACACCTGGCCATAACCAGCCCCAAACTTCCCTTAAATTAACTTGTCAGAAATCCACAAAGCAGCAAAATGCAACTCTTGGGGTAGAATCTCACAGTGGAGTTGAGGTCTAACAAAAATAAAGATTTAGACCATGTGTTTCCTGTATAATGTTGATCTGGTAATTGCCTTTCTTGCTGCTTTGGGTGAGATTCTGATATCCACTATATCAGTTTTCCAGGTGTTATTTTAGTCACCTTCCCTTTCCAAATAGAAATAATTTCTCCTTTTTGATGGCATTAAGCTACACTTTAAATGAGCTCCTACCTGTCTTGACAACTGCAAACACTGAGTGCTTGCAAGCAGGTACCCAGAGCAATTCAGACCTTCACATGTATTTATAATGAACCTTAAGCCATGACACAGTTATTTTTAAAATCTTTTCAGATAATCACTGCTAAGTTCTAAAAACATTCAGTCTGAAATAAAAGCTTTTCCTTCCTCACTCATCTCCTTGTGCTCTGCCCACTGGAAAGCCCAGTAGGAATGTAATGGCCATGTGTGTTAAAGGTGAGGAGACCCTCCACAATGGTTTTTAAATTATAATTATTCAAACTACCAGAAGATAAACCTGGCTCTTGAGGAGGGATCACTGTAGACCCACCAGCTGTTCAGCTGTTGAAGTTAAGCCAAATGGGAATAGAGAAAATTACTTAAAAAAAAAAAAAAAGTTTTTCTCCTGTGAAACACCCATTTCCCATTTTCCCACTTGGTTTTCTCAGGTCTGCATGTGTGCATGTGCCCCATGGAGGGGCCTCCACTTGCTAGAGAAGCTGGTAGCTGAGATTCTCCTCTTGGGAGCACTGCAGAGAGCCCTGGAAGCTCCTCCTCAGCAAGATCACAGTGGGCTACACGAAGCCAGGTGCTTCCTTCCCCTCCTTTCATCATCTGATGGTTGTTGGGGGATTTGGAGAAGTGGAGGCAGAGGAGAAAACATAACATTTGTTATATATTTGAAAGAATTCACTCTCTGAATCTTCTCTTTTTCTGGAAAAAAAAATTGCATGCCTGTACATGTGTGTGCTTCCCAGAGTCACAGAATGATGGAATGGGTTGGAAGGGACCTTAAAGATTATCTCATCCCAATCCTCTGCAGTGGACAGGGACACCTTCCACTAGACCAGGCTGCTCAGAGCTCCATCAGCCTGGCCTCAAACAGGGATGGAGCATCCACAGCTTCTCATGGCAACCTCTCCCAGTGCCTCAGAAGTGTGACATCATTTCATTATAAGCGCATAATTTCAGTAAAGCTCCTAAAATGCAGAGAGGAGGCAAAAAGAAGAGAAAGAATCATTGTCAATCTATTTTTTTCCTGTCTTTATGTGGCTTTGGGTACCAGATCCTGGCTGAAACACTCTGAGTGTGTGAGTGTGTAGCAGCTCTGTGCTTCATGGCTTCTCTGTGTGTTCAGGCATCACCTGGCCCCTGGGATAGTGGCAGCTTCAAGATCTCCTTGGAGTTATATTTGCCCCCTAAAGACTGAAAACAGGAATAGTACAAGCCATGCTACCCAAAACCCTGCTCCTCCTCCCTGTCATCTAGTTTATCCAGTGGTGGAGCACTATCAAACTCTTTAAAGAATCCCAAAAAACCTCAAAAGATACTGCTCAAATGGCCACTGACATTTTTGAGTCTATTTTGGTGCTGGCTCTGTGTAAAAAGCTACATTGAAATAGATTATACTATAATTATATAATATCATCTCACAAATACATGTGTAACTCGATAAATATACCACAATAACACAAAACATTACATTAAGAATTCAATATTGGAAACAAAACAAAAGTGAGTACATTCTGAATTAGGACAGTAGTATCAGGATCTGATATTATGCCTTTGTTTAATACTGTAAATTAAACAGGAGATGTAGTTTAGTTTTGTGCATGCTTGTAAATAACAACATGTTGTAGATTTCATCATGCTCATTATATGGAAAATTACTCCACTCTTTTTTTTTTTTGTTTGTTTTTTTTTTTGTTTCAAGAGCTTATGATTCCAAATCTTCTGTTTATCTCAGTGATTTTTTTTTCTGAATGTGAAAAAAAACCCCATTATGCATCCTAACATCCATATCTGTAATTCTGTGAGCATCCCTTTTGTTTACTGCACACAACATAGTTGTAACAAAGACATTTACGCTTTTGGAGTCTGAAGCATGAAGTTGTTCTAAATCTGTGCCCACAGGTAATAATTACTTCACTCATTAACAGATCTCCCTAGTCTCTCATAAAACAGCTCTGAAAAGGTCTCTTGGGACAGAGTCAGGAAGTGTGTTTTATGATCATTAATATGGTGCTACCTTGGAAATACCTAGTCTAGCTGGTTTAGCCCCAAAGCTATGTTTATTTGCACAAACCCAGCAGGTTGCAATGACAGGGAGTAGACTAAAGCCAGCCCCAGCGGGTCCTCTTCATCCTCTTGGTGCTGAATCACATCTTATTCTTTGGCATCAGCAAGTCATTACTAAGAGAAAGGGACAAAGCAAGGCTAAACGATGAATTATTTATGTAGGGCATTCAACAGGATATGAGAAATAAAAGATCAAAATGTAAAACCTCGTGGCAATTTTGTGTGTGCATGTATTCAGGAAATTTTCAAATGATTGTCTTAGCTAAAAACAATCATTAAGATAATTTATTAATAACAGTTCAGGGCTGACAGTCAAACACAGCAGTAGTGTAAGGAGGCAGGACCTCACTGAAGTATGTACAAGTTGGTTGAACTCCATGAGCAAGGAATTTGGGTCTCTAGATCTGTTGTACTCCAGTTAAGTACTCCTTTAATAAATAATTGATCCATTTGTATGAAGACCGTTGGCATGCTAAAGACAATGCTGCAGAATGAAAAATGCCCTGCAGGGAGATCTAGATGATTAACCAAACTAGACAACCACTTCACAGGGTACCCAGTTTATAAAAAATGTATGAGTTTGGATCAGTCTGCAACGGGTTATGAGAAAAGCACTAAACAAAATGTCCAAGGACTGCAAAATTGGAGCCTGTCCTTTGTATCCTGTGAGTACCAAAACCTGACACAAGTCAGTTAAAATTTACCATTAATTCCTGTAGAAAATCAACCTCAATAATCTCAAAAAGCTGATAAAATGGTGTTTATCACACAACCTGGGGTGCTGTGGAAGGCCTACTGTCCTTTCAAGCTAGAGAGAGGAACAATACTGGGCACACAGACTGGGATTTTCTCAGTGGGTCCAGACTTTTTCTGGGACTTGGCCATGAAAAGCCCTGCCAAAGCTTGTATGCTACCAAAGAATCTGAGGAAAATTCAAGATAAAAAAGGCAGCTGTCTGCTATTGAAGGAAAGAAGGGTTGTCTTGCCCCAAAATACTTACAGCACATGTCAAAACTGTCTTCCTCAGGTACTTTGCTTACTTAGCGCATCAAAAAGACCTGTCACTGTGTTATATCATCACTCAGAGATGCCACTCAAGGCTTTTAGTTTTCTTTTTTTAAACCGACTTCATTTTAGACACCTCAATCAATTTCCCTGTTGTGGCTTTTCCCCTTCAGGCCAAAGCATCCCAATTTCAGTACTAATTATTCTTATTACAAAAGTCCCTCAGGTCCTACTCAGACTGCTGTGCTTAGGGGTATGCTAAAGCCTAACTGGAAACATTCCCAGTGCCAAAGAATTTACAAGTAATTGAAGGCAGGATGCAACAAGTGGGTATGTGAGACAGTAATTAAGGTGAGGGGATTGGAAAGGAAACCCATAGTGGCACTGAGTGGTCACACTGATTAGCTCCACACAGTGGTTTAGACTCAGCTGCAATATTTTTTTTTTTTTTAATGCTGAGGTATAAACAACTAAAATGGATGCAGTTGTGATTTAGAGCTTAAGTGCTTTAAAAATTCTGAAATGCGTGGTTTGCAAAATTTATCAGTTATGTGTACCCAAGTATCAGCTGAATTCTTCATTTTAGGAATTAGGACAGGTGGCTGAGGCTGGGAAAGCTCAAAGGGCTCTAGAACCACCTGATAAACTCTCAGTAGGGCAGCAAAGCTCAGGCAAATCAGGCAGTTCTTGTTAACAGCCCTGTGAGATACTCTTCTCTAATGGATGCTTGAGTGAAAATTTGGAGCCATGAAAATACAGCCTATGATGATAAAAGTCCTCCCAAAAACCAGCAGAGCTTAGTGAGAAACACCATAAATCCCACTATCCAAAATTAAGTGCTTGATTTTCTCCCTCTGGGAGAAACTGGGGCCAAAACTTCTCCTGCCCTGCGTGGTGTAGCACCAAGGCTTTGTCTGCTCAAGTGGTGTCACGCACATCCTCTCCCAGTGGGAAACCCAGCCGTGCCAGGCAGGGAGCGCATCTTTGGCCAATGTAAACTGGCACAGAGTCTGTGTAGCTGAGACCATCTGCAGACCTGCCAAGGGAGACATTCACTCGTTGCTTGCATGGGAATTGGGATGGATAGCACCACAGCCAGAGAAAATGAAGGGTGCTGAGGGCACGTGTTTGCAATATCCCAGCGCAGGGGAAATTAGGACTTAAATTAGCTTTTCATTTTCAGAGGGAAGGTGGATGATCCTGGGGCCATCAAGACAGGTTGTTTGGACATGATGAAAAACTGAGACAAGCTCTGAGGCAAAATGGCCCCATGGAAAAACCTAAGAAAAGTGATCTGCAAGAAGCTGCAAGACGAAAACCATATTCATGTCTGCCACTCAATATAATTTAATGTAGCAAATAGCAAACACTCAGACTGAACATATGAGAGCAGAAACAGTGCAGGTATTAATATATCTGCTCTTCCCACAGATTGGCAAGCCGCCTAAATCCACTGCTACCTGAAATTATGCCAACCTGTTCAGCACATCTGAATTTAAAACTAATCTCTTATTTACAATCAAAGCATCTACAAAGCTGGTGCTTGTAATGGGTTTTATTATACTGCATTAAAGATTGTTGTTGAAATTTGCATTTCCAATGACCAATTAGTATATTTATTTATTAGAATTTAGCCATGCTATTTCTAGTAAATGAAATGTAGTGCATAAGAACATAAATAGGTTTATTAGCTACATTCCTCTCTTTCCTCTTCTATGGACTTCATTATTTTTGCACAGATGCCAGGATTTTCTTTTCAGTGAAAAATTAAGATTGCGTGAAGACTTGCCCACTCTCAAAAGCTGTGATGACATTCAGTGTGATTGCAAGTTATACCACATTAAAAAAGACGTTTCTCTGAAAGCAGTGGTTAAAACCCAGACGCCTACATTTATTTACATTTGCAATGCTTGTGCCATGTGTATAGGATACAGTGAACTGCTAACTTTTGGAATGAAAATAACTTGTGTCTGTGTTAAATGTCACAGGAAATTGTAGCACTGATTAATAAGTAAAGAATACATAATTAGAAAAAAACTTGCTTCTTGTAAAACTGCTGTGTGTGTTTAAATTCTCATTCATTTTTTTTTCCCAGGAATGAGCAGATTAAAATAAATAGAAGGATCACGTAATGAAATTTGCTCTCCCCTTTAATGTGACTGTTCAGGTTTCAGGATAACATTGTTCCTTAACAATTTATTTAAAACAGGAGTCAGAATATTTCCATTTTTTCCTGGTTTCTTAAGCTTCCAAACACAAAGAAAAAAACGGTTTCTTTGCCTCAAAATTACAGCTAATATAAATTAAACAACAGCTAGAATAACTAGAGAGTAAAGTTTTTAATTAAAGCCATGGTAATAATTTCTTCATATTTTCCTCAGTTAGAGGTCTGCAAATAACAAATATTGGGGTAATGAATGGAAGGGAGGAGATTCTGATCCAGATTGGAAAGTTCTTGAAATTCAGGACTTTTGTTTCAGCTCCCAGTTTCTCTTGCCTCTCGTAGCATCTCCTTCCCAGGTGTTTTACATGTGAGTGTGTTGGTTTGCTTTTCAAACAAAAATAAAATATAACAAAATGAAGATATAAGACTAAGGAAATGCTTTTCTCAGATTGATATACTAAGGCAAATGAAATGACCAAAAGTGAAAAAAAACCCCCCACACCTTGTGGTTCTTTGAAAGCTTTGATACTGACCATAAATCCTTCTTTTAATAAAGCCTTCTAAACAAGTGGACCTATTCTAGGGTAGGTTCTTCATCTGACAAAAACTTTTTGAACCTTTAGTATTTTGTCATTCCTTACACATAGGGAATCTGGAGAGCTGTTATTTACATAAATTGATCTGTAATGTACCTCTAAGGAACTATTTTAATTAAAAATGGTAAACTGGTTGTTAAAATAATGGAGAAAATGGTATACCTCTATGCACTTATAATTTGAGATGACTGAGATTGCTTTTTGGCAGAGGGAAAGTGAAGCTTTGATAGGACAGACTAAAACAGAGTTCTCTTTTTACATCTATTTCATAATGACAGTGTATATTCACTAGTACTGTCCTGAACAACAGCTTCACAAAAGTCCACAGCTGTGAATGGCTTCACAAATATAATATACTCTGCAAGCCGGGGTTCTCTTTCTTAATTTTTTGTTGCATTCAGGTAAGAGGGTCTTGCTTGAATTCAAGCACCAGGTCACCTTTGCTGGATAATTCAAGCAGTTTGTTGTTTCTCTGCAGCAGCCAGGTTACAACCAGAGCAGCACTTCCATTTCTTATCTAATCACCCCCTGTGCCCACTTCAAGGAGGTATTAGAGAAAATGACATTTGAACACTAAGAAGTGCTCCTCTGCTTCACTTCCTATATCACTATGAGCCAAAAAATGATGAAGGACAATCCTTATTTAAATTCAAAACCAAATTTTTTGATATCTCAGTTCTAGCATGAATATTCAAAGTCATTAGTCTCTTTGCTTGCAAAAGTAACTTGAAATCATTTAGGAATGAAAACAACCAGAGAGAAAACAATTCAGCAAAGCCATGCTTAGATTTCGAGACGATGTTCAAATGGATCATCATGAAAGAATTTTTGGAATTCAAAGCACTAAGTAAGTACTTTGCTCTTTGACAACCATTGCTCACAAGTTTGCCAATCATTTCATTACATAGATCTGAAAATAGACATGACTCTACTGGTATAGCTCTGATAAAATCATCCAGGATGCTTTTCATGCTGCTAGAGCTTCCAAGTGACTACTGTGATGTTTGCAGTGGTCATTAGGAGCTGCTTTGAAGAAGTGTCCTATCCAGTGAGCAAACCTCCTGTCACTCAGTGTGCACCATCCCTGCAAACATTCCTGTGCTTTCCACACTTCACACAATTTCCTTGTAACTTCCAGTGCTTGGAGCAACTTCAAGCTGACCACTTCCAGGGTGGTGAGCAGTGGTGAAACAGAACATCTTCCAGCACCCACTCCAAATGCTCATCACTCCTACAGGCATGTTGGTGACAGCAACAGGGGCAGTAGATTTGTCTCACTCCAATCTAGAGGCTTGCTTTGAATATTTTGATCTATTTTCTGAATCCAGCATGTGTGGTGGTGTCTGCAGGGGGTATTATATCGCATTTCTTGTCTGTTTTTCCTGCTGAGTTTTGCTGACAGTCTGTTTTTCCTTGCAGGTACAAACAAGTCTTCTGTGACAAAGCAAAACTTTCTGGCTTCAGCAATGTGGCAACTCAAATAAAAAGACACTTTAAAGATTACAGCATTCACTTAACTGGCTAAATAGATACTTTCCTTTTTCATTGTCAGCTCAATGACTTAATGCTCTTTACTCTTTACTCTTTGAAATGATTCAAGCTAGTAAAGATGATCATCAGATTATAGAAAGAGTTTGTAACACGAGAGACAACCTAAACTGAATTAATTTTCACTTGAACTTGTGTTGTATGAACACAGTCTCTTTTCCAGGTCTGTTACAGGTTTGTTTTTATCTTCCTTCTGGGACAGCAAGTTATACAGACATCATCTGCCTATCTACATTTATTATGTGTGACAATTTATTATTTCTGAATGATAGAAATGAATTTCTTTTGCTTTGCAACTGTGTTTGAGTTCAGGCTTCACATTATATGTGTAAAGTTATAGACCAAGTGCCATGCCTGAAAGAGCAGACAGTCTGGAAGAGGAAACATGTAACTGGTGGAAAAATGACAGCATTACTGTAAAATTTCTGCAGTGGCAAATACAACATCCAGTTCTTCCCCACACCCCATTGATATCAGCCTGAAAACAGCCCAAATGAAGAGAATTAACAGAATTTAAATGCTATAAAAACCCAGATGCTCCATATGCATCTGAGCCTGGAAGTGAGAGGACAGCAACATAAGTGGGCAGCTGCTAATGCCTCTGGCCTTGCTTTGTTTGCCTTTCCACCCCACTGAGAATCTGATGCAGCTTTTGGAAATATCTGAAAGCTTTCAGGCAAAGCCTTGTGAGCAGCTCAGGAGCTTGCCAGTGCCATGGGGTTTTGTTAGACGTGGAGTCCCTTGTAGCACTCCATCCTGAGCTCTCCCAATGGAAAGTTCATTTCCAGGTCACCCTCCTCAGCCCCTTGGCAGGGGATTAGATCCTTTTTAGCAGGGATGAAGGAGTTGGCTGTGAAGAATGGGGAAATGTTAGAGGACATCTCTGCAGGTTCTGATCTACCAACCCCTCTCATGGTTCCTGTTCCAGGCCGAGCTCCTTCCCTCCCTGAAACTTCCTGACAGCTCCTCTGTTAGCAGGCAGTTTCTGGAGAGCTGGCTGGAGATTTTCCTGGTGGTCAGCACAGGGATACTTGTGTGGATCCTGCAGGGCTGCTTCCCATGCTGCATTCACACAGTATCAAATCTGCTTCTGGGCTTGCTGTGGGCAAGGAATCCAGAGATTTCATTTCCATTGACCAGTAAAATGAGAAAATTTGAGATAAGAATAGCTTAGAATTTGAAATAAAATGACAACAATACCACCACCACCACCACTAACAATAACAATAACAATCAATAACAACAATAATAACAATAATAAAAATAAAAATAAATTATCCAAATGCCTAAGTCTGGTGTAATTTCAAAGGTTGGGACACTCATTTTAAACTTTCTAATTCCCACCCATAGCTCTGGACCACAACAGTCAAGTTTCTGGTGAGTTATTAAAATTTCATTCAAAATATTACTTCCAACTTATTTCTCCTTAAGCCAAGCATAGACCTTATATTCAAACACATGGGAAATATGGAGATGTTTATTTTTCATTGGGATGAGTATCTTGAATCCCATTACATTTTTGCAATACTTTGATGAAATAATATAAGCTTATAACTATTATATAATTATGTAAACTAATATTACATACATTTAATATAAGTATTATATAAGTTTTGAATTTTTTATCCTTGTTAATACTGTGGTCATGAATGCAAACCAAACAAAAAATCACGTTAGGCCTTGTTCAAAGACAAAGGAGCTGTCAGTCCTGCCCCAAAGAATTTACAAACATATTAAATTCAAGGTAGTCAAGAAAACCAGGTTCTCTGTATTAGCATTTACAAATAATTATAGGAAATTTTGTTGACTGTGTTTCTGTGTTTTGTAAAATTTTGCTGGTTCACCATCAGACTTCATGGACACAGCTGCTGACCTATTCCATTTCAAAGCAGGTTATTTCCCATGTTTTCTTGGTCTGAGGTGAGTTCTAATAGTCCATAAATCTACAACTTTCCTGTTTTTTTTTATGAGGGACAGAGATCATAATGAGACTTCCTAGCCTTTATAAACAATTACTGGATTTTTAAAGCCCTGTTCATTTGTAGGCTTCCTCCCTGTCACATTTTTCTAATCATACAATTCCAGTTAAAAAATTGTGTCAGTGCAGAGAATAGTTCTTCCATATAAATCAGAAAATGAGTGAATAGCTTGTTTCTCAGCAATCTACCAAAAAACTTGTTGGAATCTCTTGGTAGAAGAGATTTCACTTTTCTGTTCCTATTTATTCTTTTTAAGTCAAATTTTTGGAAAGGATTTTATATCTTTAGGACTGTGTGAACTTTCAAGAAACTAATTTATTTAGCTATGCCCATTACTCATCCTACCTAGAGAGATAATTTGTGGTGAAATCAGAAGGAGCTCCAAACAGAAATCCCAATTCCAAACTCAGAGGAAAATTTAAATCTGTCTTCTGCAGCTGCATGACAAAGACTGTGAAACTATAACCCCAGAATATTTCAAAATATCTGCATCTAGGTCAAGACTTGACGTTCTGGTTCCTCCTTATTTTAATCAATCTGTGTGATTCATGGACATTCAGATGTTTTCTACAAAAACTGTTGCTGATACATATTCTTACATGAGAGTTTTTTTTTAAATTTCCAGTATAAATTCCAGTGCCTCAGATCTTTGGATTGAGGGTAGCAATGTTCTTGTATGATCTCATGTTTGTGGTTTATAAGTTGTATTTCCTTCTATAGGGAAACCCAACAAAGAAGTATTAGAACTACAGAGTGGCTGCTTTAATTGCTGTAGTGTGGTACAGGTGTCTGCCATAAGATAGTTCATTATTTTTTTCAACAGATGTTTAGAAAAATAATTTCTGGGGAAAAACAAGACACGAAAAAACCTAACCAGTAGTGTTACGTGTGAATTTGTTATTCATATCCAGCAGAGTCAAACATTTGTTTGTTGGGCTTTCTTTCCCCCTAAATGTGATTTTTTAAATGTCAGGTTTTCTTTCATTTTTCTTAAAACATGGCCTTTAAATTTCATCCTTTTACTCTGAATGTCTCAACTGTGACTTGATGCCTAACCATGCTGAGGCAGTGCCATCTCTGGAGTCCTTTGAATCTCTCCTGGCATAATTTGCCACAGATAAATAAATGACAGTAATTTACACCAGCTAAGATTTTTTTTACCAAGATTTGTTGTTTTCTGTTACTTAAGATAAAATCAAAACTTTCCTTTATACATGCAAAAACAAGGAGTTTGGAAAAGTGGTATTTATGCCATCCATTAACTGCCTCTACCAAACAGCAGAGCAGATGCCATTCAGTTGGTAAATACACATAAAATCCTCTGTGCCCTCAGAATGGCTGCAATCTGTACAACTCATTTCACGTACATCAGTGTGCACAGCTCCTTATTTTGTTATTTTTGGGTAATGCTGATGACATGCAGGTGCTAAAGTTACCCCTATGATGTGTAATTCAGCAGTTTCCACAGCAGGAGTTTTTCAGCCCTATCATCCTTTGGTAGCTCCTTTGCATTGTCCCTCCACTGTTTACAGTCTAAATTACCTTTTATTTTTTGGTATAATTTGTCTCTGGAAATTTGCATACCCAGCTGATTTTTAGTGGCCAGCAGCTCTTCTTTGTGATATCCCTTTGAGCTCCTTCTGACAAGCCTGGCACTGTAAGTAACACAATTCCCCCGGGATTGCGACTTCCCATGGCAGCCATAGCTAAGCCCGTGGCTCTGTGGGATGAATGTGCTGGGCCTGCTCAGAGAGCACCATGGTATTAAGCAAAGATAATATTTCCACCAGTCAGCTCTACAAGAAAAACTCTGCAGGATTACCCAAATTTATGAACCTTTGTGAAATGTGTTTTTGTAAGTATTTTTTTTAAGGGTTTGGTTGTATATTATTTCTGTTGTAGTTATTTATATAGATAAACATACACAACACACACATCTGATAATTAATCAGCCACCATTATTTCAGTTTTAGACCTGCAAAGGGTTGCAGTAAGGAAGCCATCAATGAAAGATTGTAAGATTCCTATATATAACTTTTACAAAAGGATTTTTAATGAACCCCTTTAATAAATTTTAGACAACAGTGTATGCCAGTGCCATATCTGTTGGCAGGTTGATCTACAATATCCAAAGAATTTGGAAACAGAAAAAAATCCCTTAGGCTGTGAGCCCCAAATTATAAAATAATTTTTCTTCAGATGTAAAAGCCAGATTAACTCATGGCAGCTGGCTTGTAAATGTATTAAATGGACAGAGGCATAGTGAATGTCCTTCAAGATGAATTTCTTGTCATCTTTTCTTGTGAAAAGAGGTTTATCCCATCCCTTCAAAATCTGTAGGGTATCCTATTTTTTTAGTCTCAAAAATATATTTGGTTTTCTTTGAAGATGAATAAAACTGAGATGCTATTATATTCAGTTCCTACTTTGCAGCATCCAGAAATTCCTTTGCTATTAATATGCCAGAGAAACAGATTTCTTTGATTTTTTTCAGTTTAGAAGATCAAAAGCTGTCAGAAATTGTTTCAAAAGGAAAATAAATCTTTGAGAAGTTGGATTTGAAATAATGAGTCTCCAGCATGTTGCATATACAGTACTTAGAACTGTTTAATGGAAGATGCTGTTATAATTGTGGGGTTTGCCTCTTTACAAGTATCACCCACCTAAAAGATATTTCAGCATTAGTTTTGCTTTTTCCTAAAGTAATTATTAGAGAATTGGATATTAATGGCATTCTTTTTTGGTAACTTCTTGCAAATACTTAGTCAGGTAAAAGAAAAAAGCAGCACACTTTTAGACTGAGAGGAAAAAGTCTTAAAACCAGTTTGGGAGTTTTCACAGACTTTTGTATTCATGTAAAATCTTTTCATTATTCTATTTGTACTCAGGGAAACTGATCACGACACAGAGAGGGAATAGCACTTTTGTTGTTGCTGGAATTGCTCTGGGAGCACCTGTGTGGTTCAGGGGTGGCTATCCTTGTATTAACCACCCGCCAGGCAGGACTGCAACAGCTCTGATTGTTCAGAAAGGCCTTGTCGTGCCGCAGAAATAAAACCTGGAAGCCTGGGTTTGTGTTATCATCATCAAGAGACTGAGACTGATTGGTTTGTATCAATAACATCAAGAACCATGGTGTGAAGATATCTGTGCTGTAAGGGCTGAAAGATTAAGTAGTGAAAAAGGAGCCGAAACAAGAAGATTAAATATTGATAAACACCAGGCCCACGTGGAAACAGCCCCGAATGCACACAGCCTGCCCTGCAGCTGAAGATGTCATTGTGGCTTTCAACTTTTTCAGCAGAGCAGTCAGCAGAGTCAGCAGAGCTCTAAATCAATTCTAAACTTATAACCCACCTCAATTATTCTACATTTGTAACAGCCTGTTGGGAACAATGTTCACCAGTTCATCAGTGAAAAACTGTCTAATGATTGGGCTGGCAAATAAATAAATCAAACATGCTTTTTTTGGAAGGGGAGTGGGTGCACTTTTGCTTCCAAATTAAAATATTTAGTGCTGTATAGAGCAGTTGCTATTTAAACTGCCAATAATGTTTAACACGAATTTACTCACCACTGCCTATCCTCATACTGTATAATTTATAACACTAAGCCCTTTCAATACTCCAAAATGCCAGATAAACTTTTCTCATTTGCTCTTAATTTGGTCACGCAGGATAATACCAACATCTGAAGGCTCTTTAAACTGCTTTTTAAAATGCATTCCTGAAAGCACCACCAATGCCACCTCTGCTCCTTGTCATCTTCCATAATTATTTCCAATCCAAAGCGGTCCTTAATGCGCTTATTAATCTGGCATTCTCCTCAGTGTGAAGCACATTCAGCTCTATTAATTTTTAAAAACCCTTTTTTATGGTGGACTGCAGATGCTTGGCTATTACTGAAAAGCTATTAGAAGTTAACACCTTTCTCTCCCCAGGGACTGGCATCATCCTATGCTTCCAAATGCCACCCTATTTTACATTATCAGCTGCTAAGACTGAGTATTAGAGAGTTTTTTTCCTTTTTACTTCTGAACTGTTAATGCTATTATTAGCTAATGGCAGAGTTCTGTACAGAGTATAGATACATATACTCTCTCAATGTCTACAGCAGATGGGGTTTTATTTATCTGCCTTTGAACAATGACACTTTTCATTCCTGTCATCCACAAGAAGAAAACTCACATGTAAACAAAACATTAATCTGATATCCAGGGATTGAGATTATTTTTGTCTTTCTCAATATGGATGCTATGATGAATATTTTAATAGAATATTCAGGTGAATATTTAGTAGAAAAAATGTGAAAGAAACAAAGTCATCATCCATGAAGCCTCAAAAGGGAGCTCTTTCCCTTTTTGAGAGTATCTATGTTTGTGAAACACAAACACAACATATATGAATAGAAGTTAGAAGTTCTGAAAAAATATTACAAAATGCTATTTCTGAGCAAACAACAACTAGAATTGATAGAGTTTTGAATTTTCTGAAAGAATTTTAAGTCCCAGCTACTCATTTCAGGATCTGACTGCTGTTAGTCTCAGCCAGAGGCTCTTCTGTTCATGGTTACCATGAGATTTTAAGAATCAAACCACTGAGGTACAATGGAGAGTGAGTTTGTGTCTGTAGTCTGTGTTTGCAGTATTTTCAGGGAAATTCACCCTCCTGCTAATTTTCACTCAGGATCTCAGCTTTTATCTGAGTAATCACAAGGAGTAGAAATCAGCATTGGCTTTTCTGGCCATTGTGAGCTGTGATGACTAAAGACAACAAACTAACATATCATGGCTTGGAAATGCTCAGATTGTGCTTAAAGAACCTAAAGCTCTATCAAACAAAATACTACAGAGGTCATGATACAGTCACACTAGTAAATTTTCTGTATTAAATTTAGTAAAAATCTATATTCAAAATGCTTCAAAGATGCGAAACAATTGTCTCCAGAAGGCTGAAGAAAGTTTGACAGCAACAAAAAATTTAGGTCTAACCTGCCATGAAGAGATTCAGCAGCCAGAACATGAACGTGGATATTTGCACAGCAATTATTGGGGTTTCCTGTCTCAAAGTCAAGTCATTGCAAAGGCTGGAGGGAAGTGAATTCCAAAATTCTGGCAAGT
The DNA here is from genome assembly GCF_017590135.1 of Pyrgilauda ruficollis. NCBI lineage: Eukaryota > Metazoa > Chordata > Aves > Passeriformes > Passeridae > Pyrgilauda > Pyrgilauda ruficollis. The sequence continues at coordinate 6,194,175 of NW_024513654.1, read as the reverse complement.
ATTGTGAAGGGAATTTCTTGCCAGAATTCTGATAATATTTGAACTTTAGCCACTATCTCTTAATATCTTCATTCATTAGCACCTGAAGGACTTAGTAAATATCAGGGCAGTGGCTCATAAATGATGCAGACAGAGTTCTTTCCTAAAAACTTTGTACTTTCTCTTTGTAGAAATATGTAAAATACACAGGGAACAGACCAGTTTGAGAAGTTGACTACAACATGGTCTGAATGTGAGGCTGGTCCTTGTGAAATGAACTTTGACAGTAGATGTATCTCCATGCCATGGGGAATGAATTCCCAATGATCTTTGTAACATTAATGCTATATTCAGTAGCAACTTGGGGAATGCAAAGATTACACCAGTGTCATGCAGAATGGAGCTCCTACTCTCCAGGAGAGGCACGTGGATGCTCCTGTTGAGAGCCAAAATAACTTTAAAGGATAGACTTGTCTTGCTGCAAATCACAGTGGCCCTTCTTTAAAAGACAGCCAAAGTGAGAGCCAAAATAACTTTAAAGGATTTTGTCTTGCTGCAAATCACAGTGGCCCTTCTTTAAAAGACAGCCAAAAGATCCTAATGTATCCTACTTCAACAATTTTTATGGTGTGTGCCCAGGCTTTTTATTTTATTTGCCTTTTCCTTCACTGTTTTAGAAGACATTAGTGCAAAATCCAAGTTGCTGAGTCCTGTCCTAGATTTATGGAAGAACGTCACTGTGTTCAAAATAACAATGCTGGAAAATAAAGTGGAAACATTGACACTAGAGAAAATGATGATTGAAGTGTGCTTTAAAACACACAATGACAAAGCTGGGACACTCTGACCTGGGCTAGCGTCAGCTCAAAAAGAAAGCCATGAGGAGTGGTGGCTGTTTAACTGAGAATTTGCTGGCAGATTTTTGTCTTCCTGAGAAAAGTAAACCTAATGCTAAGCACCTGAAGCATCTCAGATAGGTTTGTGGGTTTTTAAGAAATATGGAATAAAGGCTTGATATAAATTACATTTTTCTTATTAAAAAGGTCAATTTTTAAAGAAAAGTCTTTCAGAAAAAAAAGTGTTAAAAAACTTGAGTATAAGCCTCAGTTCCACCTTAGATGTGTGTTCTCTTTTGCTGTGCAGCATTATTAATGTACAGAGGCTGGAAAGCTGTTTGGAAGGTAAGGAAGATATGCAATTAGTTGGTCATCTTAAATTCATATTATATGCTCAGTAGACCTGAACTGCTCCAATGGTGGTGTCCCTTCAGCCCACCCCACAATTGCCTTATCAATGCATGTGCTTTTCCATGAGTATTTTGCTTTTTCATGAGTATGCTTTTCCTCAGGTGTTTGGCTGACCCACATCCCAGCGTATGGCAATCCAGTCTGGCTGTTCTAATGCCATTTCCAACAGTCTGTACAAACCCAGACCAAGAGCAGAACAAACCCCTGGTGCAGTCCAGGTAACCAGAACAGGAGAGCATTTGTGAGAGTTGGCCTGAGCCTGGGAAGGCTCAAAAGTGTCCCTGAACATCCCTGGCTGTGCTTGGGGAGAGCCATGAACAGCCATGGCAGGGCTCCATCCTCATCTTCCCCTTTGGACCCACCCAGTGTCCATGAGGGCTTGAACACTTTGGTGCTCTTCTTTTCTGAAAAGACTTAAAGCCACAGAATGGGGTTCTTTGCAAACATTTCCCCGCACAAACTACTGGCCTAAATTACAGTAGCCCTAAGCCTGCCTGTTCAGCTGGCCATGTTTCCAAGGGGCTGTAACAGCACCTGGGCATTTGCAAGGCACAGGATCATCATCAGTGATTTCCTCCCCCCTGCAAAGCAGCCCAGGGAGAGGTGGGGAGATTCACACCAGAGACCTTCCTGCCCAGGCTTCCCAAGAAAAAAGACATTGAAGTCTTGACTTGAAAAAACTCATTAACTCCCAACAAATTTGGGGTGGCTTTGTGCTGATTAAATTATTTGCCCAGTCCTATTGAACACTGAATAAATGTAGTCATTCAAATGTTGGATAGTGTAGTAAAGGCACTTTTTCCTCTCTAAAGGTGTAATTCTTTTGCATGAGATTTAGACAGTAGATATTGACAGAAGAATAGATAATAGATAATTGATGTCAAAGGCTGAATAAGAAAGTTGTCGATCAGCCAGAGTTTAAGTTATCTCTATGTAAAGTAATATAAAGTAACGATGATTTATTGCTTGAAACAGTTGACAGAATGAAAAAATTCTTTGGAATTGCTGGTGAATGCAGATTGATTTTTCTAAAGAACTCTACCCAGACCTATTTCTCTTCCAAAAGAATGCTGCTGGTTCTAATTATATGTATTTTAAAAAATTGCATTTCTAAAAACTTATACCATCAGAACACCCAACACCCTATCTTTAATACTCATGGAAAGAGGAGTATTTTAAACTGTCTAATTTGATGCAGTAAAGAGATAAGAAAAGGTGTGATTTGGTTTTTCAACATCCTTCAGGTGTACTGCATCACACAGCCTATAGCAGCTTCTACTAAACCTCATGGAAATGGAATAAAATGCTTTGTGAAAACAGCAATAGCCTCTAAGGCGTGATTCACTAAGCAAAAGATGAGTATTGGAGGAGTAAAATGTTAGTACTGGAAAAAGGTGTACTGTTTAAAAGGTATTTCCTTAATATCAGGACAGCATCCAGTTTAGGAGTGCTTCTCCCGTTTTCATTCAGCCACCTCTCACACTGGAAATCTGCTTTGAATCCAGGAAATAATCTCATGCTCTTTCCAGAGTCCTCGTGGAAACCCATTGCACACAAACCAGCAGAGGTATAAGTTACACTTCACAGGGATCCATCTACGCAGAAAAAAAGCTCAATATATTCCTCAACTTAAGTTCTGGATATTTTCCAGAGTCATAAACATGGCATCCCATCATCTGTGCCTTTACTGTGCCTTTTCTAATTTTTTTCCTGTTACCTTTATGAAAAAGACTTTCTCAGTGTTGGTGACTTGTTGGTATCCTGAAGCCAATGAGATCCATTCCTGACTAGAACACCTTTTTTTGTGTTGCTGGATTCTCATGCTGTTTGCACAGACTGTATTTACAACTCCTTATATTGTTTAGTTTATGCCACTCCAGAATTTCATATATATATATTCAAAGGTGCTTGAAAGAAAGCACAGCACTTAAAATAGCTTATGCCACTCCCCTAAAATATTAATCACTGGTGTAACTCCATGAGAGTTACATCAGGCATGAGTTTAACCCTACTTTTTGTTCTAAATCAAAAGAAATTGATTTCTTTAGCAAACACACCCTAAACCACAGGATCAAAGGCAGCTGAAGCACTATAAACCCTCTTATTTCTTTCCCCCTTCCACCTTTCCTAAAAGCTACAGGGCAGCCTGTAAACTGGTTTTTAAGCACACCAATTTTGGAGCAGCTGATTCTGCTAAGGGCAGTCCTCAGCTGTTGGCAGTGATGTCACTGGTTAACACTTTGCAGCCCACAGACTCCTGGAATGATTCATCCTGCCTCTGATTCATCTGTCTCTGGATCAAATGAAAGATCCCTACAGAAGCCAATGAGTAGATGTTGTAGTTGTTCACCATACATACATACATACATATATATATATATATATGTGTATATATATATATATTAATGTATTGTCACAGAGACATAAGAGTTTTTCTTGAAAACAGAAGAATATTTAAGTAATTAATGGACCTCATCTTGGTATCCCAGCGAATTTTCAAGAAATATGTCATAAGGCATTCTGTAAGGAGATAATGTATAGACAGAAATGAAAGTTAATGATTTTGGGTAATAATTGTATTCAGATCAAACCTGTAGTAATTAATGTTTTATAATATTGCATAAGTAAGTCCAAACTCCAAGATTTCCTGGGAAGTATTGCTCTAAAATTTCCACATATCATACACTTCTTTGGGGTTAAGAAATGTGTTTCCATGGTTAGGAAGTGTGCTTCCATGGAGTTTTTGTTTTCAACTTTTCATTACAGACTTTATTCTAAGAGAATGAAACAGAAAAAAAAATAGGTACAGGCAAAGTGTAGACATCAACACTTTGTCAGATACAGAAGTTACATAAACTTTTGAATCAACAGTAGCCATTAAAAACATTCAGAAGCTTCAAAGGAGTAGTGCAATGGTGTAAAAACAAAATCAACAAAACCAAAATCAGTGAGAGCCAAGCATGCCCATATTTCAATGCTACGCAAACACTCGCCCTTGTTTACAGCCCTGGGTTGTTTACAGCCCATCGTGTCCTCTGCCACAGCTCAGGGCTGGCAGACACCTGATCTGGGAGCAGTGCAGTGATGCTGGCACGGTGCTGTCTCCAGACTGACAGTGTCTGCCCTCTCCTCTCCTCTCCTTTCCTGAGGCTGTCGTGTGGGGAAGAAGGTGCAGCCTGCTGAGATGGGAGTCCTGCTCTCAAAGCCTACACCATTTGTAGAGATAGAGCAAAAAAACTTGATGCTGTTGTAAGATGCATGTTGGAAGCTTGCTGCGTTCCTCATTATCCTTCCCTGAAGGTCCTGTGCTCATTTTAGCTATCTGTAGGATTCTGCTGGGCTCTGTGGGGATACCTCCCAGGTGAGGACCTGGAGAGTGAGGCTCATGTGCCGTTTCCTGCACAGCATCCACTGCTCCTTTTCCCATTTATCAGACAGGGTGTTGGTCCCAGCACTGAAGTCTTACCAGCTGAAGGCAGAGAGGATCTAGGATGGCATAAGCAAGACAGTGATGGCCTTTGCTCACTTGTCTCTGATTAAAAGATGTTTTCTCTCCTTACGTGTGAGATGCTGTGGCATTCTCTGTGGCAGTCCCCATGGCTGGCACTGCCACAGAGAATGGACTCTGTACACATTCACATTTTGGTCTTACTGTTCACTGCCTCAATCTGTACACTCTCCCAGGATGTTCTGACTGCTGGTGGAAAATTAGAGGATTCCCTGTGGGTTCTCAGTTGCCCATCTTTGCAGGGGTAGCTTAAAAGCTCCACATTTCAGTTCAGAAAGCCCTTTCTTCTGAAGATGTGCCACTGTTCTGTGAGCTGGTTCAGCACACTTGAGTTGTGTGAGTTAATTTAAAAAGTCAAAGAAAATCCTGGAAAGACATTCAGAGGTGTCATGCACTGAAATGCTGCTACAGCGTGTGAATCACAGGGCACCAGCATCTTTGCTGGAATGAATCAAAGTAGCTCTGCCTTGCTATGTAGCAGTCACAGTCAAGCCCTTTCTCATATTTCAATTCCATTTTATATCCCCTGTGGTTGTACACAAATTCCACGCTTGAATAAACAGACTTTGGCGATGATTACTTGGAACCTTAGGGGTTAACAGTGTTCTTAGCCTTTTCCCTAATTGCTGTTTACTCTCTTGATGCCTTTTCATGTGCATGCCATAAAATATTCCCCAGAAAGAGTTTTGCCTAGTGGCATGATGTTGCCTTGTAGTGGATGAAATTCCTTGACAGAAAGTTTTGAAATGTACCTGTTATAGTGCCGTGATAAAAGTCTGTGAAAAATACACCTTCTACAGAGCACAGACCCCAGGCTGAGGAATGGTTTTGTGTGCTCACAGAGGGCTCTGCTCACACTGCAAGGCAACTGCATTTGGGTGATTCCACAAAGGATTTCAGCATTTGAGTCTACACCACTGAAGGGAGATCCTCATGGGGAAGAGCTGGCCTGGAGATGTGAGGTAGTGTGGAAGAGAAGGCAAGCACAGAATTTAAACTCTGTCCTTTCTGTGCTGTATTATGAATCTGAAGAGGTGTTCTGTGGAGAGCTCAGAACAGCTACCAACCTGTGTCTTCCCGAGATGGCTGGATCACTCAGTTCCAAATAAAAACCTTCCTGTGTCTTGCAGCCGTTTACCCCACTTGCAATGCAGACACAAATAGCAGCTCAGCTCCCCACAGCTGTGAGGCTATAAATCCATGCTCCTATTTGTGCAGCTCGCGTCTCTTGTTTGTGCTGAGAAGAGAGATTGGCTTTCAAGAGGGATCTCCTACCACTCACAGTCATTGGTATGGAGGTTAGCAACATCTTTAATGTTCTCTGTGCCCTCAAAAAACTGGACTCTGAGCTGGCGCTGGAAGTCAAAGCCCACTCCTAATTCTCTTAGTGTGGAAGGATGTGGCTTTGCAGAGAGGCTTGTTTATGTTCAACAGCTCTTGATTAGCACCTGTGGCATCCTCTACCAGCACTCAGACAGCAAGGAAGCCCAAACCAGTGCAGAGATCTAGATGATGGATCACAGAATCACAGAATATGTTGAATTGGAAGGGACTCTTCTCCAGGCTGAACAGACCAAGTGCCTTCAGCCAGTCCTCATACAGCTTCCCCTCAAGGCCCTTCAACATCTTTGTTACCATCCTTTGGACACTCTCTAATAACTCAATAACTTACATTGTGGTGACCAAAACTGCTTATAACATTCATTGGGTTTAGGGTTGTAACCCTATTAGACAAGGAGACTTCCTTCTGGAGGCTGCAATTAAAAATGCCATCATCTTGTCTGCTTCCCAGCTTTCAGAAAAAGTGGCAGTGATCCAGCTGACAAGGTCCTGGAGAATGCACACATAAGGAGACCACTTGGTTCTGTTGGGAGAGGAACTGGGAAGTGTCATTTGGAACGTGAACACACCAGCTGTGAAATAGAGATTTCTGCCCCCATTGAATTAGCCTGTGCTAACTTGTTGCACTGTGAACTTGCATCTAAAATTCAGGAACAGATGAAACTTTGTCTGGCTGCTAAATTCTCTTTAAGTGTACAGGTGGAAGATATTTCTGTGCAAATAAAAACAATGCTGTTAGGCTGAAAAACCACACAAGGAGGAAACTAGCATTTATATATTTATTGATGATTTATTCAACAATAATTTTATTCTGTGATCTTATCCAAATACAGGCATGTATATAATCTGTCAGCATACTTGTTGTTGCCCCTTATAACTTATGTAACCCATTCACAGACTCTAACTCTTTTCATACTAAAACCCAGTTCTAACTTAAAACCACCTCTTCCTACTTACTCTAAGAGCACACATATAATTTGGAGAAATGCAGGTTTGACTGAACTTCACATTAAAAAGTGAGAAGGGAATGCAAAGATTTAAAAAACCCTCATGGTCTCAAGTTTTAGAAACTACCCCAAACAAGACTGACTGAAGATTTTGCATCAAGGCTTTTTTTGATGGAAAGCTGGTTCTGGTTGAATGATATCCCTTTAATTTCTCTATCCCTTCTGCCCCCAGCAATATCTACTTTCCATGGAATTTTGCCTTGCTAAGAAACTGAACATCTCTCTATTCTCCAGATCTCTGTTTAAAAATGATGTGCTGTCATTTATAATTGTGGCTGGGGGCTTTGCTCTACTGTTTACTCTTTGGCTCTGGGCTCCTTTCATTATCCTCCACAGGGTGATTCCTTGGATGCACCCACCAGCTCAGCAAGAGGCAGAAGTCCCCATGAAAGAAATAATCTCTGTCTCTTTGTTCCTTGCCTGTGTCTTCACTCCCTCCTCTCTCTAGATTTCAACCCTTTGCCTTTTTATTTCTTAGCCTTTCTCCCTGATTTCCCATCTCCTCACATTGCTCAACTGCAGTTTCCCTCTCATGCTGCTTCCCAACAGTAGGGAGATCATCAAGAATGAGACTGTTTTCTTGGCTTGCTGGTAACTCCAAAACAAACAAGCCAAATCATTGTTTTAAAAACTGTGTAAATACAAGGATATTCTATTTCTTTTCTGAAATTCTGAGAAATTGAGAAAACAAACTCCTGATGGATAAAAGTATTTCTCTTGGCCAGACGGGACACAATTATTCTGGATGCACATGAGGTTTTTCATACTGAATTTCAACACTTATTTTTCAATCAAAGTGAAGGAAATTGTGTAATTGAAAGTGGTTTCAGACACAAAAACTTCTGAACTGTCATTTTGGAAGATGTTTCAATAGGTTTCCCTTTTCAAATTAATTTTTTCACAAGAAGATTTTAGCAGAAAAGAAAAAATATTTTAGATGTCTCTGTCTCTGCCTCTTTACCTTGAACAATGAAGCAAAGCTTCAGAAAACCCAGTTTATTCAGGCTTTGCTGGTATGCAGGACAAGCAGACTCCATTCAAGTGTTTGGTATTGTGGATGATGTGGCAGGGCTGGTGAAAGAACCATAAAAATCCATCAGGAAGCAGGAGGAGATGACCACTGCATTTAATTAATACAGAGGCTAGTGTGATGTGCAGCTTGAACATGTGAGTCTATTTGGCTTCACATATTGGGTTATGCAAGTTCCATGAACCCAAAATTTGTAGTAATGAGGAATTTTGGATTTTGGATTTCAGCATACGTTCCCAGTATCTTTCATTCTAGTGGTACTTTAACCTGAGACTGAATTCCTGTCTTTATGAAGTAAATGGGAATTGTGATCAAATTCACCTTCAGCTGAACTAATTTGCAGGATTTGGCATCAAAACCTGCAGTTCATGATTTCAGTGAAGCTGAGTGTCAAGTTACTACAAACGTCTATTTAAAAAAGACAAATGAAACAGAAAACATCTCTGTGGGTTGTCAAACTTGCCTCATAGTACAGACTTCCAGGCTAGACTAGAACTATATTATCTCCAGTAAAATAAAAGCAGAGAATTTTTCTAATGGCTTTTAAAAATCAGAGATAGACCAGTTATGTGTCTTCACATTTCACACAGAAATGTCATAATTCTGTTATATACGAATTTCCTGGCTCTTTTTTTTGAATGAACTTCTCATGATTATTTGGAAGCTTGGTACTTTTGTATTAAGTATCAGTTTGCATTTTGGACATCCTTAAGGTATTACCAAAACTTATAGCTAACCTAAAACATTCAGTCACAACCCTTTAAAAGGATGGCTCCTATTTAAATTATGGCTGCACTGTGATTTTACCAGGATGAAATGAGAGAGGTTAGGCTGCTCCAAGGTGGACTTCATAATTGCACCTCTTAATATCAGGCTAGTGATTTTCATTAGCTTAATAAAAAGATATTTTGGCATTGAATACTTTCCAGAAACTGTTCAATGGATTATCAAAAGCAACTTGGTTATGGCAAAACCAATGGCAAGATTCAATATAAACATCAAATGAACCTGATCTTGTATTGGTGGGAATCAAATTCCTGGAGGAGCAGTACCACAAATATGTCAGTCACTGTAGTGATGCCCAAATTCCACATGATGACAATCATATGTTGCATTATGAAGAAAACTTTAACTTTGGTCATGAATACTTCTCCCTGGTCATGCTTAAAGTACGTTGAATTATACACTGACCCACAGGCCTACTAAAAAGAGGAATTCCTTTAAAGAAAAAAGCTATAACACATAGTTTCTTAAAATGTGGCAAAGATAGGATTTATATAAATCTGCTCCTCTCTAGAGTTTAGTTTCATAAGAAAGAGGAAACACATTTAATGTAGAATGAAAACCTGGAAACCTTAAATGTCCTCCAGGACTGTCAGTCCTGGCCATGACTTCTGGAACTGTATCCAGTTCTGGCCTCACAGTTGCCCCTATCCAAAACATCCACTGGAATTTGTTGGAGGTCCCTCTTTCCCTGTGCAGAAAGGCTGTCAATTAATATAGTTCAATATGCTGCCACTACATATCTGAGTAGGGCAAACATTTCTATACACATGGTCCAGAAGAAAAGCAAACTGCCTTTTTGCTGACACTCACACTCCTTCAAATGGTGTTCCAAAGACAGTCCCCACTCATTCAGCCCCAAGACAGACATGTGTGGTGCTGATATCACTCATCTATAGACTGGCATTTATGATAAAATTGATTTTCATACACCTCACCAGCATGGCAAATTTCCCACTGGCTGTAAATGTCAAAGATTTATCCATTAACCAGTCTCATATTTCTGAATTTTTCACAAAAGGAATTTTAAAATGTGGTGAAAGGCTTTTCACATCTCAGGCTAGATCTTAGGTGCCGGAACATACTTTTATGTTTTCTGGATCAGCCCCATGGTACAGCAGCTATTTATGGTGTGACTAAATAGTGAGAATAGAAATAGACAAACTGTGACTCACTTTCAAAAAAAATATTTGTTGTCTGACATATGACCTAAAATTTGCCCAAACAATTTCCTGTCCAGGGGCCATATATACCATATCTGAAGCTGAAGATATTTTATTGTAAATTGTGGCAGTGGGAGGGGAAAACTGGATTTATGATGGAAATAATCCTAACCACAGTTATGGTAGAGCTGCCACTGTTTCATTACAAACTGCCATTATTTTCCATGTTAATTTTTGTTTTTCTTTTTGCATGCTATATTCATAGAAGGAAATCACATCTGAATCAGTTGTGCAAATATTTAAATGAGCTAAGTTTCTTCCTGCCAATTTAATTTGGGTTTCCTTCACCACCCATCTCCACAATAAGTAAGGATTTAGTGCCACTACAGAATATCCCTAAACTGCTTCTGTGAGTTAGCAATTACTGTCTCCTGAATAGGTGTTCAATGTACAAAGAGAGTATAATAATTATATTATTTCACCTTTCGTTTTCCTGCTTTTCTGAAAAGGTGAGGGAGAAGGGGATATGTACAGAAATAGATGTGTAATTTGCAGGGCATTTGGAGAACCTTATTTTCCTGTGTAAAGCAGAGTGAAGGTCTGATTTTTAATCCAAACTGACTGTTTCTTCAAGAATTCTTTACAATGTTCCCAACCATTTCATTTCTGAAAGAAGCAGCTTCACTAGGATCTTTCATTTGTTAAAACTGGGATTTTAAAGGTATCCTAAAGGACCTGGAACCTGTGTGTGAGTGTAGTCACCTGGTCTGCCACCAAATTAACAGGGGGTGCTCAAGGGGATATAATGATCAGACTGGAGTGATGCCTGTTCTGACACATGAATATGATCCTGCAGAGGGGATCTGCAGAACCTCTCCATACTGGCACCAAGGAGAGGTCTTTTGGCTGAAGACATTTCTAAATCAGACACACTGAACTTCCAGGAATGCCTCTTTCTTCATATTTTGGTTCTGATGCACCTTACCTGAAACCAACCCCCCAAACATGAGTTTTACAATTCTAAAGAAATTTATCAACATAATTTTATAACAACAACATGAATAATCATGTCAGAGGTGGAGCTGCATTAGCTGGTTTATGTCATTTAGACTACTGCTTATTGGGCTTGGAGGATTCTGTTGCACTGGAAGCTAAGCTGTTCTGATAAGTGCAAGTAGAGACAGATATCTCTATGTCTATACTAAGAAATGTAGATTAGCAATTAATATGTTTAAAACTTTATGTGCTATAACATCAACATGCCATCTTCTACACAATATAATTTCCTTGAAACAAAAATAAAATAAGGTTTTGCTTTTCTTATCCTCTTCTATAAATTTTCCTCCACATATTTTATTAACTGTTACATCACAATTTCAGTATTCTTTGAAATAGGTTTCATCTATGTGTTTTTACCAGATATTCTTTCACTTCTAGTCCCTTGTATTTGATTCTTTGTTCAGAATTTCACTTCTAGTCCCTTGTATTTGATTCTTTGTTCAATAATACTTGTTAATATTATACTCTTTCCCACCTCAGATGGCCAGTGACTCACAGAGATCACACATATCACCCACCTGCCTTGTATTATCAGACCCAAGAATTTGTGTCTCGTTTGTCTCAGAGCAAAGTTTGTTTTGTTTGCAAAGTTTGCACTAGTTGCAGCAGAATTTCTCTGCAGCCTCCATAGTCCTTTAATTTTGTCCAGTTCTGCTTTAGTCTCAGTTCTCTTGGTTTCTGTCATGAAAATTTGCCTCATCATAATAGCATGAGATAATCCCCATAATCTTTCTCAAAATACTTCTTCTCCCCACACCTACAGAATACTGCTTGCCCTAATGAGTACGATTGTTTTACAGGTGGGAAATTAAGTTTGTGTTTAAGATACCTATCCAAGCTGCCAAAAAAGGTATCAAGGCTGCTTTCCACTGTCTGTGGAGAGAACCAGAATTTGGTAGTGCTGCTGATGCCTTGTGAAGGCTGACCTAGAACAGAGACTAGATGGAGCTAAAGAATAAAGCAGGGATTTATTAGGAGGCCTCAATGGAGCCACCTTGGGCAGCACAAGAGCCCAGCCAGGGCTGCGCCCAGGTGAACCCAAAATGGTCCCAAAATGGATGACTGGTCACGGGGTCTCTCACTTCTATAAATTTTGGTCCATTTTCATATTGGAGTTAATTGTCCAGTTACAGTTTCAACCCATGAAGTCCCATCCTTCTTGTTTTTCTGTCTTCAGCCCATATTGTTTGTGCTCTTGGGCCTGAAATTTGGATCATTTGTCCTTGGTCCCCAGCTAGAGAAGGAATTGTTTTGTCTCCCTACTCTGTGAAGCAGTACAGAATCTGAAAAATATAAAAGCTAAAACCTGAGGCATGCAGCCTGTGCAGTCTAAATAACATTGCTCTGGAACCAAGAAGGATTCCTAAGACTGCTCCTGCTGGATAGTGGCTGTAGGGATGAGATGTTTATCTTCATATTGAATACTGAAACTCAAAACTTTTCTAAATTCTGTCTGGCTTCAGAGCAGCAGTGGGTGCTCCTCTGCTGACTACCTGTCAGCTCTGACCTTAACAATGTGCTCCTTGGGGCAGAAGGCCAGGCCAAAGCGCATCCTTCTTGCTCCCTGCTCATGTCAGACCTGGCTGGGCCATCCTTGGGACAGAGACACTGAAAGCCACATGATGGGGAGTTTTTCCCATATCCTTCATCATGTGTGCTGCTGCAGGCTGCAACCCTGCCTGAGCTCCTTCTCATTCTAATTTTGCAACCACTTTGCTGGATATTTTCCCTGAATCCCTGTTTAGATTGTTTCAGATTCTTTTTAGCTGATTCAGCCCAGGACTATTATCAGGATAAAAAGAAAGTATTCAGGGAAAATGGGAGGAATTTAGAGCAGTCAGTGTAAATGTGATGTAGGCACACAATGAATACTGTGGGCAGCCTTGAGTGAGAGCAGATCAGTGGTGGTGTCCTTCAGGAGAAGAGAGCTTTGAAGAATCAAAGCCCAAGTGGTGCACACAGCTTTGTTGGGTTTGAAGACATGCAGTCCCACCCCAGTACTGAATGTGTTGTGGGGGTAACCCCCTTGTCTTTAACAGTGTGCTGTTTCTCAGCCCCAGGTTGTGATAAAGGTTTAGTGTAGAAACTTTAGAAATGGAACTGTTGAAATCTGTAGAGGTGCTGCACTGTTTTGTACACATATGCCTGCACTTTGCCAGCACTTTCTACATAAATGATTCCCAGATTTCCAATTGTATTTTGTTTATAGACACGTTTTGCTTATCGTAAATTGCATATGGTTTTACCTCTAACTTTGGGTCTGATCCTTTCACAAAGAGTTTGGCCAAGAAAAAGAGTAGGCAACCCTCTATTTGTTAGCAGTTCATTTTATATATTAATATGTATGTACATATATGTATAGATATAGATATGTCTCAGTGGGATTGATACTGGGAGGTGCTGAGCTCTCTTAATCTCTTGTGGAGTCAACAGGAGTTGAGGGCACTCAGCACTTCCCAGAGGTGGTCAGAAAACAGCAGTTTTGGGCAACATCTTGCTTGAGATTTTGCTATCTAAAGTGCCAAAAAAAGAGATAAGCTTCTTAAAACCTTCCTTAAATGCTGGCACCTCAAGATTGTAACTATTTATGTTTTACCACTTTTTCACATGCAAAATGTGTTGCATGTTTTATTTTTTTTTTTTGGTTGGAGTTTTAAGGATCAGATTGATGAAGGGGAGTTCAGAGCCAGACGTACGGCATAAGAGACAAAGGTTTAGTAATGAGTTCAAAATTTACAAAACACAGAAGCAAATATGGCTTTAATACATGATGTGACCCTTTATAAGGCTTGAAATTACTCTTCAAAAATCATTCTGGCTTGACTTCAGAGCCGAGTGGATTGTGGGATACCACAGATTGACTTTGAGTAGTGGGTTGGTATTGCAGGAATTTTTTAATTTCCTGTAACTCACAACAATTTTCTTCCAGTTAGACCTTATCCTGCTGCAGAGTATTTACTGAACAATTTAGTACAGTGTATAAGCCAGATCAGAGGCACATGCATGCACTCATATGCTTACACACACACACACACACAGACTGAGGAAAATTAAAGTATTAATAGTCAAATTCAAAATGATCAAAAGAAAAAGGTTCAGTGTGGTGATGTTTACATTTTAATGTGCATTTTATATTTAATATCTAATTAGTGATGTAAGGGGGAGGAAGAAACTTTGGGCTGCAACAGATTTTTTCTATTTTTAAGAAAATAAAAATTGTTCAAGCTGCATTAATGAACAGAAAATAATTTGGGAAATACTGGTTATTAACTTTTATAACAGTCTGTTAATTATTTCTTCAAACACATTTTCAGAAACTCTCCAAAGATACTCAATTTGCAGGATTTAAAAATGAAATAAAATTCCTTAAACTGATGAAACTGCTTATGTATTTTTTACCCATAAAGCAGCACTAAAAGCATCCCTGTAGATCAAGGGGATAAATATTTCATACCACAGAACTTAATGTGCTCATTTCATTTCAATTGTCTCCCAGGTATTGCAGGGCAATTAATATAACATATTTGAAAGTTAAAAACACAATGCAGGAGGTGTGTTACAACAAATATCCCCCACTATGGATGATGGTAATGCATTTGGGTCACTGGAACTACAGATATGGATTTATATCTACTATTGATTTAATTTTGTATTGTTAAAAAAAAACATTTACCAAGAAATCTAACATGGTTTGCAAGTGATTTATATAGGCACACATACACACGCAATGCTTCTGTATGTGAATTTATGGCATGTTTTATCCCTTATCTAAAATCTATTAATGTTCAAGGAAAGCCTTTGCAAAAATTATAATTAGGTTTGCACCAGGCCTTGGAGAAATAGGAAGGGAAGAGTGCATAAAACATCTGTATGCTATGATGAAAATAGGATATATATTATCACCATAATACTGGAAGGAGAATGTTTGACTGAAAAGGAGAATAAATACAGTACTATTAAACAAAGATTTCTTAAAACTGATGGTGGTAACAATGTTGCCTGGCCATGCAAACAAAAAACCAAAATGTAAAAACAGAAAAGTCTGATTCCCCCAAGTGAAATAATTTAATGTTTTTTTAACTTCTGTATGCCAAATAGGAAGAGATCATAACCTCTAGCATTTTAGAAAGCAGGATGTATGATGGGATTTATTAGCAGATACAGAGTAAATAATGCTTATTAAATTTCAAGGTAACTTTATTTTCTGTTACCTACCAGTGAAAAAGTCTCTTTTGAAATAACACTCATTAGAAACTGAAGGTTATACTGGCAAAACAGACTTGAATCCTTCAAAAATAGCCTCTAGTAAAAGTCATAGAAAGATCTGAAGCCAAGCCTATGACAAAAAAAAAATGAAACTTAATATGCACGGAAAGTTTTTAATATGTGAGCCAGACACAGAAATATTGCTCCTCTTTGAAATGAGCAAGAATTTGATGAAACACTAAAGGGTTTCCTATATTTTCCTTTATGGGACAGCAACAAGTACCTCAATGAAAGTATATCCTGCAATGGCTGAATGCTTCTCGGTATCAGCTCAGTGCTTTAACAAGCACATTTCCCTACAACACAGAAAATATTCCCAAGTGACACAAGTTGTGTGCAAATTGCACCCTCAGTTCTTCACCTAAACCCCAGCTGGAGCCCTTCTATTGACTTAACAGGGCTTTGGATCAGGCTCCAAAATAATGAAGGGACAAATCCATTGTAGTCTTTATTTATGTCTAGATTGTTTTCCCTCATCAAAGGTTCCCCCGAGGCTCTTCCTCCTGCATTCTCCTGTGCAGAGTTTGCACCTCCCCATAAATCAAGGTTCATCCCTGCTCCCTGAAATCTCACAGATGAAACAGGGATTTGCCTCTTTTTTGGTCCTGTGGACTCCTTTGCAGCTGCTCATATTCCTCTTAGCTCCTGGAGTTGCTCAGTCAGTGGATTCTTGCCTGTTGCAAGTGTTGCCATAACTAAAATATTAGAGTGTCTAAGAAGAATCATTGAAAGAAAAAAATCTTTATGCTGCAGTAGTGCCAAGCAAAGAGAAAAAAAAATAAGGGGCAGTTTCTGCCTTATCTGGGGCATGTATAAGGTCCAGGAGTGAAGTCTTTGGATCTACCTTGACTTCTTTTTCCACTTGGATGGCCTAGTATCTCCACTTGCCAAGATAAGCAATGTTTCACCATTAGAGTATTAGAAAATTATGCCCCATCTACTTGGCCACAGAAATTCAGGGATTTTTTGCATCCAGGCCAGATTATGGTCTTTAGCTGTGCATGAAATGGTATTTACCCTGCTCTAGGCTATGAGCCCTGTGCCCCTTCACATATACAAGGTCACTGTCCAGTGGATTCCAGTTTTAGGCTGGGGTCCTAATCTCTTAATATCTTAAAATCATCCCACGATCCTGCAGAGTGTAAGGTGAATACATATCCAGGAGTCATTTTGCCAAATGTATCCATTAGGACACAAAAAGAATAATGAAGCATCTGAGATCTGGAGACTGTGCTTTTTAAGAGGTCAAATTTATAAGGTAAATTAATTTTAAAAATCAGGTAAATCTAAGTTTGAAACATTTTTGGAAAGCAGTTCAGAAATTTCCTCTTTCAAAAGGAATTTTCTGGTAAATGATTGGCATGGTATTGAATCTCCTAATTCTCAAAAAACCCCCTGAGTTTACATCCATTTCTCACCACTGCTGCTGGACTTGTTCAAGGAGGAGGAAATGTATGAAAGATATAATCATTAATTCTGCAGGGAAAGCACTGTGATACCACACTGGTGTACGTCTTGGGAATTTCCCAGAAGTAACTTTTGGTTTTGCATGCATAAATTCTCAGTGATCTGCTCTTCTTCCACAGGTGAGTTTCCTGTGGGCAGTCTCATATAAATCTCCTCCTCCTCCATTTACACAGTTCTTGTGTGAGATGACATATATGCAACACAGGTTCTAAAAAAATCATATCTGATAAAATCCTGTGCACTGTGATTTTAGCAATCTTCACATGAGCCACTCAGCATATCTGAAAGACAAATGAGAACAAGGGAAAGGACTGTCAAATAGAGAAAGAACAGAACATCAAGCTTCAAAAGAGGGGCTGGCCTTGTGCATGCAGCCCTGCATAAGGAGTCAGGCAATCTGGATTTAATTCCCAGCCTTTCCACAAATCTTTGGTGAAAGTAGAATAGTTTTTTTTTTTTCCCCGATGCTCTTCGTAGGTTATTCAAAAGCATCTGGGATGTTCCCTGCTTTTCTCTAGCAGGAAAAAGGCAGGAGTATTATCAGCCACGCTAACAAGTCAATTTGACAGGTCATTGTTGGATGAATAAGCTGCTCCTGATGACAAGTGCACCAGCTCACTCATGATTGTGAAGCTTTTGGAGGGTTCACTCATCAGAGCATTTGGTTACAATCACTCCCTTTGAGTTATTTAATCAGTATCTCCTGTCAGGCCGCGGTGCCAGGCCAGGAGGCTGAAAGGATGTAGAAAGAGATGACCAAAAGAGATGACAATTCTTAATTATCAAGCTGTATATTTAGTGCTGAGGAGTCCCCGAGCAGCAGAGGGTCAGCTCAGTGATCACGCTGGAGCTGAGCCCCGAGTTTGATATTTTAAGCAAACTCTTTCAGCCAGAGGCAGGTTCACAGTCAGGGAACAATGGGAACAGAGGCTGCTTCACATTTCTGACATACCAGTGATGCCAATTTATGAATTCTTCTATAAATCTCTGGAGATACAAACCATCTGTAAAGAATAAAAAGACAACAATATTTATGCATTTGGTTACACATAAGAGGAGTGAATATGTTTTGTTTAGACAATTCCCATGAATTCCAGTCTCAAGAATCACTGACAGCGTGTCTTGTTTGTGAGTTTTAAATAATGACAGCAAAGCAGAGTTTCCAGATAGCTATACAAAAACATAGATTAATAAGTGACTGCCTGCCCGTTTGTTTTTGTTACTGTGCCTTTTAAAGGGACAAGTCCCACCTTATTTGAATATGCCAGTGGCTGAGCAGGAATAAAAGAGCTTATCTGCTAATTTAATTTTATCTCCTAAATCAAAAGCAGTTATTATAGGAGCATCAGTTAAGTCTTAATTATGTGTTTTTGCTTCTTGAAACTCCTTCCTAGAAGAAGTAATAAACAATGAGGTATGCGACAGACTTAGGGTATTTTTCCAGGTCTTTTATCTTCCTTTGACCTTGGAGGTTATATGTACAAAATATATTGCAGGATTAGGCCTGAGAAAATTAGGATTTATCATTTTTAGCGTTACTTAGAAGAATTTGCCATTGTATGGGTATTATTTTTCAATGCTTTGCCAGGTTTCAGGGACAAAACCTATCTTTTATTCCTCAGAATGACCTCCTACCATCTCTAAATAGAAAAAGACAGCCTGTCATCTGATTGACAAGGTAGCAGTGTTACCACATGGTCTTTTCTTAAACTCAGAAAGGAAAAAAAAGGAAGATGAGGGGAAAAAACTCATTTATTGCCAGGTTAATATGAGTTGGGAACACTCTTCTAGAGTAGTGCTTGCTTAGCCTGAGCTGAAGCAGAAGTTCTGAACCACTTAATGATATCAATGTACTTTAAAAGAAATTCTTTTATAGGAAAGCTTGGTTCATAGCAAAATTTATCTCTTCTCAGTGCAAGTTCCTTCTAGTCTGGGCTGCAGCTTTGCTACACATAGAAAAGAGGAAACCACTAACAGACAAATCTGTGGGAGGATCTGGAGCACAAGTCTGATGAGGAGTATTTGAGGGAGCTGGGGGAGCTTAACCTGGAGAAAAGGAGGCTCCTGGGAGGGCTGATCACTCTCTACCACTGCCTGACAGGAGGGTGGAGCCAGATGGAGATCAAAGTCCCAGCTAACAAGTGACAAGATGAGACAAACTGGCCTCAAATTGCAGCAGGACAGGTTTAGATTGGATATTGGGAAAGATTTCTTCACTAGAAGAGTGGCTTAGCATTGGAACAGCTGCCCAGGTCAGTGGAGGAGTCACCATCCCTGGAGGGACTCAAGAGACTTGCAGATGTGTCACTCATGGACATGGTTTAGTGGTGAGCTTGGAACTGCTTGGTAAATGCTTGGAGTCAATAATCTTATAGGTCTTTTCCAGCCTAAATGATTTTGTGGTTCTGTGATCCTACTTCTCTGATGGGAAAGAGGAGCTGATTCATCATCACACCTGTGCTACTTCTAGTTATGGTTGAACAGTCTGAGTTACTTGACCTCACAATAATTTTCCCTAATTTTTCACCTACATGCAATACCCTTCTGCCCTCATACCAACAACTTGTAATTATGCAGCTGCACTGGTGTTAGCACCACTGTGCTTTCTGCCAGGTTGTCTTGCCATGCAGACAGACATTTGAATCAAGATTGGTTCATTTTATTTTAATCTATATCTCAGCTGTATATATAGAACCAGCATAATTACTCTGCAAAATACACTGTCTTGCTGGAAAAAAATTAGACATATTACTTTTCCTGTTCTCAGCTCAGGAAGACAGGGAATAAGCTCAGGGATCAGAGAGTATGATCACACATAAACCTTGAGGAGTGCATGTAGACTTCAGGCTTTTGTGGTGTGTAGGGCAAATTCCCACTAATCCTTAGAGCTGTGTGGCTTGCAATGTGGTAGCTTTCTGATCCTTCTGGTCAAGATGCACTTAGGTCTGAGTTACTCTGGAGACTGATGTCATGACTTAGCCAAGGAGAATTAAAAACACTGATGTGAAGATAGGCTGTGAAGGCGAGGATATCCATGGGGGTATAAGTGTCACACCATGAGAAAAGCAGCAGAATGGAGCCTTTGCTGTAAGGAATGACCTGAAAATCCAAGGCCATTAATGTGAATTTGAGATCAGCTTTCCACGGCTTTACCAAGGAAGGCTATAAAAAGGACAAAACGCTTCAGGCCACGCAAGAGTGCAGATGTTAATGAAAACAAAAATCAGAAGTTGAAGCATAACCAATTTAATGCCTGTCCGAACTTGTACATGAGATATCCACTTGCAAGGCATGTGGCAAGAGCCTGTGACCTCATTTCCCTTGGCACACGGGGAGAAAGTGTTATTTTCTCATGCCATCACACAGAAACCGGAAGCTTTTCTTTCCAAGTGATAACTTGAACAGATGCAACTTATTTCCCAGTAATGCAGGCAGCAACATGTGTTGCCACTGCAGTTTGAAATGTCCATTAATTTAACAGTAAATCCCTTATCCCTGTAAAATGAAAACACCATATTCTACATGGACAGAGAAGAGCGTATAACTCTGCTTTTCAGATGTTAGAGCCTCCAGTGGACAATTGTTCACCAATTTCAATTTACACAGCTGGCTGTCTCATCCTGAAAAGATGCCTTAGGACTGAGAAAGCATGGAAAGTAAATTACCATCTCATTCCAAACAACATCATTTCCCTCTCCCCCAGGCTAAAATTGAGGTATGTTAATACAACAATGTTAGGAAGTCAGCCCTGCTTCTGTTGGCACAACATTTGACCTATGTAAAGAGGCCAAAATTTTCTGAATCTGTAGAAATGACGTTTTGTAGATACCAGAATCTTTGTCTTACCTAAAGATGATTATGAGGAAAGGACTGAGGTACACAAAGTAATGAAAGATTTCACCGCAATTACGGTGAAAATTGAAACAACCCTGTTGTTGCAGAGTTAAAACATGCAAGCAAAAAACAAAGTTTCTGCTTTAGGTTAAAAAAAACCCATATTGATGGTTCTCTTCTCAAGTATTGCCAGTTTTTCTTCTCCATGTAATAGAGCAGTGGAAAATACTAAATTCAAGACAGTCCAAATCTGTTTCTGACATTATCAGCAGTGGGAAGGGAATAATCTGACTCAGCGAGTTCATTATCGCTAAGTGCACTTGAGCATGCTGAGTTTATAAATTTGATAATGCCTGGTTTATGAGTTTGATTACTGAGTTAAATTATAGCTCACAATAATTAGCCCAATTAATGTTCTCTCTACCACTGTGCTGGAAAAACTAACAAAACACACAGCCAAAAACTGGTTGTGAGTCACATATGACAGCAAGCAGGAGATGGGAGCTGTGATACACCCCCTCCCCCCCAGACCAACACTGCTCTTTTCCATCCTTACTTCACTCCTGTCAGACTATTTTAACAGTTGTGAATGGTTTTCCAGAACTATGGTACAGTGGCAAGGAGTCTGGAATTGATACAGTCTCAAGAAATACTGTAACGTAATATGATTTTTCTATTAAAGTTTGTTGCTTAGCAAAAGCTCACAAACCATCTAGAATTTTGTTTTTCTAAATGATCAGAATTGTTTTCCTTCTTTCTGAAAGGGACATGAATCAAATAAACAATACCAAAGAGGGTGCTATTCCAAGGCATGTTAGAAGTTCAAACTATGAAAAGTTCAATATCACTGGGAGGCAAAATCCCCTTTGCTCTTGGAAATCTCCTCTTTCATACCTTGAGGCACAACATCAGCTATATTAACATAGCCTGAGAGGTCTCACTTCTCAAGCAGACTTTACCAGAAGTGAAAGGAACTGTATTCTTCTGGAGCAGTGCATCCAGAGGTTAGGCAATGCTAAGTGAAGTTCAATAAGGTCTCCTCAGGTGTGGGAACTGACATCTATCCAACCACAAAAGTGCTCTCCCTGTCCATCTGTAGGCTGAGATGAAGTTGCCAGAGCAGAACCATGCAGAAAGATGTGCTAGAGTGATTTTTGCAGATATTTTTGCACATCAGGATGAGGCACAGAGAGGATGATTGGCTGGACTAGTGCTGATAACACATCTCTTCAGAGGAGTCATCACCTTGGTACTTCCCTCAGCCCCCATGGTTTATAGGAAAGTCTTACTAAATATGACCTATACAAGATCCTGGGAGCAGGACCTAGGAGTCACTCCCTCCCTGTCCTCCCTCACCACCAGGCTGGAGTCCCCATCCCTGGGTGTGTTTAACAAAGCCTGGATGTGGCACTGGGTGCCAGGGTTTAGTTGGGGTGTCAGGGCATGGGTTGGACTCGATGATCTTGAAGGTCTCTTCCAACTTAGTCATACTGTGAATTCTTTGAATTCTGTGCTATTGTATAAAAAAGTGGTGTGAGGAGGCAGCAGACACAGCCACTGTAAATACCAGGGACAACAAAGTTTTTTGCAGTTCAGCACAGGCTGTAGGGGCTGTTCTGGGGGTGCACAGAGCTACACAAAGCATGTGTGAGAGCTGAGTTCAGGCATTTCCAGAACTGCCAAGACTAGGCAGGCACTGGAAAAGCCATACTTGTAATCACAGTTTTGGTCTTAGTTGTCCCTATTGTACCTGGGTCCTGTGTGGGCACATAAGCCATGTGACTGATGCTCATAATTGCTGCAGAACACATGGGTGGATGTCTCTCTCACTCAGCTGATGATCATCCTTTTCTTTTCCCAGACTCCCATGAAAGCGTGAAAAGTGCAGTTATTCATGCACAATAAGGCGTGATCGTTATCACGGTTTGTTTCTGCAGATGTTGTTAAAACAAGGCAATATCTGTAGCCCCACAAAAGATGCTCCTTTCTCATGCAAAGCATAACATTCCTAGCGAGTTCAATGCTGTGTCAGAGCTGGGTAAACCAGAATATTCCAGACATTTTAATGCAAGTGAACATTCCTCCAGCATCAGATGTATGTTTATCGGCCAAGGAGAGTGCTATCAACAAAATTCAACACCTAGAGCAGTCCACCATCATTCTTTTTGCAAATGCAGTATAAATTTAAAACCTGTCATTAGCTATAGAAAGGTTGAATTTATACTGATTGTTGCTTATATTTAAACCACCTCCTTCCTAAGGAGTATATCTTTAGCCATCTGCAAAGCCTTGCCCACAACCATATTGCTATGTAAATAATGTTATAAGAAGCATAACTCTGTAAATGAAGTCTGAGGCTTACACTAAAGAATCAGCTATTGGATGATATAAAACAGCTTAAATTTTAAGACTATCTTTTTGAGATATCTGGCTGTTTCTAGAATTTCTATCTCTTGGTTTTAAAAGATATTTTATGAGCAGGGAACCTTCCAGTAGACCAGGTTGCTCAAAGCCCCATCCAACCAGGCTTTGAACAAAGAGATCTCTGATTCACCCAGGAGAAAGTTTGTCACAATTGCTTTTAGGGGTTATCCTCTATGTCCAGATCTTGTTTGGAGTGTGAGAGCTTGACTTGCCTTGTAGCAGTCATTCCATTAATTCTGGATATTTAAATAGAAGCCATAATGGTCCTGAGCTGCCTGAAATAGCTTTGAGGGCCCACAGGTATCTCCAGGTTGCTAAAAAATTGGGTATTACATGCTGAAAAACAACAACTGTTTTTTAAAATAGGGAAACAGAGTACAGTACTGAAATGAAACATCTTACTAAATGCTGTGTAACATTACTCCTTCAACTCCATATTACTTCTACTGAGATGTAGGTGGATATATGCAGATGGAAGCATAAATATGGAGTTTTATCTTCTGCTCCACCCAAACACTGTCCCTCTCTGTACAGGCAGCCAAGCACATGGTTTAGAAAGAAATTAATGGCTAAGCAGTCGAAGATCTGCACACTCTGTGTGCTCACATGCTGGTCTGCCAATTTCTAGAAAAGCAACTGTCAACTGTACAATTCTAACGATTGCTGAAATGTAGATATCTGATGATCTGAGCTTCCTCTGCTGTAAATTAAAGCACAGTTGTCTTTAAATCAATTGAGTTTTGCTGTCATGCTGTAAATGAGATATGATATCAAAAGGATAATAAACTGCAAAGGTAGTAAGTGACTTTTATCTCTCTGTCAGATGTGATCACCAAATCGATTCATTTTCTTCACCTGATAGAGGCAGTATCTTCCAAACTAAAACTACATATCCTGGGACCTTGTGTACAATCCCTTTCTGTGAATGCAAAAACGACTAATTATTGAAGAGGGAAATTTTCCTTACCATAGTGCCCATTGAGCGCTGATCAGTGAGTATGAAATGAGATCTTTGCAAGGATTCTAATGTATATGATGCACTGCACAGAACCATTACCATTCTCTTCGAACTTTTTTCCCTCAGACCCACAGAACATGGGATCCTCTTTCTCTCTTTTCTTCCTAGACCTCAGACCATGGACACCTAAAACCAAATATGAAACATGTAATACCATAGAAAATTGTGCAGGCTAAGGCAGTTCCTGGGACATTTTCCAGAGTTTTTTGTCATTTGACTGAATCTATTTAACCAGCTATTTACCCACTATGAACTTCAGTACCATTGCAATAATTCCATGCTGTATATCTTAATTTAAGTTTTCCTGGCCTCCGACTTGTGAGCTCAGACTTTTTTGTGTTTAGCCCCACATTGGCAGTAATTGTGCAGTGTTTTCAGTTCTCTGTTGAACCTGAAGAGAGACTCCCTGGTGCTGCTGAGAGGATGCCACCAGGATTGCACAGCGAGCTCCACAGGCAGGTGTTGGCTGCAACCACAAGAACACTGGCCAGCAGTTCCCTTCATGGTCAGCTGGTGCCCTCCAAGGTGTCCTAAAAAGGACACTGAGGTGGCAGCAACCAAAGAGCTCCCTCTGGAGTAAAGCAACCATGCTAAAATATAGAAAGGTGATTTTTCTTCCTTGTACTCACAAAATGACAATCATATCAATTCCATTGCACGTGTCAGTTTAGACAGGAATACCTGCCAGGGAAATGCCTGTTTGATATCTTTTTTTCCAAGTCAGAATGAGTGAGTCCATTTCAGACATGCATGAACACATCTGTACAGGATTAGCCCCATCTGGGCAAACATCAATATTCCTACATCACAGGCAGTGGCTGGAGGCATGGATAGACCTGAGGGATGTGCCAAGAGCTACAAGCAGAAGTGTGAGGCACCTTGGAAGAAGCAGAAGTGTCAGGCAGCTCCTTGGAAGAGAATCTCCACCACCACAGTCCAGGCAAGGACCAGTGGAGCCACCAGGCCCCTTTCAGTCCATTTCTGAGAGAACTTAGAAAAGAGGTGACAGTTTCTGTAGCTTCAGGTACAACACCTACCTCACAGCCATACCTTCTCTTGTGCAAACAGATGCACCACACAGCTCAGAGGGAACGCCAGTGAGCCTTGAAAGGAGGTGTTAACACTGAGAAGATTGATTATTTTCCATCCAGAAGAGCTTCTGTTTCCCTATAATTTAAGTTTCAAGTATCTTTTTTCTGTCTGGACTGGGTTTCAAGAAAAGCTTACATGATACTGAAAAGCAAGCCCCGTCTAGCTGGCTAATTTATTTTAATAAAATAAAACAGCAAAACATCATTTTTTAGACTGCAGTCTTCTTCTTCTTTGTTCTTATTATTACTTCTATTACATATTAGACTTCTGTAATCAACACTATGTATGTAGAGCTATTGTGAGATCATTCATGTTCTGTACTGTCTGGACAGATAGAGGGCAAAGTTTTAATGCAGTTTTATCACAGTTTATGGTTTAAAAAGGTCAGTCACAAATTCATACAAATTCAGATTAATATAACCTAATTAAGCCCTTAGAGACATTATTTTTCAGGCTAACTTGTCCTTCCCTTTCCATGAAGTGGGTGATGAAAGCTGCTAACATTGCTTACCCAGGTGAAGCTCTGTGGCACTCAATTTTGCCTTTGATGCCACAAAAGGAAGAGACAGCAGCAGAAATCCTGAACCACAACATCACAGTGCTTTGGCCCAACCCTTCAAACTCTTTTAAGCAGGAAGGGCAT
Organism: Pyrgilauda ruficollis; assembly: GCF_017590135.1. Classification (NCBI taxonomy): domain Eukaryota; kingdom Metazoa; phylum Chordata; class Aves; order Passeriformes; family Passeridae; genus Pyrgilauda; species Pyrgilauda ruficollis. The sequence continues at coordinate 6,168,314 of NW_024513654.1, read as the reverse complement.
GGATCATCAGATCTCTCTTCTGAGATTGCACCAACTCTAACATGTGAAAGAATGAAAGCAGAGTTGTACTCAAGTGCTCAGAAGTGTGCTCAGTCCCTCGTGCATCCCCATGGTGGTACAGCCTACAATTACCCAGTCACACAATATTCTTTTTTTCATCAGCCTCTGGGCTTATTCAGGGCACCAATTTAGAACTACATTTTGCTCATTGAACATGGGTTCCATCCCTAATTTACTGCACCCACTGAAATTATCCTCTGAGAAGTGACTGATGAATGCCCTTGGAAGTGACTTTTTGACATTCATGTTTGCTTTGCTCTGTCCAGAAACATTGATGAAATTATTTGCAGAGTGCAATGAGCCAGGAAATACAAACTGAGTTGCCAAAGTCCATTTCTTTGTGTTACTAGTCCAAAAGGTCTGAATTTTCAGAAGGCACCAGAATTGCACAATATATTTGGTGCCTGAAGCTCCTCTTTATCCCAGCTGTAAATTAATTGTGCTTTGCAGTTTTGAAGGCTGGGCTGGATCCCATGTTTGGGTCCATGTTTCTTCCTCAGTCACCTTTGTCTCAGTCACTGTTTCTTCCATCCTCAAACAGCTTTTCCAAAATCTCTGTCCCTGAGTCTGCACCTTGCACTTCTTTCTCCTTTTCTTTGTGGCTCTGAATATTACATCTTGAGTTTCAATTTGCCAGGGCCAAGCACCCAATAGTGAAGCATTCACAGGAGCTCTGCGGTCTGGTCTCCTCTCAAGGACAGTAAAAGATGCTGTGCTTCCTTCCCCTCACTTTATCTGAATTTCATGCTGTGCTCCAAAACGTATGAGAGCATCCCTGCCCTGCCTCTGATCTGAATGGTGATGACTAAAATAAATAGGCTATTAACTAGAAGCAGGCAGATAGCACACACAATTTCAGTCCAAATAATACAAATCCAACATAGCTAAAAAAAGAAAGAAAATAAAAGAAGATTGGAAACCTAAAAAAAGAGTTTCTTCTTGTAGGAATTGCCAGGTTGTCTAAGAAGAGGTGGCTAGTCCAAACTACAATGTCAGAATATAGTCACATAGAATGTTATAGGGATAAATATTGTCATTATCAGTGTACAATGAACAAAATTTAATAAAGTCAAATGAACCCATCTATCTATCCTTGCAGATTTCCAAATTTCATACACTAATTTCCATGTTCCTCTTTGACACTGAATTTTTAGGAGGAGAATTAATTCAGAGAAATGGCACTTAATAAAAAATTTAATCATAGCTTTTTCAATAAGTGTGTAATTTTTTTCAGAAATAAAATGTGATGTGATCTACATTTTTGATTAAACAGGGAAAATGCTTATAGGCTTTATCCTGATAGAGCCTTGATTCCTTAAGCAACACATTATGAGATGTTAATTAAATGACAGTAACGTGTAACACAGCTCCCGTTTTTTAATTTATTCAGGCTTCATATTTTTTCCACACTGAGGGGATATTCTCACCTTAACAGCAACACAGCTCTGTGAGAGGCAGAGCTGATGAAACCTGGTTTCCTCTAAGATTTGTGAGTGTGGGTTGAGCTCAGCCCCGTGGATCATGGAGCATCCATAGACCTGCTGCAGCCTTCCCTGGCGTGGGGCTCTGAGAAGTGGGGATTTACTCAGACAATGCTAGGGGTGTTTTGGCTCTGCTGTTTAGGGAATTATGTCCATCCAGGGTTTTTGGGCACCTGGAAGTGCTGGATTTTGTTGAAAAGGTGCAGATCAGACACACAGAAGGTCTGGGCAGATCTGGATGTAGGAGTTCATTGGGTTTTCAGCATATTTATCACACTGCCACTGTCAGAAACATGTCAAAACAGAAAGAACACATCTATTTTACAGGGTGCAACTGCAGCACAAGAACCAGTGCAGCCAGTCCCTGGTGGCACTTGTTCTATTAGTTTTTCTGGTATTTCCTACAGGAGAGGAGCCTCACCAGAACATTCCTTCACCAAGCACAGCTGTGGTGTTGAGACTGGTCAGCGTTCCTTCCCCTGTAGGAGCTGCATCCTCTGGATCCCTCAGCTTGCAGAACACATTTCCCACATCACTTCTCTGCTGGCAGGTGAGCTTGACCTGACTAGTAACTTGAACATTTCCAAGAGATCGTCGAAAACAAGGCAGGAAGGGAACACACAGAGTTGAAAAAATCACTTTTTGCGTGTGTGTGTGTGTGTAAGCCAAGTGAGCAACACACAGCTTTGCTTTTATAAGTGAGTTAAGGAAATGTTCTCCAATCTTATTTATGCCAGTTTTATTTATTTTGTTATGTTCAATTGTGTTTTTAGGGACTCAGGCTGTCTACACCTGAAACTCAGTCATTCCAGTGCAGATGATAGAGGGAGCCTTTGAATTCAGTCTCCTGCCAGTGGCACTTGGATTCAGCAGGTGAACAAACCCACCTGCTTCACCTCAGGTCAGTGAGACCCTGTTCTTGCAGGCATTTGGCAGGATGGTGATCCTGTTGAAATTTATGGGAGATCATCAGGAAACTCTGGCTTCCCTCTCCCTGGAAGTGTTCAAGGCCAGGCTGGGCAGGTTCTGAGCAACCTGGTCTGTGTCCCTGCTCAAGGCAGGGGTTTGGAATGAGCTGAACTTTAAGGTGCTTTCCAATCCAAACCATTCAGTGATTATGTGATTCTATTAAAAAAAAAACCAACAAGAGCATGCTGCTGAACAGATCAAGTGATATGCACTCAAATATGTTCTCAGAGACATATTGAGCAGAAATCTAGATAGAAACCAAAAGGAAATCTTTGGGTAGTCCACGATGATTTAAAAGAAATGTTCTCTTCTTGGAAGCAGTGCCATGTATTGTTGGTTGTTAATCTAAATTTCAGTGTCCTTAATTATGCTAATTTTTTTCCTGGCAGATAATTAAAAAGAAGATTTTTAATGAGTTAGATGTCTTAAGATCCTAGAGAGAAGGAAATAATGGGAGCGAGAGGCTGGTAGAAAAGCAAAATAAAACAAGACTCAGATGCATTCAGTTCTACATTCCCCCTGCCATTTAGCAGGCAGATTAATTTCCTTGTGTTGTCCTCTGACAGCATTTTTTGACTCTGTGCATCCATTATAATTTATTTGTAGCTTTGGCTAGGAGCTATTTGGGGCGTAGGTAACCTTTTCTCCCCTGCCTGCAGAAGAAGGGGGTCCTGGGGTGTAGCTTGCACATTAGTACTCTCCAGGAGAAATAAAGCAGGAGTGTTGTTCCTGCAGACAGAATCCTGACCCACTTTGGAACTGATCACTCCACAGCACTTTTATCATTACCCGCCAGTGTTGTTTTCCAAAAGCTTGGTCTCTGACCTATTTTCACACTGATTTCTGTGCTAGGGAGGCTTTTATCCTTTAAATTGTTGGATACTTGTTCATGTAAATACAGCACAAGTTTTGCTAACCAAACAAGATTCAGTGTTTCTGCTGGCAGGAGGCTGTTTTAGTGTTAGAAAATGAGGTGTGTATAACAAATATTAACTTCACTTTAAGCCTGATACACCTTTGTGCATTTTTATTGCACCTGGAACTGAGATGGAGATACTGAAACTACCAGAAAATGTATATACAGCCTGTAAAACAGTAAACTGATGTGAGAAAAAAGCCTCCTGTAGAGTCTCCAAGCTAGAATTTTTGCAGAATACTCAATCACAGACACAAGTGGAGGAGAAATTTTAGATCAGGTCTTTGGTCCTACTTTTGCTTCAGCTGATTGTGGAGAGAGCAGCCAGAAATTTACAGCAAAACTATCCAGAGCCCTGGGATAAACATATCCAGAGCACCCCGAGAACTGGCCACGTGCCGCCTCAGCCCAGTCCTGGGCAGGCAGATAATCCTCCTTACAAAAGCCATTACCTCAACAGGTGCTGGTGGCCCCTGCTGTCTTCTTCATTAAGGGGCCAAAGACCATGTGATTATGAGAACTAAACACTCACTTATCCCTAGGTGAAGTTCAACTCGGTGACAGCAGCCAAGGGCGGCCGGAGGAGGAGGAGGAGGAGGAGGAGGAGGCAGCAGCATTGTGCCTCTCTCTGGACTCCATCCTGCAGCCCTGTTAACCCAGCACTTTGCACAGCACTAATCCCCCATTCAGCAAAACCCTGCTTAGCTCCAAAGCTTGGCTGAACTGGAGCCTGAATTCATTTTGACAGCGGGGAGAGAGAAATTAAAAATAAATCTATGAGAGATATGGAAAATTTTGGAAGGTGATTTTGTGCTGCGTGTAAACAAAGGTGTTGCTTACACAGCTAATTGTTATTCAAATAATTGTGTATATACATTCATGGATATAAATGTATATAAATATATACATGCACACATCCCTTTCAAAAAATAAATGAAATGTAAGTTGCTCAGAGCTCTCCTTAGATCCAAGTTTTCTGCAGGTTAGGTTAGCTACAAAAGGGAAAGGGCCACTAAATAAATAAATAAACAGCTTTGTTCAGTTGTATCTCCAGCAGGGATATGACTGTTCATTATGAATAGGGGCTGAAGGCTTCACTGCTCTGTAGTTTATAAATACTAATGAGTGACATATTGAGAAAAATTGTACCTACAAAAGCAAAGTCTTCTGCCATGCAAATCAGGCCCCAATTCCCCACAGATAAGGATCTTTTTGATGGAACACATGCAAAATCTACAGCTCTTAATTCTTTCATTAGTATTCCAGGCAGACGATTGCCAAATAACAGGGAAAACTGTCTGAATTGCTGTGTCTGAAACCTAATATTGATTTGTTTAATAGTGTCAGGAAGTCAAAATTCACAAATCTCCTGTCGATTGTTTATGAGGCAGTTAGCACAGAATTGGATGCCCCTGCTTAATTAATAACTCATTACTGAAATTTGATTATATGCTTGAATGGTTTAAATGGGCTCTAATTCAGTATCTGCAAAGCAGTGTTGCAACAAAGTAAAATGGATCTAAAAGCTTGTTTTTTAACACTATTGCAGTCTGTATTTCATGATCTCCAGTGGTGAAGAATATGTTGACATAGTTGCAAGGGCAGACCTTGTAGTGCATTGTTAATTGACACAAAAATGTGTTGTTCTAATGATGTTATGAACTGCACTACAGCTCAATCAGATGGATACTCTAAGAGAAATTACACTGATTGAAAAGAAAGGAGCCCTAAAGGTAAATTTTTTTTAGCATATGATTAATTTGCCAGTAATGGAGATGGGGAGTAGAAAGATATTTCTACCATGGCCTTTTATTCAGAAGCATCTTGGGGATTCAGGTTTGTATGTCCAGGGGCCAAGAGCTCTTCAGTGGCTTAGGTGATTTTAAGACTTACAATATGTCCACCATATTTTATGCCTTTTCTGGCACTTTCTCATCTCCAGTATTAATGGAAGGAAGAAATATTCCAAGTGTTATTTTGAAGTTCTGAACTTCATTGAATGAACCTTTCCCCATTTTCAGCATCTGACTACACTAAAATGTCTCCCTTAGGGAAAAACCTTTCTATTTTTTGAGAAACCAAAACAAAACAGATTTAAAAATAGAGATTTGTCCACATTTTTGAGATAGAATGAACTAAAACAAGCTGTGTCTATGGGTTGGGTAATCAGGACACTTATTTCTGGCAACAATTTCCCTTAGCTACAAGTAATTATTTTCTTATTGGAAGATTGAAAATGGGTTTGTCTTTGCTGTTATCTGTTGAAAGAATATCAGCCCACAGGTGTGTTGTTTGCTGTGAGAAGGACTCAGGCATGTGTCTAAACATGTTATTGACAGTTCATCTAGGTTTTGGTCAAAAAACAGGAGCTCCTGCTGAAGGTGGTGCTCACTACCTGCAGGATGGACACGTGCTCCAGGATGACTGATGAGTGTATCATGGATAATAAGCAGCAAACAGGAGAAAATGAAGAGTTCCTAGGCAACCTGTTGTCTGAATATTATGTGCTCAGACTATTTTAACCAAGTTCAAGAGGCTCGTTTAGCCAAAAGCAGTAAAAAAAATTTAATAATTAATAAGATTCCAGCAGATATGTTTAACCAGCCCCAATAAGACAAATCAGTGAAATCCTCTGGGAAAAGCTGTTCTCATGAGAATTCCAGGTGTGGCTGGCCTTAATGAAAAGGTTTGCATAATTTGGGCAGTTTTAGAGCAACCTAGACAGGGAACACTGAGCTGGTCAAAGCTGGCCCTGGAGGCAAGAACTTGACCCATGGCAGTAATAAATGGCATCATTTCTCTGAAGTCTGTGAAGCTGAGGATTTCAGATCAGATCCTCAAAGCAACTTAATCCTTCAATCAATAAAATATACTTCTCTAAATATCCCTGAGGAGCTGGACCTTGGAACTTGGACCTTGATCCACATGAAGTGTTAGCACCTACTCAGAAAATGCCTTTTGGATGCCTCTACAAAGAAAAACCTTCTAAAGACTTGCAATTTGATGTAGCTGGACTGAGCATCTCTCACACTAATAAATGGATCTCTTTGATGAGCAAATACAAATGTCCTGAAATATATATATATATTTGTATATAGAAAGCCAGAAATCAAGTAGCAATTCTAACTGGAATAAAATTGACTGAAGTATTTTAGTGCAAAATATTACCCCACTGAATCTAAATGTTTGGGATCTTTGAGGCCAGAAAAAGGCAGCAGATGACTGCAGGTTTGTCTAGAACTGTCCCCAGTCTTGTGCAGATGAATAAGCAGTGAGTTACCAGCCCCTGTGCTGTGTGGGCACTGACTGTCACTGGCTCAACTCCCTGGTACAAACTGCATCACATTTTGTGCCAAAACCTCTCTGGAAATGTGAATTGCAGTATATTCTATATTATGAAATGACAAAGTGTTTATTAAGCTCTCTTTTCCTGCACATCTTGTGCGGTCACAGGAAGGCACTTCTGATGTCCTTGTTTGGAAAGGGTAAAAAGCTCTGGTAGATTTAGCAAAAACACTTTAGAAAAGCAGAAAATAATAAAAAAACCCTGAATTTTTACCCCTTTGATGTGGTTTTCCCAGCCTTTGAATTGGGAAATGCTGCAGGGTTACCCTCCTGTCCCCCTGTCACTGAGCACCATAGTCTTTCAGCAACATGCAAATGCTATTTCAAGTTATCTGAAGACTCTTAAAACAGTTGTGTATTTATCATAAGTACAGCCCATCAAAAGTGAATCAAAAGAGGTATTTTTAAAAATTTTGCATTATCCATATGTTAAATTTTTTCAAAAAGCTGGAATTTTTCTGCCTTTTGCAAACAGGTTTTAGTGATGTTCCATACAGATTTTTTCCACTGGAGTTTCTGATGACTAGAACATTATGGTTGTTTGGTGTGTAGATTGCTCAGGCAGTTTAAGATGAAAATTATTTTAAATTTCCGCTCCTACAAAACTGAGCATATTATCAGTGTTAAACTGTGCAATAGTCAATAATGATAACTAACAATAAATAATACCATCAGGAGTTCATTTTTCAAGCAAAAAAGGAGTTGCAGGATGTTTTTGTACATGCAGCCATTACCAATGTTGTAGTTCACAGGTTTGCTAACTTTTTCTAGTGATGGGTAACTTTTACAATTAATTTGAGTTAAATAATTAAGCCCGGGCAACTAAAAACATTTTTGAGCCATAATTAAAAAAAAAAAAAAAGCTTTTAAGCAATTTTTTTTACTTGTGCTGAACAGCAGTCTCAGGAAGAATGAGGGTTTCTTTCTGCTCTTGGCCGATTTGTCAAAGTACTATTAAGAATTTTTACTTATAAAAAAAAAAAATGGAGTGAACCTTTATTTTTCCTCCTCTAATTTATTACGGTTGATTACGCAGCTGGAATGGGAAGGTAGCTGCTGTTTGTAGTTAAATAACTCCTCACAATTTCTTAAAGAAATGATCTTCAAAGCTTTAATGGGTCAGTGGCTCAAGTACAAAGGAAAGATTGATTTTCATACTCCCACTCTTTGTTCCCAAAGTTTAAAACAGACACGTTCTGGTAAATTAGTTTGTCTATGTTATTAATGGAAGAACTTATTAAACTCCCATAAATACATGGTGGTATCTTACTTAAAACACAGAATGCATTTGCTTTGGGAAAAAAAAAAACACATTTAAAAGTAAACAGGGGTGTAATATTTTCATTTGATTTCAGAAATGCCTCGAAAGGCAGAAAGCAGGAGAGTTGGGGGTTTGCAGAATATATTAGGTATGCATAATGATGAATGGCACAAAGAGCGTGGGCTCGTGTGGATAGAAAATATGTGTTTTGCCTTTAATGAAAAGCATTCCCGTGCTGGGTAAGTGGCAATGCTGTGAGGAGAAGCAAGAAATATTGTCTGGGTGAAATGTTTCTCTCCAGTGAGGCTGGTGTGCACGTTCCTGGGCTGAGCCCTTAGAATGATCCTGGGGTCAGGGCAGGCTCCAGCACTGGCTGGGAACTGCTGTGAGAGAGATTATTCAGCTCCACCGAGGGAGCAGCACTGCTGCTGCTCCAGGGGGATCAGGGGAGTGCTCCTGAGCCAACACGAACTGCCAGAGCTCCTCCTGCATCAGCTGAAGGTCGGCCCAGGCCCGTGTCTTCTCCTCCACAGGCGGAGACACTTCTGATATATTCTCATGGCCTCTGAGGTCACTGAGTTTCCCCTGATGAGCTGCCTGTCTGTAGAAGGATGTCTGGCCACACTTAATCACCTTTTCTTTCACTCATCCAACAGAGTTTTGTTTTCCCCGTGAACAAACCCCCCACATCTCACCAGTTCACAGTGGGGAACAGACCTTCAGAAAGGTTCCCAGTTGATCCCATCAGCAGCTATAGGGGTTTCTGTATCACATGGGCTCTGCTTAACTAGAAATTCACTGCCAGGGCTGTTTCCAGTGGAAAAAGCACCTGTGAGGCTGGAACTCACAGCAGTGCAGCCTGCCACTGGAGGGGTAAGCTGCCTGTGACGGGCCATTGGGGTAGTACTGGTGGATTGATAACTAAACAGAGCTGGTCTGTGTGTTCCCTGCTCCCACTGGAGGCAGTGGAGCTTATCCTGATGCTGTTCCTGCGGCTTTTACTCCTGCTGACGATTCTGCTTAGAAACTTTAGCCTGAAGGTCAGAACCATAGGGTTAATTGAGGGAAGATCTGGAGGTTTCACTTGGATGGTGATGCTCAGTGGATGGGCAATGCATTTGGACTTTGGACAAGTGATCTTTCCATGCCCTTGTTTGCTTTTTTTTTTTTTTTGGTTTTTTTTGTTTTTTTTTTGGGTTTTTTTTTTTTTTTTTTTTTTTCTTTACCAGGGATATTTGACGTGCCCCCCAGCAAATTTGGAGAGGGAATCCTATAACAGTCCTTTGATAGAGTGAGGTGCAGGGTGTGATCAGGGTCCAGCCAAAATCATCCATACCAGCACCCAGGGGAAAGGACAAGCCTGTGTAGAAAGACCCTCCTGTTAGAGCAGGATATGAGGGTAGAAGATCTAAGGTAACAAATTTTTTTCACAATAGACTATTTCCTTCCAATGTAAAAGCTTCACAGAGGTGATTTACACAGCCACTGTGAAGTATCAGATTGGAGCATTTCTAGAAAATCTTTTGAGCTCAGAAGTGTTTTGGTTTCCTAAAGACATTTTATTCAATAAATGTGTACTCTGCATTGAAATGTAAAGAATAAGGTCAAAACTCTCACAAGAATAATCAACTGATCAATACTTGAATCTTCTATTCCCTGTGTACTCATTCCTCCCTCTCTGTGTTTGTGGAAAATTTCCAATGTTTTGAATGGGTTCTGGAGCAGAAATGAAAGCAAGGCTTCATCTGCTTCTTTAGCAACACAGTCTTGGGGTTCTCCAGCACAATTACCCTCCCCAGTACCAGTGAGATGGCTCTTTCAGAGGAACGACAGGGTCTCACTGTCTTCCAAAAGTTCTGTCTTCCAGAAAGGGTTGGGAGGCTGATCCTGTATTGCAGCAAGAATGGGGAAATAAATCAGTGTGTGCTCCACTGCAGCCCAGGGGAGTGCTGCAAACCCAGGTGTTTGCTCTAGTCCTGGTCACACAGGACATCGGGGTACTCATGGAACAGGCTGTCATATTGTTTATTTATTTACAACCTTTGTAAATCCTCAGTACAGGAGACATCCCCTGTACTGGGGATCAATTGCTTCATTGCCTCCCAGTGCATTAAAGCTCACTGTGGAAAGTGATTGCCTTTCCTTGCAACCAGTCATTTGGAGATTGCTACAGATCCTTGATCTTTTTGCAGAAAGGAACTTTCAATTCTAAGCCTCCACTTATTTATTCATGAGTGGTTTTATACTAATTTCTTCATCTTTAAATGTTGCAGTCTGGCTCATCCTGCAGTACACTTCAGGCACATTTTTTTTCCAAAGCAGAGCAAGCAAAAAAACTTTCATCTTCTTTCGTAAGACATCCTCCATGTACAAGAAGCATCTTAGCAATCCTCTCTGACTCATTCAAGCTTGAATTGCTGTTTCTTAGAAAAGAACAATGTGCCCAAACAGCCCCATCTTTGATATTTGACCATTCATTGCATGGAATTTTTTATTTAGACAGGAATAGGCCTTGGGCGAGTAAGAGAGTTTGACAACAGAGATGAGTAGGATACTGAAAATACTACTTGAATTAATTTTAGCAACAGAGATGAAGAAAAAATATAGGCAGGAGAGATTACATACACCAAACTTCTCTCACTGTGGATCACCAATGGAACTTCACATCAGTGGGCTTGAGGCATCTGTAATCTGACTCTGTCTAGGCTCATTTCTACAGTCATTGTATCAAGAGTTATTGTATCATTTCCTCATTTGTAATGAGGAAAGAAAAAAAACATGGAAAAAATGACTGGCTTCAAATACCACATAAATTTTTTTTCTGAAAGATAACAGCCACCTGCGTTAATGGTACAGAAATAAAATACACAAGCTCAGCACTGTATTTTAAAATATGTGTCATTAAAACTTTTTATGGCTGCTTGTTAGGACAGTCAGAAATAGAAATTTGTAAGTCCAGGGTTGGAGTTTTTGCAACTGCCAGTGAGCTGTGGTTTTTTTGGGTGTTTTTTTTTTTTTTGTCACCTAGAATTTTCAGCATCTACTTTGGCTCTGATAATTTGCGGAGACAGGCTCTGAGGGGATGCCCCTCTGTGCCATGGTGCAGCTAGAGCAGGTGACAGTCCCCATCACGGGGGGACAATCTGGACAGGATGGGAACCCAGACAGTGCCTGTCCTTTCAGGTCCCAGGCATTTGTTTGGGAAATGAGAGTGCATTTCCTGGCTCTGGCACTCAGAGGAATGCACTTCGCTGCTGCACACATGCTGGACACTGCCTAAGGGAGCTGTGGGCAGACAGAGAAGGAGAGGAAAATATTGCTGGAGCACTTTCCCCTTTTTACCAACAGAGGGATTTGAGAGCCTTTCTCCATCTGCAGGCTCTGGCAATGATGCAGCCAAAGGAAACTAAGATGTGTGTATGCTGTAAAAATGGCCCTGTGGATGCTGTGTCGTGTTCAGCCAATGGTTTTACATACAGCACATTTTCCAGGACAGGCTCACTGAAACAGGCTAAGAAATCTCTTCCAAGGCACCAGAGAGATGGATCTACTGTTGGACTGGAGCAATCATCTGCTTAACAGCTCAGAGCTACACACACACAGATTTGGGTCAGGAAGTCAAAAATAACATTACACCAGATTGAATTTAAATGTATGAGGGTTATAAGGAAGCAGAATATTGTTGTGGTGCCTGGGTTAATATTTCCTCTTTTGGAAAGCACTGCAGGATTATTAATGTATATAAGTGGTTAGGCAGGCGTTGCTTTTATATCTCATCTGTGAGGAAAAGCTTCCAAAAAGGCCCTGGCTTTTAACCACAGGCTCTATGGAGAGATAAGATGCCAGTTAGGGATGAAACAGCCCTGCTCTCCTAGCACAGGACATCTCCCCTGTGACTGGATATCCAAGGCTCTTCCACCCACATTTCTAATCTGCCCTGCTGTAGCACTCACTCCGAATCAGTTCATTTCTCCAAATATCTGTTTGCTGTCTCCCAGGTATTTAAAAATGGCAATAAGCACCCAGCTTGCTCCCTTGCTTTCACCATGCTGGAGAGATGGCTTTATTAATGCTGTGGCTGTAAAGCTCTGTGTGTGTGTGTGTGTGTGAACACGCCTGTGCATGTGTGCTGAGCTCTGACAAGATTACAGCCAGAGATGGTCTGACTACAGGCTACATCCTATTTAGGCTGCTGCGCAAAGATTAGACAGAGAAATCTCCCTTTTGTCTTTGAAGCATGAATGGATGCTGAGCTTTCAGCAGTCTGTAAACTGATGAGGTTCCTCTGAAAAATAACAGCAACTTTTGAATTAATTGTTTACTATTAAAACAAGAGATTTCAAAAAGTCGCTATCTGCACTCCCCTCTCCCCCTTCACCCAGCTGAACTGTACGTGGATATTGAATCTCTTTTGTTGGCAGAAATCACAGTAATCTCTAAAGGACGTGCTTTTCCTGCCTTTTCAGGCTACCTCACTGAGGAGAATTCCAAAGATTTCTGGAAAAGCCTTTTAGTGTAGGCAGCAGAGCTCCCCTCCTCGTACCCCTTCCCCCAGCATCATTATAATTTACAGGATTCATATGACCATGTAAATACCTTGTGATTACATGGAAAATACCTCACAAATACATAATAATTACAAGTTCATGCAGATTACTTAGTAAATACATTTGAATTAAGAAAATAATTCAAAGATTAATTACCCCTTAACTCAGAGTATTTAAATTCTTTTCCCCAAAATGTACAAATATATCTGTAGAGACTTCAAGGCTGGCAGAGAAGGGGTTATGATGGTTCTGATCTGAGAGGAAAAAATGAAATTTGACAGGCATGGATTATTTAAAGCATGCAGACGTGAGCCATATAACCATTACACTTTGATGCAAATCATAGAGGAAAGCACAGGAGGGATGGCCTGCACAGAGAAGTAGTGGACAAAGTTAGGATTTCCTGCCATAGACTTGAAATTTAAACAAGTAATCATTTATTGGCAGTGCAGCATTACATTTCTTGTTGCATGCATTAATGTCAGCAACTGGGACAAACATTTTGACAATTCTATTAAAACGCTTCACCATTCCCTATCTAACACCTGTTAGCTCTAATTTTCTTTCCTGAGACGTACATCAGTAGACAGTGCAGATTCCAAATCATTTATCACTTTTAAAGTGCTTCCATATGAGCTTTTTGGGGGGCTTATCTTGGCCTTAGGAAAACCTTTTCTGATGTATTAAAATTCAGTACTTAGAGGGGGGAAAAAAGTGTAGACATCAGTGTTTCATAGCATTCATGTCTGGTAATTATTAGCCTAAATTATGGCTCGCACATGACTTGACAAAGTGGACCATGCATTTAAAAAAGCTGCTCACTAGACATGCACTGCTCAATATGTTCCAAGTTATTGAGATGTCAGTCAGTAATCATAAAGCAAACACCCCTCACTGAAAGGACCCTGCTAAGAGGGCTATGAGGCCTGGGGGACTACCTAAAAATGTCAGAAATGCTACAGTCTAAATGAATGACATCAGCAAGAGAACGTGTTTAAAAACATGTGCAATTACCTAATACAATAAAATGGAAATCCTGGAACATGACAGACCCGAGGAGCAGTGCTTGGGAAGGAGCATTTAAAAACAAAGCAAAATACTCTGCTCTGGAATCAGAAAACCTTCATATATATGAACCTTCCTGTATATAAACCTTCATATAAATAGGAAAACCATGAAAAAATTATCACATTGGTGTTTTTGCAGCTACACATTGCAGAAAGGGGAAGAAACACGTTATATTCTTTATCTACTGGCACATAATAGACTTCCTTATCATTATGTATGTTAAATCACTCCTTGTGTTGCTCCTATCATGCAAAACAAGGTGTTCTGTGAATTAATGCAGTGTTGGTAATCTCTCACCTTTTACAATGCTGACCACAAGTTAATCAGCTTGCAGGGAGATGAGTGTTATGTACAGTATTTTAGAAGTACTTGCCTTTGCAATGCAATATCCTTTATGAAAGATAAGGCCAAACCTATTCCCACTAAAGTGTGTGGGAATTTTGCTGATGATTCGGGTGGCTAAAATAATGGGTCCAACATGCTGGATTTACACCAAGAGCCTCTGCAGAAACAGTGCAGGGGGATGTGACCGAAGGTGATGTCTGGGGAAGCAAACACGGGTGCTGCAGCCTGGGCTCTCTGAAATTTTCCAAACACAAATTCTGTTTTTGTTGCCTGGACTGCGCACACGAGGCAGCCACTAAAAACTCCCGCACACCTTTGAAAAACTGGGCTCCATCCCTTTGCACTTTTCGAAGGCACGTGCAGAATGCACACAAACTAAACCCAGAAAACAAAGCCCCCGAGGCAGCTGGCAGCCAGCAGAACTGTGTACATCTGTGGGCACTTTAAAAATGTCCATCAGCGCATGGAGACGCACCTTTCCTTTCACACGTCTGCTGTTTACTAAATAACATTTCAGCACAGTTTTCATCTTATAAGGAAAGTGTTTGAAACTTGGAATAAGTGCACTTAATTAAAGGAAGGCTGTGAAAATGTGCACTAATCTGATATGACTAATAGCAAAGTGCATGAAATTGCTAATTAGAATTTCATTAAAGGTGCTGCTTTATCAGACTGCGAATATCACAACCTTTAAAATTCTTTCAGGAAAGCTTAATTCCTTTTCAAACAGAAATATTCTTTAAAGACATTTGATTTGTTCTGAAGGAATTTGTAGCTTAGGCTGAAACATAAAATGTTGCCAGTATTCCACGGGAGTAATATTTGAATAAAAATATGTATCAGGTACTTTCTTTCATCAGGCAGATGAATAATTTTTTTTGAAAATATTATTGTTCAAATAATACAATCAGCTAAGAAAAATAAAGTTTAATCTTTAGATTATTTCAAACGTAATTTGTTTTTATGCCTATACTGTAATATTTGATATGCTTTTGCTTTAAAGGAGGAAAGAAATGAAAAGCTTTCTTCAAAAGTAATGCACGAACAATAAAATATACAGCTATGAATGTAATTTTAAAAAAATACATGAGGTTTTGGTTGTCTGTCCAGAAAGAGAAAATTAATTGTCTACCTTGATTCTTAAAAATACATCAAAAACTAGTATTCTTTATGAAATGTCTTCTAACATCTTAAGCAGAAATAACAATAAAAAAAATCTGTATTTTTAAGAGAAAACCTCAAACTTTGCACAAATTTCTGGGTAATGTTTTAATTAAATTTACCTCTTTTTTTTTCCCCTTGCTGCGACTTACTGCTTTTAATTTCATTTTTTGCTGCTTGCCTCTCTTTTCCAACAGCAGAGTTCTTCTACTCGGATTTATTGTTAATTTTGGAAGCACACTCTGCCATCAGCGATTTTATTTGCACCTGAACAACTCCCTTTTGCCCTGGCGTCCCCTTTCTGTGAGTGATGGGGCAGTGCCAGCCTTTGGAAATCACCTGGATTCCAGGTTCCCTTTTTCTGGAGGAGCAGCTATTCCCCATCAGCTTTTGCCCCTGACTCTTAGCAAATGCCCTCTCTGCTATTCCCTGATCCTTCCTCCCCCAGAGCAGGATCTCCGTGGCAGAAAGGGCTTTTTTCATCAGCTTTGCAGTGAATTCATCCCCTCAGAGGGTGCTTTTGACAAAATTCTCACTTATTTGTGTGTCACACTGTGATTTTTGGTTCAGCAACCACCAGGTTTGCTTGCATAAGCAGAGAAGGGCTGGGGCTTAAATAGGTAACAGCAAAATGAAAGATCCTTGAAGCAGCTGAAGTTTGTGTGTATTAAAAAAAAAATATCCATCAAGGCTCTCCATCTGTGGGCTGCAATTATTGTTATTAATATTAGCAAAAAAAAAAAAAAGATGTAGTTTTGCTGGAATTAAGTATTCAGAGCACATTTTTAGAAAGTCAAATTAAAAACTAGTCAATGCAAATTTACATGACAAAAAGATTCTTGGAAATGGATAAAGAGTGAACAGAAGAATCTTTACTTACGAGATAGTATATTATTACTTTGAGCATTTTTAAAAATCACATGTCAATTACAGTTTGGTGTGATTTCAGCTCTTGTTATAGGTATTTTCATGCCAGTAGGTATTTTATCAGTTGGACAAAGCAACACATAAAAGTCATTTCAGCTTTCTTCATAAATATGCCAACTTTCTTTATGTACATTTGCTTTCTACAATAAATACATTGATAAAAAAATCAGTCTAGACTCAAATAAACGAAAATTATGCTTATTAAATCTAATGTCTGGTGTCAAAAGTGAGGTGTCAATCTTACCTATCTTACTTCTAAGCAAGGCAAACAAAGCTGCTAATTATAATATTTAAGTTTAAATATAGAATTATTGTTCAAATACAGGAAACAATGGTGTGGTTGTTCTTTCTACAGCTATATGATTAAGACTACTTATGTCTCATTTTATGCAAAATAAATGACACATGATTGTGATTTAATTCATGTTAAGTAAATGTCTACAGGGATTTATGACCAAAAAAAAAAAAGGCAATAACAATCCATACCTTGTTACTTGTCAATAACTGCATTCAGAACAGTGGGGAACAGGGAAAAATAAATAATTGCTTGGAAAAAAAAAAAAACAAACCAACCCCATGCCTACACGAAAGGAGTAGCATGCAATAATTTACACCACATTAATCTAAGGCTGCTGGTGGTAACACAGCGAGTGTTATAAATTGATGTAGTTCTGTGCTATCCTGCTGTACTTTATTGTCCCTTTCCTAATGCCACCACTCCCAGACTGGAGGTGCCTCAATCCCCACCGCCGAGATTAGCGCTCCGTAAACACGGGGCTGCGCTCAGCAAAGTGTTTGCTGAGCAAAGATAAGGCACTGACATTTACAATTTCCTTCTTCAGAAATCAGAGGGTGGATATGTTCTGGTGTGCAGAGGAAAACCAGCCCCGGGTCCTCCCCTCTTCCTGGCGAGGTGAGGAGAGGGTGGTGCAGGTTGGATTTGGGGTCTGCTCTCCAGCATGACCCCAACTCTCCAATATGGGCAGGGATGTCCCAGCACCCTCTGGGTTTGGCCATAAAAGTGATAGAAAAAGTAATCAGGAAGGTCTTGATGTGTCAATTTTAAGTCCTGATGGTGGCAGAGGGGCAGCTGTCACCAGCATACCCTGGGGGCCCATGGGACCAGCCCCAAGCACCTGGCCTGGCACACCCCATGGAAATGCAAACCTCTGATATTTTGGGGCGAGACTAAAAGCCATATAACTGCCTGGCTGGATTGCTCAGCCTGTGTTGGTTATGAAGGATGATGTGAGGCTGTTCCCAGCTTTAAAAGGAGAATTTGTTTGAAGGTTGACTTTAGTGGGTTGTAGGTGCAGAAAAGGTGCTGAATCTGGCTCGGGGTAAAGAAGCTGGATTTGTTTGTAGGATTTACAGAGTTTGCACTGGCCTGACAGAAAGTTGTCTCCTTTGCTCACAGCTCCTGTGCAGAGCCAGAAGTTGAACTTGGTGATCCTTGTGGGTCGTTTTCAACTCAGCATGTGATCCTGTGTTTCTGTGATCCCGGGATTCTGGGATTCTGTGAATGTGCACACTTGGCTAGCGTGCCAACTTCCACAGCTCTGTATGGCTCCCCTCAGCAATGCTGAGGAATTTTGTTCCTTTGCCACTGTTCTCCACTGTTTGGCTTGACAGAAAAATAACAATCACTAAGAAAAGCACCTGGTTTTGCAGGAAGCACTTTTTCATTACCCACTTCCTGTTCACTAGACTTCACTGGACCCATCAAAGCCATGGAAGCTATGATCCTCAAGGGACATACAGACCTTAAAAATTATCTATTTCTACCCTGTGACAGTGACACTGCCATGGACAGTGACACCTTTCATTATCCCAGGTTGCTCCAAGCCCTGTCTAACCTGGCCTTGGACACTTCCAAGGGTGGGGCATCCACAGCTTCTCTGCGCAAACTGTGCCACGGCCTCACCACTCTCACAGGGAAGAATTTCTTCCTAAATTTCCTAATTTCTTCCTTCTAAACCTTCTCTCCTTCAGTGTAAACCCTTTCCCATATGTCCTGTCACTACATGCTCTTGCACAAGTCTCTCTCCATCGTTCTTGTAGGCTTTCTTCGGGTTCTGGAGGGCCATTAGATTGTCCTGGAGATTTCTCTTTTCCCAATTTTCTCAGCCTTTCCTCATAGGGGATGTGCTCCATCCCTCTGATCATCTTGGCAGCCTCCTATGGACTGACTGCAGCAGGTCTGTGTCCTTCCTGTGCTGATGAACACCAAAGCTGGACACAGAATTCCAGGTGGGATCTGCCTTGACCTGCTGCCCACGGTGCTTTGGGTGCAGCCCATTGTCAGCTCATGTCCTACAGACTGATAGATTTCTTTCCTGTGCTTTGCTAAATGACCAGTCAGAAAAGATCAGAGATTTCTCTTTCCTGTGGTGGCAGAAGCACTAAATCTGCTAATTATGTTTACAGTGAGCCAATAATCCTATGTTTTTTGTAGAAGTGATGGTCAGTAGCACAGAACAAGAGAAGCAGTGATAAAGGAGAAATAAGCAGGAACTGCATAAGCTTTGTGAGGCCTTATGGGTTACTCTCAATTTCTTTAAAAATCTTCCTTTGTTTTTGACTTTATATTATTGTCTTTTTCCAGCCTTTCTCTGTATCTTGTTTTAGATTGACTCCTTTGTCTCTTCTCCCTCTGTGTTTCTTTTCTTTCTTTTATGCTGCTTCCCAGGCCATCTAATTTATTGTCCACCACCTTCAGGCCTGATGGTTTCCTCCTGTGCAAATCCAACATGCTTTGTATTTTTCTCTTCCTTAGTCCTTGCCACATGCAAGACTTTGCCATTTTTTTTCCTCACATAATCTCACTGCACAAATACTTGCTAAAATCTGTAAAAATATTGGTGCTGCTTGAGCGAATGAGTCCCTTCCTCTGTCACCCTTGGACATCTCAAGACAAACCTCTTTTACTAGGTTGTGTGTAAAAGTAAAGCAGTCTGGTGTTTTTGGAAGAAAAATGAAGAGAAAAATCTTCTTTTCCCCACCTTTTGTTGCTTATGACTTGAAATTCCAGCTCTGCACACAAATTGCCATATTCTGCACTGTTTCATCCTAACCTTTGTGGGTAATCCTGCCAGCCTGCCTAATCAACTGGAGATCATTAAATATTAGACATATTACTGCAAAGTGCTGCTTTATAATTCACATAACAAGTCCCTAAATAATTCAATATAAATAGCAAACACATCCTGCTCCTCAGTGATGGGAGTTGTTTAGATCAACACATGCCACATCTCCAGGATCTCCCACACTCCAGAAACCCTACAAAGTTAATTGCTGGTTTCTGGCAGCAGGAAGCATGCTGGGAGCAGAGGGATCTGTTTCAGTTTTTTTGGCTTTTGAAAACATTCCCCACCCATTTTGCCCTTAGTTGTACAACACCAGGTACAGCAGGAGGATGGAAATCACGTGGTGAGACAGCAACCAGGGCTGGCACCAGCCCTGCATTGGATTCATTTGTGAATTCAAATAAAGGCTTTAATGCCAATTGTTTTGCCTGTTAGATTTATGCACCGTGCCATACATGTTTATACAGATTGTAAAAGTCTAATAAGAACAATCAAGCAATTACACCACCTTGCACTGCCTATGGAATGCACATGGAAAGGTATTCACACCGTGGTGCCTCCCAGCTTTGCAACGGAGGCACTTTGAAGGCTATAAATAGACAAGAAGCCTCAGAGTAAATTAGCAACACTATAATTTCCATTAGACACCTGCCTTGTAGTATGGAGGTGCCCAGGTGCTCTTTGTACTGGTGCCTATATATTTAAAACCAATGTTTTGGTTTCTAAATACCCCAAACACTCTTCTGTTTGTAATGTTCATTTTCTGGCTACATACTGATTTCAAATAGTCCCAGGAGAAAAAAAGGAGGGTGAATAAGTCTTTAAAATAATTTGAGATGAAGTTCTATCCGTGAATTCCTGGTCTGATCCAAACCTCCTTGAAGTAATTTAAGAGTTTTGAAGACACTTTTGTGGTCTTTGGCTCACATCTGTAGCTCTATTAATTCTGCATATTAAGGACCACCCAGTTTTCAGCTGGTGTCTCAGCTTCAGTGGAATAATTCTAGCTGAAGATCTTATTCAGAGACAAATACATAAGGAAGTGAAATTATTCAGCTATATAAATCAGTAAATACTTCTGTTACCCTGAAACTGTGTTAATAACAGCATCAACTCATCAGAGACTTCAGATAAAAATAACAGTTGCATTCAGCAGAGTTATAAATGATGCAACACTCGGTTACTTTTCAGAAATTAGCTACTGTAAGAAGCAAATATTTAAAATAAAGAAGTATCCCTTTTTCCTTCTCTAGACACATCACAGACTCACAGTTCAATTTTTGCAGGGTTTTATCTCTTCATTAGCCACTACAACAGTGGGCAGTGTTGCATCAATATTACAAACACATTTCCCAGGCATAGCTGATATTCTTTGGAGTCAGTACCACACATCTGAGGTGCATGGAAAACACTAAATTGCATTTGATAGCTCCCAAATTGACTTGTTTCATTTAATTAAAAAAACCCACAAGACTTTTGGAGTAAGCCTGCTCACCAAAACAGTACAACTCCTCTTTTGTGTGCATGTGTGTGTATAAATATACACATGTATGTATACACATTAATATATATATATACATAAGTATGGGTTCTGTTCTGCTCTTAAAGATGCTAAATATGGAAACTGTGAAAGGCTGGCTGATTTTTTCAATTCTCTTCCAAAGATGGGACCAGCACATTCTGCTACTTCTGGTACTTTGGAAAACAGGAGTTTTGCATCACAGCATGAGACTGAGTGCATGCTTCTTACAACTGCAACTGAACAAAAATATAATATTTTTGCAATGCCTGCAAGTGTGTGTCAACCCATGAGGCCTTTCTGATTGCTAGAAACAGAAATATAGAAATGTTACTTGCTGCTGTATCATCAGGCATTGAATAAACACAAAGGTGCAGGCTTCCCATCAGCTAACTCCCAAGTCTCTTGACACATCAATCTAACATAAATTTTGCTAATTGAAATCTTTTCACACAGGCATTGTAGTTGAAAGGTACTATAATAATGCTCTATTTGGAAATATCCCTTAAAAAAAATCAAAATTCATCAAGTACTTTCATGGCCTTGAGTGGGTACTTGAGAATTGAACAGCAGATGTAACATTTACACTGAAGTGCCTCTCACAGGCACTGGACATGTGTGAAATGGGTAAAATGCATTATAAACCCTCTTTACTAGTGAGTCAGTAAGAGGTTTAAGACCTTGGCTTCCCACTTTTTTCTGTTCAAAAGGTAGGTGAAAAGGTAAAATCTTGCATGTTTCCTTCCATAGGTTTTCTTCCCACTGCAAATATATTTAAAAAAAATAAAATAAAAAAATTCATCAGTCTAACAACAGGCATTCACTGCAACCGTGTTTGATGTGTCCTGAAGGATTTGACTGTGCATATCTTGCTGGAGGAAACATGTGTGTTATTTATCAGATAGGCTTGTCTTCTTTCCAGGACTGCCAAGGATAATGTTATGCAATGTTACAGGACGAGATGACAGATTACTGGGTTTCATGCCAGTAAATGATCTCTGATAATGCTGGGAACTAAATATAAAAATCAGGAACTGGAGAGATGCAAGTTATGTCTCTTTTGGACTGTTTTGTAGTTTACTAGAGAATAGAGAGTTCTGAAACTTGGACTTTAGTAACTGTGGGCTGTGGAATCTAAAATATTAGGCACCCAGCAGAGGTTTTGCACAGTAGTTTCCCCTAATCTCAGAAACATCTGTTCATTTTTAGAAGTAAATCTGTATACAGTTTACGTTTCAAGGAGGGTCAGATTCCATTCTTCAATTTCCTTTTTGTGTGTGTGCCTGTGTATCATTTATTGTGTTTGCAGTCAATGTGGGGTTTATCCCTTCTTTCTTTTTCCTCCTGGTGTTGTCTATATCCTTGAAATAAAGCTGGCTCATTTTCCAATCAAGAAATGTGTAAATAAAAATGATTCCACAAGTGTCAGCATGTGATATTCTCTCTTTGAGAAAACTGGGAGTACCCTAAGCAATGCAAAAAATAAAATACCTTCTGGAGACTTGGGAAGGGATTTTCCTTGTACTCAGAAGATGCAGGACTTCCAGAGCACATCAGCCAATTGATTATCCATTCAGTCTACCCTGTTTCCTTTCACAGAACAAATAAGATTTATGACAATTTAGAGATGAGATGAAGTTTTGAAGCTTCATTTGATTTTTCGGCTTCAAAGAAGGAAGGCCTCCAGAACAGAGGCACTGGGTTCTCACCACACAGAATTGATTTTTCTGGAGGCAGCTCTTCCTTTCACCAGCTTGACTGGAGGCCCTTTTTGTAGGAATGCCTTCCCAGTAATTCAAGGGCTGGCAGTGAGCATAAGGGAAGCTCCCTCCTAAGTTTCTTTCCATTCTCTTAACGTTGGTGTTGGTGTCCAGATTGCCCAAGGCACAGAGGATTTGTTTTTAAACAAATTTTCAAAGCAGTCAGTCTGGTTTGGTGATAGCTGTAGGAGGGTTGTTAGCTTAAGCTGCAACAAACAATAGGAAATGCTGGACAATCATGTATTCCTTTGGTAATCAAAATGCATTTTCCTTGTGGTAACACAGCAGGGGGAAAAGACCAACCTGTTTACACAGGCTTTTGGTGTTTAGAGCTCTTAATGAGTGATGATGTAGGATTGTGCTGGTGCAGGTACCCAGAGCCTGTGAGTAGTGATAGAAAGCATCCCCAGTATGTAAGAAGAGGAATAATAATAATAAAAAAAATCTTTGTGTGAGGAATCATTTCAATAGTTTTGGTTTTTTAAATTTTTGCTTGATTGGTACTTTGGATGAGTCCATGGGCAAGGAAGCAAATGGCTTCATGAAGAATTGAGGACATGGAATTTTGAACGAAAAGGCAGAACCCTTAACTAGGCTACTGTGTGCCTCTGCTGTGGAGAGCTGACCTTTGCTGTTAGGCAAACACACTGCTGAATTATGGTTCTTACTGGTTTTATTCCTCTGTAAAAATTATTGGCTGGAGCTTCTGAATCCCTATGGTCTGACCCAAATGGATTTCACTCTTTGGGGCAGATGCTGCTGATTTTGGTCATCTCTGCTGTGTTTGGCCCTGCAAGCCAAGCCTGTCTGCAGGCAAATACTCTGAAAATGTGTCAGGATTGGCTTTGCAGCACCAAGTCCCTTGACCACAAGGGACCCAAGCCCACCCTCTCCTGACTCAGCCAGTGCATTCCAGCTGTGAATCCACATGCTCGTTGCAGCAGAGCCCTGACAGATCTGTAAGATGCTGTATCTGATAGCAGGGAGATGTACAAGTAGGTATAACCTTCTAACTCCTGGCATTTTAAACCACTCTGCCTTTCTTGTTCTTCCAGCAGCCTCCTTGTTGAACAATATCAGGCAAAGGACAGGGATTGTAAATCTTTGCCTGCAGGAACTTTAGAGATGTAGGAACAAATGCTAAGAATGCTCAGGCTTTCGGAAAAGGCCCCAGGTCCTTCAGGACTCAAACGTTTCTCCCCAGAAGTTTTTGGAGACAAGACAAAAATATTTGGCAGTATTGAATGAATCAGATAGTGCAAGGCAATCCAGAAAGATGAGTGTTGATTTACCTGTTTCTCCCCGAAGAGAAGGAGGGGACACGCACGGGAAATGTTTTCCTTGATCAAAGGCCATGGTGAATGACTGCAGTAAAATGTATCAACTTTCATGCTCCATTTAGCTACTGCAATGGCTAATGAGAAATGTAGAAGTTTGGTAGCTCTTTGACAGCTCTGGGAGTTTGGAATCAAGTTCATGAGGAACCATTGCAATGCTAATCAGAAATTGTTAACTTATAAAACTTTATCTGAAGATATTTTTCCTCTATTTTTGGACTATTGCCTATTTTACAGCAGATAACTGACTCCATCATGCAAAAAGATGTTCCTCGCAGAGGTCTTCGGTGATAAAGCTTTTATATCATGTTGGAATAAGGAAAAACAGAGTCCTGATTGTATTCTATATGACTAAAATGAAGATATTTTCTCTCTCATCCCCACTCCTCCCATAGTGACAGATAACTTCTCTCTGGATACAGAGGAGTTTCTCTCTTAACTAAGATTAGGGACCTGAAATTAAATGCAGACTAGCTTCTGAATATGGAAAATTACCTTCCCTGTTTGGATTCAAAGTATTCATATTGGTTGAAATACTAAAAAAATCCTCTACAGTTAAAGAGGTCCTTTTCAAATGCTGAAATTTTCCTTGGGCAAAGTTAATTGGGAGAAATTTCCTCATGAAAGAATCTAAATGAAATATTTTTATTTATGGCTATAAGTAATGACCTCTTCTGACCCCTTCTATTGCCAGTCAAAAAAAACCCCCAAAAAATTCCTCAGCAACTTTCTAGATGCAAACTATAAGACAATATAACTTTTTAGAAATGTCTCTTAATTCCAAAATTCTTCAGCATCTTTCATGTTCTGGTAAACCCCTTCTGACCCCTTCTATTGTCAGTCAAAAAAAAAAACCCCAAAAAATTCCTCAGCAACTTTCTAGATGCAAACTATAAGACAATATAACTTTTTAGAAATGTCTCTTAATTCCAAAATTCTTCAGCATCTTTCATGTTCTGGTAGACTGGATAAGGAGAGATGTGGATTAAAACTGGTTTTACAAAAGCAAACCCAGATTAAGAAGGTTGATGAGTGAAACGTAAAACCACCTCAGTTTGCTCAAAACTTTTATCTGTTTCTCTCTTCAACTCTAAACTTTCGTGGATGAGATAAAATAGGAACTGAATCCAAACAAGCCAGTTTTGCAAAAGCTCCTCAGCTCTTCTCTAAAAATAAGATTAAAGAAATCCTCTAGACTGCAGGAGATGACTTTATCTCGTTACATTGCAAACCTCATTCCCTTACTTTAAATCTTCTTCTCTCTTACTAAAGATAACTAATAGGGATGCTGAGAGCCATTGTATTCTGTTGACATCTTTAAACATAAAGCAAGCTATCAATATCTGGCTTTCAAGGGGTCTCCCTGCTACCGTTCCCAAGTACAAAAGTTTATAGTCATATCATTATGAGAAAGACATATTTCTACACGTGCTAATGGAATTTACTTTTGTGAATCTTATTGAGGAACCCGGGACACCAAGGACATTATTGTGCTGTGATTTGCGCTGGTGTAACACCCCTGACTTCAGCAGAATTACATGTGATTTCCTCCCTGCTATCCTGCAGCAGACAGGAGTCCAGAGACACTGGGGCAGGCCATGGGCAGGAAACAAAAATTCTGTGCCTTTTAAAGACAATTTATACTAATGGAATATGATAGCTGAAATCACATCCCATTATGATAGAAAATTGTGACACGGTGACTTTCCTGGAGCTGAGTTCAGTTCTTTGTGAGGTGAACTTACTGTGACAGGTTTAGACATTCGTCTGGACAAGCCCTGCATATTGTTTATAAGAATTCTTGTTTTTAAAATAGTACTGATGGCAACAGTTTGCACAGAACTATCAATATGCAGCATTCTTGGCAGAGATGTATCTGGCAGGGAGGGAGGAGGCAGATTCTTTTTTCATTTGCCACAGTGAGAAGTTAATGGAATGGGTCTAGATCTGCAAATACTTGAGATGAGATTCTGGCTCAATACCCTTTGCACAACTCACTGAAAATGCTGACCAACACAATAACTCAATTAGGATCAACTGAACTCATCTAAGTCTCTGAGTAGTTTCCCTGATGATGTTTTCCTTTGCTTTTATTTAGCACGGCGTGATGAGCCCGTTTCACTATCTGACACCCTCTGGGCTGAGTGCATCCCCGTTGTAACAAGATCTCTCATGTTTAGAGAATTACTTTGGGATGAATGTGGTCTCTTGTGTTTGCACTAAGTATAATACAGACACTAAACTGTGGATTATTATTTCCTAGTGGGAGATCTGTGTCTTGTGATGAGATTAAGGAGGATGCAGCTGTGAACGGGACCAGTTTGGCTAAGTTGCTCCAAAAAATTTAAGTAGAGTAACTTTGGTTTGTGAAAAACTGGCTATGTGCTACGTTCAGGAATAAGCTCCCACATAAAATCCTCACAAAGCATGTGCAAAGCTCCTTTGTGGTAAAACAGAGCTGTTTTGACTAGCCATATATGTTTCCTGTGTAAATCCGCCACATCCTGGTCTGTAGCTCTCTTGCATATCAAGTTTTCATGTGAGTCAGATTCCCAAGGCATCTTTGCAGAATAATAAAGTCATACATGACCATGTAAACGATATCCCTGAAAAAGCCTCTCAGTCTTCTTTTGAAAGTCATTTCCAAGCCCAGATTTACACATTCCAGTTTCCAAAGCTGCTCAGATAATTGCCAAAACAAGAGCACTCCACTATGCTCATCTCTAATTAGTAAAATCTGACTTTTGTCTTCCTGTGACAATAGCTTTGCATGTCTCTGAGAAAACAGGAGATTTATAGGATACTGGTGATATTTATTTTGAGATGGCATTTTGTTCATCATTTCAATACAGCCAAATTAAAGGCAGTATTTCTCTTCATTTAAATCATAATTTGTGCATTCCTTTTATCATCACAATCCCTGAGAATGTGGAAGATACAAAATCAGTATAACACATTAGCAATAGATAATACAGTCTAAATAAACATAATAAGCTTTCCTATATGTCTCTAGACCAAACCTTATCTAAAAATACCCTAATGAAGCTGAACCATCCAATTACTTGTTTCTTGGAGGAACCCCTTATTAATGACATTGCAGTGAGGGAAAAACATTAATTATTGGACACAGTGGGATCTTTTACATTCTGTCTAGCCTGAACAGCACCAATTAATACAACAATAATTATCAGCTAGCATGGCAGGCTGGCTGAGCACAGCTCCTATCTGCTGATTGGGTGGGGAATGTGGGACAGCTCTCAGGCTGTGCAGATTTCTCAGACTTAGACCCCTTTTATTTTTTTGCACTGCTATGTGAGAACTGAATCCTAGAGATATTAGAGCAGGTGGATTACCCCACTGAGGAGGGGCTGCTCTTATGAGAGGCAAAGCACAGGTGCCACAGTGTGAGAAATGCCATTCCCTCCTTCATCTCCCACCCACCTGCTGTCTGACTTTCTGTCACTCCGGGTTTAACACGATCACTCTTTGATAAGAGGAGTGTGATGGTGCAGGCTTTTAAAGTTGTCTGTTTGCTTGCTCCCTTGTTCTCTCCCCAGCTCTCTCAAAATGACAGTTTACAAACATTTGCAGGAGCAAATGTTGACATGATTTATTGCCACCACTGCTGCTGCAAAGCAGAATGTCTATTCTCCATCAAATTCAACCTGAGGCAAACACCAAGTATGGGAAACTTCAGCTCAAAAGGTTAAAGTCTGCAAAAGTTCTAAGTGACTAGAGGAGGAACAATGGAAAGTGTTAGACAACCTGAATAACAGGCGTTACTACTCCACTGCCTATAATAATAATAATTCACCTTTTATCCATCGAAGATAAAAGGACACAATGTGGGAAAATTAAGCTGTATAGACATCTTGGGGATATCTCATCTGAGATCACACACCACTTCTTTCTTGTGGTTATCATGATTTTATCAGAGCCACTTTGAAGTCTATATAGCCTTATATCTCAGTTATCTACATTTCATCCTGTATGTATTTATTGCAGATGGGCCTAAGCTGCTAAATTCAGATCCAAATCCAGATTCTGATTTTGAATTCCCTAAGGTCCACAGCTAGCTTGAAGCCAGGGTTTTGGTTTGGAATCATCTCTATTTATGGGTAAGAAAAAGGGGTTTAATATATGCTCTCCCAGACTCCATAGCTCTATATATGTGCACACAGAGTCACTCTACCTCACATGTACATCTAGGAAAAACAGAGTGTGGCTGTGTAATTAAAAGCTGCCTACACTGGTATTCATACCTTGAAGAAGGATGGATTTATAAGTGAGCCTTAGCTTTGACATTTTGGGATTTCTGAGCTTTGACATTTTGTGATTTCCTCTACAACCCTAACAAGCTCTTATCCATGTTTTAACATCTGGAGCTCCAGCACAGACAAACACCTTCAGCTCTGCCTGGCATACAGGTAAAAACTACAGCCAATACAGGGTGTTTGACAAGTCTTTGTGCACCAGGGTCTGTTTTTCTGTGTTACCTGTAGCCTTGACTCCAGCAGCAAACAAACAATGACACAGATGTAAATAGGGTTACAGAAAACCAGGCTGCC
Source organism: Pyrgilauda ruficollis (assembly GCF_017590135.1). NCBI lineage: Eukaryota > Metazoa > Chordata > Aves > Passeriformes > Passeridae > Pyrgilauda > Pyrgilauda ruficollis. The sequence continues at coordinate 6,139,964 of NW_024513654.1, read as the reverse complement.
ACTTTATTTAAAGCTCAGGAGGAATTCCCAAGGGGAACGAGTGTCCTGTTCACAGGGAGGGGACACCAATCAGCTACACCAGGAACAAACTTCCCTTGTTCTGAAACAAGAGTGTGTAGGATAAGCAAGCCCTCTGTGACTAAAGGGAACCAGAAATGCTTCTACCTTTTGCATAATACTGATGTGCTAATTAGGGCACTGATATCCTCAGAGGGCAAACTCAAATCTGATGATATGTACAAAACACACACTTTCCCCTCTCTCTCTCCCCCTCTCTCTCCCTCTCACTCTCTCACACACAGGCAAAGCATAATCAGATGGACAGTGGCAGCAGAAATCAAGAAAAACCACTGCAGAAATAGTGTAAAAATGCACGTCCAAGAGATCAGATGGCATTCCTTTGTCAGGAAGCTGTCTGGTTGTGTGGAGTCAGTCTGCCATCACAACACTGCCATTTGCTCAGTGGCTCTCTCAACGTGCTGAATGGGGACAATCCAGGCTTGCTCTGTCTTTTTGTTCTTCTTTAACCTGTCATTTGATTAAATGATGACATATTAATCATAGTCCAACACAGAGACAGACTTTACAGCAGTATCAGTGTATTATCTGACAGTCTTTCCCTGTTGTTTTGTGATTTAAAGCATTTTGCACAAGCATCTTTCTCCCACTCTTCTCTATCACCTGGACTTCCTAAACCTAACAAGGTGATAAAATGCTCTCCACAAGGGATAATCCATTTTCCCAATATAACTTAATTCCTTAAAGCTTCACATCTGGAAGAGACTTCCAGAAACTACATCTCAGCACCAGGGAGCTGGCATTTCCAGCTCTGAAATACCATTTCTTGAAAATAAGAGCCCTTTGTCTGACTAAAGACACATTGTGTCTGGAAATGTTGAGGGAAAAGGCATTTCCACAGCAAATGTTTATTTCTGAGTCTAAATATCCTACTAAAATTGATGAGTTCTAATAAACTGTTTGTGAAACTGGAGAGGTGTCATTATACACTCGACCTGAATAGGTATTTCTTCCTTCTGTAGAACCTGGAGCTTCTAATTTAACCTTGTAAATATGATGTAACACTTCTGTCTGCAATAAATTTTAAGCAGGGACAGTTTTTAAGTGGTACTTAAGTCCTGCTGCAAAACATTTCATCATGCAGAAAACACAGGAATGCTACAGAGAGACAGTCTGTTTATCAGGATAAGTTAAAAAAATGCCAGTAACATTGCTCCACAGATGCATTGAGACTCTGCAAAACTTTTTTAGCCATCACCTGCCAGATTATGGAGAAGCAACTGAGGGGTCAGTTCCTGAAATCCCATAATTTATCAGCACTCAGGGCACCCTGTGATTTGCAGAAGCCACTCACTGCTCTCAGGGTAAGATGCTCTCAGCTCATGGGGGATTCCACCATGGTATGCACCAGCACAGGAGCACCAATTTAAACCAGTTTGGAACTCCAGGATTTACAAAAACAACCAGCCAATCTAGGTGTACAATTCCCTTTTACCTGACAAAATGCTGTAAAGCAATGCCCCTCTATCCTATTAGGCCATGCCTTGCTTTAATCCCAGGACAGGGAGCTCCAGGGGAGAGAGGAAGGGATGGGAGAGGAGAAAGGAAGGATCCCAGGGAAGGCAGAACAAAGGTGGATGAAAGGAGGAAATGGTGTCATGCCTTATTTGCTGGTCACAGTGTAACAGAGGTTGAAAAGGACTAATGGAAGTTATCCCTCAACATCTGCACCCTGCAAAAGCCACAGGCAGAGTGTGTCAGGGGCGCTGCTCAGTGCCATCACTCCCATGGGACAGTACAGCACTGCCGCATTTCTTTGTACATGTTCTGCCAGCACCATTAACCTGCCATGCCAAGATAGCAAAGATAACCCACGTTCACATATTTTCCTTTGGTCCACAAGCAGAAATTAGATTCTTTGAGGGTCCGGAAGCGCTGTTCTGATAAGCATCCACATTTTTTTAGTTCTCTTGCTTTGATCTCCCAAGCAATCCAACCTGTTCCCAAAGATCCCCCTTCAGACCTCTAGCTCCCACACAAGTGTTATTTCCAGCAATCCATAATAAAAAAAAAAAAAAAAAAAAAAGGGAGAAAAAAAAAACAAAGGTCTGCTACAGGGGTTAAATGTAGAGCAAAATCTAGAAAATAAAGCAAAAACTAAAAAAATTATTTCAAATTGTAGAAAAGAAAGTTTTCATCAAACACTTTTCAAAAAATGAAAAATTGATGAAAACATTTTAATCAAATTTAAAAAAAATTGTTCTTTGTACAACAGCAGTGTTTTCAAATATAGGCAACTTTTTAGTTTGTAAACTTTTCATACACCTCAGATAACTACCAACCTGTCCCACGGCTGACACTGTACCTTCATTTCTGGAAGAAGAGATAACTTGAAGAGAAATCAACTCAGAGCAAAACCTGGAATCTGAGGCAGGGGCTGAACTGAAGAAATTGGCCTTGCCCAGCTCACCAAAACTATTTTTTTAAGACATGAAAGATGAAAGAGTTTTTATTCCTATAAAGAGACATATTTTCATTAAAGCTGAAACGTACTGAAAGGACCATCAAATAGAATGTTAATTTAATGGGTGACAAAATCTGACTCCAAATTTCTTGAATTTTGGTTGTCTAATTTGAGCCACAGTATAAACAACAGCACCAATTAGGTCGTTTTCTTTTAAGAAGTCCCAAGCTGTACCTAAAAGACTGTTGTTCTGTCTAGTTAAACACTCATGCATTAAAATGCTAATAATTAAACTGTTACGACTGACTAATGAACTCTGCCAACTATAAATGATGGTCTTGTTAGATTCACTGCACAGCAAGGCTTCCTTTGTACTGAAAAAGTTAAAGGTTAAAGAGCTCTTGAAAACAGCGAGCAGCATCTAGAAGCAATTACATTTTTTTCCTGGAAACTAATAGTTGTACAATAATGTTTCAATTCGCACTCGGAAAAAAAAAAATAATTACTATGAGCTCCATTCATCAGAGCAAATCTGCAGCTTTCTACACCATGGCAGGTTGTTAATTTGGCTTCTGCATCCAGCTAACTCAGCCTATAATCCAGTGTTTTGCAGAGCCTTTTATTGATCCTGCTCATGGAAACTAAACGGGCAAAGGCTCAAGCTTGCCTTGTGATACCTGTTGAGCACCACTCACTTACATCAGAAAAACACTGTGAGATTGAATTTCAAAAGGCTTATGTGGCAGATTTCCTTGGATATAGTGTTTATTCGCTGCTTGTCCCTGTGCATTGACTTCCAGACAATACAGTCTCTGGGAAACACAGGAAACAGAGCTGGAACTGGACCTGGATTCCTGCTTGATTACATCTGTGACTACAGCCATGCTTCTTGACAAATACCACCTGGGTGAGGAGATTTGGGATTCCAGTTTGGCCACTCAATGAAACTGTGAGTTTCAGAATCAAGGCTTTCCTATGAACCTCACATTCCTGGAAAATAAACAGAATTTCCTCTGTCAAAAATGCCTTGATCTTGGATTAATAATTAAAAATAGGTTATATGAATCCTAGATGAAATGTTATTAGCCATCAGTGAAGAAACTAAGATATAAATGAGCATGTACAAAAGTGCATCTTTCTATTCATTCAGTTGTGTGCTGAAAGCAGCTAAAGATTTCCCTTGGCTTTGCTTGAATTGCCTGCACTTGAATTATTGAGAGATTTGTGCATTGGAGAAATACTCATCCAACTTGATTGCTATCAAAATAACTTTTACAATTATTTTCCAGACTATTGCTTCAAGAGCTGGTACAGTGAACATACTGGTGGTGGGGAAAAATGTTGGAAAAAGAATGTGCAAAATCTCCCAAACATGGCAAACTGCCTTAGAAAATGTTTCCAGCAGTAGACTTATCATACATCCTGATGGGTCTGCTTTTTTTTTTTTTTTTTAATGCACATCTGCTTTTTGAATACTGCTGTGGAGCCATCAATAAACAAATATATAGATATAGATGATATAGATGTAGATATAGATATAGATGATATACATATAGATAGACATATAAATTATTCTCTGAGACTCAGGAAATGGCCAGCATGGTAAGTCATGAAAAGTGCAGTTAATTATGTCACTCTGCTTCCTTTACAGTAGGGCCCACCACAGCCTGCACAGACTTTTCCTTAGGGTGTTTATATGATTGAGGAATGAGATTGTATTTCAGCACCCATTTCACATCCAGAAAAATGCTAAAAAAATTAATTAATTTTAATTTTGTCCCTGTTAAGAATTAATCAATATGAATCTGTACAACATGGAATGGAATAAAATACCAGTGGCATGGTGGAAACAGGAACTGTGAGCACAAAGGATAACTTGGGATATCATTCTCTGGATGATATAAAAAAAGATATTATCCAGGAGAATCACCTTACCCATCAGTGAAAACAAATCACCTGCTATTTTTCTCTAAGACAAGAGCTCCTGTTGAGGCAAAGAATGTAGTAAACTCACAGTCCTGAGGAAGAATCTGTTTGCAGCTTTGAGCCAACATCTGTAGGAGATGAATACTTGACTTTACACAGCCAATACATGGGCAAAGATATACCATTATTTTCAGCTTTATACCAAAGTTTATAGTATTGATGTAAAGAAGGTGTGTGAGAGATGATTGTCAGCTCTCAGTGTGAATTTTCTTCTTGGACCTTGTGAATTTGGCTCTTTTTCTATGAAATATTGAAAGGCATGGCAGACATAGATTCTGCTTTTTCTCTCAAGAGATGGTCACAATGCCACCCTTCTGACACAGACACCCTCATTTGTGTGATCCTCTTATTAAACTTCTGGCGAGGTACTGGGAAACTGGGTGAGACATTTGCAAACACAAGGGGTGTCTGAAAGGTCTGAACAACTCTCTTTATCTCTTATTTTCACCTCTACAGATTTCCCAGCTCTGTGGTCAGTGTTGTGTACAGTACAGTACACAAATTGTAAATAAAATGTCTTTCTTCAGCATGTTTGTAGTTGACAGGAGATAGAAAACAACCACAACCCACTTGGTCAGCACCCTATCATCAGATATCAGCAAAATGTTGAAAAGTCCAGGCAACAGAGTAATTTGAATTTTTATTATTATATAATAGTAGGGTTAAGACTCTCAGCCAGGAATATATTTTGGGCTCTTCCCCGATCTGGCATCTTGAAATGAACAATAGTGTGGTGTGGTGTAGACCTTAATTACATATCCTTAGCAGATATCCTTAGTGGATATTAATCAAAATAGACCTTTGAAATGTTAGACACACAGAATAAATGAGAAATACATGATACCAAAGCAAAAACTCACCAAAAGCCATTGGTTTTCAAAACTAACTTCATCAATATTGGCTTAGTTTTGCTTAGAGAGGAAATGGGAAAAAATAATAGAAAGAAGCTTTGACCACAATATGGGATAACAGGTAGTAAAGACAGAGTACTTGGAAAGAAAATTATTAGTCAAACATAGCTGTCCTAGACCTGGTGTGTTGGCTTGGTGGAAAAACCACTTCTAGATGCAGATAGCTACAGCATAAAATACAATTAATTGCTTCCAATTTCTCAGCTTCCAAATAGTTCTTGCCTCTCTCTAACAAGACAACAGATACATCAGCTAGGATGTAGTTCATAAAAACAACAACAACAGTTAAAAGAGTCAACTTTTATAGAAAAAAGAGCATTATAAGTACTAGGGAAAAGTTTTGTGAATTTAGGCTAGCTATTGAAACATTTAGACCACCCCTAAAATAGCAGCTACAGTTCACAGGGGCCAGAGCTACACAAATTCCAGCTCTCCCTATGTGGTAAGTCTAATACTTTCTTTTCTTATGCTTTAAGGACTTCAAATAGGGTTTGTGCATTTGACTCCTTTTATCTCTTTCATAGAGTTCTCTCTGCTTTTAAATCCCTAAGTATCTCTGTCCTCCCCCTGCCATTCCTTAACAGATCCAGGACAGCACAAATAATGCCTCTTGGCTTTGAGCACATCATGGCAAATTTCACTGACAGAGGGAAGATGTATGAGCAGTTATCTGGGATAGTTTTACACCAATCCATCTATTGTCCGCTGTGTTCACAATCTTGGGCTGGAATGAATTTCAGGCAAAGTGCATCCCCTCACAGACCACTTAAAAACAGAATAGGTTCTGTCTGAGGTCCCAGTCCTATCTGATGCTAAGCACCTTACTGCATCGGGACCTCACTGAGAAATATTCCACTCAGATTTCTCCAGGCCTTCATAGGGCTTTGTCTCTGGACAATGGAAAGATGACAGGCAACAGTTTTGGTGCCTAAAATCCTCCACAGTTCTAGGAAAAAAATGACCCCATCTGTATGAAAAGATACCAAGTCAATTGGTAGAAATGGAAATACTTAAAAGGAAGGGGGAAAAAACCCCTTCCTAAATGATGACCCCACAGGTTTCTCTCTTGCTTCTGCTACCATGTAGGGTTTTTTTGGGAAGGCAGCACTTGAAGGGATTCACCTGAATAAAGCTGCACAATTTTGTCCTGCATATATAGGACTGGGGTTTTTGTAAGATATTCATGACAGAGACTTGTATTTCTTCTTCTGTCTGGTGCCTGTTGTTCTTTTGAGAATGGTATAAAACAAGAACTAATCATTACAATAATAGCATGGAAATCCAGTTATTTACATTTTCTAGGTATTCTGTTTAATCAGTGCAGTAAGACATAGACTATTTGGTGTCTCCACAGCACTGTGCTCTCATACTTTGCCATAAATTTTAGCCTTTGGTGAGAAAGACAATGGTTATAGAAAAACATTCACTGCTCTGCTATTGTATTATAATTCCAAATGCAGGAATTCTGTGTTTCAGCTAAGACATATTTGCATAATATTAAAGCTTGAATTATAAAAAATGTGAAATGCCTGCAGTTTATATTGTGAAACATTTGAAAGTAAAGCAGATTTCAACAAACTTTTCTGTAGCACTGTATTTTGAAACATGCAGTTCATTAGGGAAGAAAATACAGCTTGTGTAATGAGGGATATATAGGGTTTTTTCCCCCTTCCTTTTAAGTATTTCCATTTCTACCAATTGACTTGGTATCTTTTCATACATATATAAGTAGATTCAATATATTCTAGCATTTAAATATTACTGTTGATCATAAAAGATAAATGCCCTTTGGTTTCAATCCTCTTACTAAATGCAGCAAATTTATTTTTCTTGAGTGTGGCAAGTAAGTTTGAACTAAAATGTAAATGCTTAACAGGCTCTGCATATGTGCACGCAGGCGTGTGATGAAGAGATGGGGCATTTTCCCCAAAGCTTCAATTTCAACTTGCTAATTTGTTATCATTGTTCATTAACTATGTGGTTGACCTGAGATGAGCCTGAAGGATTACAGAATATTTGTCTAACTATTTAACAGAAGCTTATAAAATAATAGCATTTGTTAAACACCTCAGGTTTCCCTCCCACCACAGCTGTAATCTGAGGACGTTGAAGGGTTGAACACAAACATGGTGCTGCTCAGCTGGGTCAGATGTGTCAGCCCAGCTTGGTTTGAATAGGTAACCCAGTCCACAGTGTAACTACATTACAGGGAGTTTCTGAGAAACCACTGTCAGCTCTCTGATTTCATGCTGATTTGCTTCTGGATGGGAGCTGCTGTTTTTCATTGGGTGGTTGAGTAGCTGGGATAATCAAATTCATGTCACCTGCAAGCAGGGGTGGAATGAAGAGCATGACTAAAAGGGAGGAAAACTAGGGTAGTGTTTCACTGTCACCTATGTCCTTAAAATACTGCTTACGTTTGCCATTACATTTGCTGTTTGTGGAGTTTCTCATGGGAATACTGACAGCTCAAAGCTCACAAAAGCAAAGCCTGCAAAAGCTTTGCAGGGAGCAGAGCCCTCAGGTGCTGTTACCTTGCTTGAACACCACCAGTTTGGAGAACTCTTCAATAAGGGGGGACTGGGTGTCACCCTTCCTCCTGCTCAGCTCAAACCCCAGGGATTTTTGATGTGTGGACCTGTTTGGACAGGAGCTGTGCAGCCCTGACTGGCCATAACGTGATTTTGCTGGAGCTTCCAGAGGACTTTGCACTATCTGCTACTGTCATGCAGAGATAACCTAATTTCTACTACTTGATAAAAAAGACTCTCATATCTCAAAGGAAAAGAGTGCTCCAAAAAAATTCAGCACTTGAAGCTTGTTAGAATAAGAACACACCATATGGAAATTATCTACATTGCTTCTGTCAGGATGTACCAGATGGGGCTTAGGGTAACAGGCTTGCCTGCTCAGGCTCCTCTGCTCTCACAGCCCACATTAGATGAACCTCAACACAAACTGCTTTTTACCTGCCATGTTGCAAAATACTGTTGTACCAGCCCAAAAAACCAAGGAGGAAATTCAGAGCCAGAATCCAAGCTTGCTGCTATGGCAGATCTGATCTCTCATTAAAGATTTCAACCTGACTGGAAGCTCACTTGTACTAACCTTGCTCCTTGAGGACACGCCACAGAACTCACTGGTAGGGTCTCCCAGGTAGAAAGACCTTTTTGAGAGTGTGGTAAATGTTGAGAACAAATTCCAACTTAGAGTTTCAACAGAAACTTTAAATAACACTGTCAGGGATCTTATATGTGTTAGGACTGAAGTCAGAATTTACCCAACCCAACATAAGAAGACAGCACAGGACATGTGTTTGTCCAGAAACAGACTTTCAGACCTTGAAAATAAGTCCTTGGTAGTTGAGTTCCTTGATAGTAAAAGAGGTACTTCCTTTCTAAGCCCCTTTATGAGTTTCCAGAAAAATTACTTCTTTAGGCTGATACTTTTGTAGTTTTTGGAAAGTTTGGTAAAAATCCATATGGTTGGTTTAGAGCATGCTTAAAGAATTGTTTCAGATGTTAAACTTGTGCTAGGGTAACTGAAAACAGTTCAAACTTGGCATGTAATCTCCAGTGAGAAATGTGGGCTTGGATAAGTTGGAAAAAAAATTGGTTCAGAAAGAAAGGAGTTATAAACAAGTGGAAATCGTATGCTTCAGTAATCCAGATGTATGCCAGGCAAGCACAGACGTCTGGATATCCACATGCTGGAATAAATGCATCTGTATTTATTTAAATGTGTGATGTAATGTGCATGTGCAAACATCTCAGTAAATGGTAGGCATGTTAATTTTTCCCATCTCACAAAATAAATATAGACAATACATGAGATCGACATATATGTCTGGCTGACCAGCAGAATAACCCAGAGCTCTTGGACACCAATGAAAGGACTGTTCCTGAATGTAATGGAATATGGGTCAGGGTCCAATGCCCTACAATCCTGCTCATATATTAAAAACCAGAAAGGGTAAATACACATGTAGAATGTTAAAAGCCTCATCAGTCCTTAAAAGTTTCCATTACACTATCTCAGATAATGCTGAGTGCCAACTGTGATGAATTAAAGTTTCCACAGCCAGCAAAAGCTGTTCAAAACCTGAAATGTAATATACGATTTTCTTGATTCAGATTTTCAAAATACAACCTTTTAAACAGAGGTTCAATCATCAAATCCACAGGATAAGTAGCTCTGGGTTTTCTTGCTGAAAATCCAAATGACTTTGGTGCCAAGCCTTCATACGCCTAAAACTGGTGTCGCTCCACCAACTTCAGTGGAGTGATGCTGATTTACACCAGCTGCATGGCTGGCCCATAAATATTTTCAGTTGATCTGGATAATTTTATATATTATAAGAATTTTCTTTATGGATTACATGGCAAAACATTTGTTCTCAGCTTCCATAATGTCAGGCTCTGTGAATTTATTTTAATATGGGACCATTTGTGTGGTTCTGTTATTGCACAGCTAAATACATTTGTATTCACAACACAATTTTACTGCACATCTTCCCATTTATGCACATATATCCTAGAAGAAGAATTGCCATCACTGCATCTATCTATAGGAAGTCAGATATTGGTGTGGAAGAGTGAAGCTGCAGCTGCTGTGGGAAAAAAAGCACTGAGTTTCAAGCTGCTGGCCATGCAAAAATTTCCACCATAACACTTTGGTAAGTGCAATTCCCTGCATGTAGTTATGTTAGTGGGGCTTTAAAGTTAATCATGCATGTTGTTATTCTCAGGGAGGTAATGCTGGACACTTCACTTAGCACTTTGACACAAAGGTAAATGTTTCTAAGGACGCCGAGTAGTGGGAAAATGAGATTTTATTAAATCTTTGATCTTCCTCTCTTGTATTGCCACTTACTGAAGGTTCCTTTTCCTCTGCAGCACTTTGTTTGCAATAGCTCAGGGTTTGGGTCTGTTATGGGGTTATGTTATGGGGTCAGTGGGGTCAGTCACACTCAGGCCCTTCCTTGCTAAGCCCCTGCCATGAGCAGCAAGGTGTGCAGCCATCTCCACTGAGCCTTGGGGCAGGACACACACCAGGCAGCCAGGCTTGGCTGGAGATCCAGGAAGGGAAATGTCCTCTCAGCAGCCCAGAAAAATGTGATCCATCAGCTACACAGTTCCTTTGAGGGTGCAGGTAAATAAAGCATATTTACAGTGCATTTAATGAGAATGTATAAAGAATTGGTTCCTGACACCTTCTAATAAAAACAGAATCACGGCAGAATTTCACAATAGTTTGCTTAAAAACTGTTCTACCACTTTGTCCTGCTTTTTCTCTGATTAAGGGTAGCCCATAACATTCTGGTCTGCAGTGTGTTTGGTTTGTGTTGGTCATTTATTAATCCCCAACAAAATATTTCTCAGTTAAATGTTAAAGCAAAGCACAATCAGAGGAAATGGAACAAACTTGCCCAAGAAGGAGGCTATTTGTCCTGCTCTCAAAACCCATTCAACCATCTGATAAAGTCCTACTGAATCCAAACCCCAGTGGTTACAGGCTGAGGTTGAGCTATATGGTCTGGTAAATTGGCAGAGCCTGAGAGCAGTTACCAGCACCTGCCCAGATGGTACCTATCTTTGCTTTTATAAGCCTCACTTTCATTTACAGTTTTCTAGAAGAGAAAGTTCAAAGCAGCAACAACTATTTAATATGTGTAGGCTTTCCTCTATATGCCAGGGAAATTAATACTAAAGAAATTTCCTCAGTTGTCTTAGATTGCAAGCGCCATTTAAAAATCAGCCCTGTTTCCTTAATACCCATGGGCTCTAAGTACAAGGCAAAAACCAGCCTTGCTCCCAGTTCCCAGAGGAGAAACCAAGGCTGGGGAGGCTGAACAGTGTGGCTGGAGACTCACAAGGTTTATCTGTGCCTTGCTGCCAGCTCAGGCAGGTTCCCAGGGACAGCTCCTGGATTTTCAAACACTGCAATACCTGCTGGAGCACAAACAGCACGGAGGGCAGGGCTCTCTGCCTGCTCTTCCACACTTCAAATAAAAGCAAGGCTGGCAAGGGTTAAAGGCTGTGAAACTCTACATTGAACAGTCCTGCAGTGCCAGCAAGGGTTAAGACAAGTGACACGCGAGACACAAGGGGACTCTCCTCCTGTGCTACATATGTAGATGGGTATTAGGACATGCATCTCTCCTCATCTAAAATCATGAATTTTTATGAAGTAAGCCCTGCATTCCCATAATTCAGTAGGGTGCACTTTGCAGACCCTAAAGTGCTGTCACTACAGAAGGTTTCATTGCTTGCACCTGCTAAAACATTTGAGGTATTTGAGAGGCAGTGAAACACATTTGCTTTTCATTTTATCTGACTTTGAAAATCTTTGAAGTGTTTAATAGTAGTCCAGAAAAGATTTCTGCCTCTTAATCATTTACTTGTAGGGCACATTCTCCACTGGTAGCCTGTCAGGCAGAAAACGAGTTTAGCCCAGTTTTATTAAGTGCCACATGCCGAGTCAGTGTTCATTAAAGGTGTTTTAAGGTTTGAATTATGTAATTTATGAGAAAAAGAAATACAAAATTCCATTGTTTTATTAATATGCAGCACAGGATATACTGCTAATAACATACTTTTTAAACAGAAGTTTTATTAAAAAAAATGCTTTTATAGGGGGCTACAGATAGGCTTTTAAAAATCTCTTTTTCCCTGTTCAATAAAATTCAAAATATTTTAATTCAATCAACATAGATTTGAAAAAAAAGGAACTATTCTTAACCTGTCCTTTCGGTCACTTTTCTTTACACACATTGTAGACAAAGGGGGAAAAATAAGAGAAAAATTAGAATATTTTTAAGAGAAGTGACAGTATATGTTACTAAAAGCAAGCCACAGCTAAAGCCTGCAGTCAGATGTTAATTCTGCGGAAATTATAAAGGAAAAAAGAAAATAAAACCTCCACATTTTAACCCCCAGAGACACTACTTTCAAAAATTGTCTTAAATTGCCCCCATAGATTCACAGCTTGTGGGATATTTTTAATTAGATGAGGGCTTAACCCAATCTTTTGGTAGCCCACTAAACTACTTTTATGGTCTACATTGTTTTAATACTGTAAATAGATTTTCTTAAGCACATGTGAAAAGCAGAACTTATGAAATATAAGAAGGAGTCTATTTTTCTTCTCAACCAGTCTGGCTCCAGTTACCTGAGCCCGGTGCTGGAAGCCCAAGGTAGGACTGGTCCTGTTCTCTTTCAGCCCCTGGGACACAATCACATCAACCAAGGGATCTCCTCACCCAACCTCTGTGGCAAAACTCCCACCAGTGTCCTCTAATTTGACCTGAAAATGAGGTTGTGTGAGGCCTGGGGAACCAAGACCTGAGTTTAATATGGACTTTTACTGCCATGGGAAAGTCATAGTTATCCTAACTTATGCCAAACTGGAATTCATTAACTCCTTCAAGGCAGGGGAGATTGCAGTGGGCTGTGCTGGTGGGTTTGTTTTGTTTGCTTCTGTTTAATTTATTTCATTATTTTGTTAGTCACTGGTGGTCTGAAAAGTTCTAGGAACAGGGGAACATTGGTGCTTTGGGGTGGACAGGCTCTGTCCATGAGGCTGAGCTGCTGGATGGCTCAGGTTGTGCGGAATGGAAAGAGCTGGTGCCCAAAATCAGTGCTTAAGAAAAAAATAATCATTGAAGATTCCATGCAAGTCACTAATTTTGGAGCCTCATGTGACTAATCCTGCTCATATGTTGGTAATGGGATGTTCATGTGGAATCTCATCACAGTTCATGGAGAGGGATGTATTAATATCAGAATTTGAGATTTGGCTTTTCCAGCAAGTGAACTCTGCATGTACCTCACACCCCACTGATGTAAAGGAGTGATGCTCTCTGCAAGGGACACTGGGAGTCAATAATTGCCAAAAAAGCTGCAAAATATGAAGTTGCTGACATTGAACAATTGGTTATAAGAAGTGGTAGAGAGAATACATGTGTGATACCAAAACATCTTCAACAGAGGTGGTAATTATACTTGATCACAACCATTAATTTTTAAATGTAAGTTAAGAAGCATGAAAAACTTGTAACTATATTAAGAATTAGTTCATTTGATCCAGAGTAACATTTTAATGAATTCTCTGGAAGCATAAGCAAAGAACTTTAAAAAACCCCTTGCCCTGCAGAAAACACACCTTTAAAAACCTGTTTGCTTTGAATGAAACATTATTTCTACAGTGAAGTCCTCATTTTATGGCAGACACATGCTTGTAAAAGCTGCCATTGTTTGTGTGGAAGGTGTGAGGAAAAAAATACAAGGGGAAAAACTGGCAGATGCTTTTACCTTATAGGATTGGCTTAAAGACAGCTCCTCCAGCCCTGGCTCTGCTGAGGAGCCACTGGCACACGCAGCCTCGCTGATGCAGCACTTGGGAAATTGGTGAACCAGAGCAGGGCATCAGCTTTTGCTCCAGCTCTTAATTATGGCAGTCAGAGATTGAGTCCTCCTCAGTTGCTGAGGCAGCTCCTTTTTGGGAAGAAAAGCAGCATCATGGTAATTGTGCTGCCATCTCTTACTGCAACCCACCTGAGATGTGGAGTGGGAGGAAGTACCAACGAGTGCTGCTGCTCCTTTTGACACTCACAGAGCAGTCTGCATGCTGTGGCCATGTCCGCACCAGCCTGGAAAGCCTCCTGCCCTTGGGCACACACAAAAGGAGCAGAATGCTTGTCTGCTGGGCTCCTCACCTCATCCCCAGAGGATGGGAGCACTCCTTACCTCTCTGAAGTCAGTAGGGAGAGGGTGTTTTTAATTCCAGTGGAGGAACTGGCTGCTTCGGTTTTATTGCAGAATCATGCTAGTAATACATCCAGATTACTGCAGCTCACAGTAAGGAAGTCAATTTATAATGACTTTGCCATTGTCCTGTTGCTAATGTGCCACATTTGATTCTCCTCAGCTGGCTTTGAAAGGTCTCTTTGAGGAAGGAGGAGATAGCACCCTTGCTTATGAAAAAGGCAAATTATACCCAGGGGCAACATTGCTGCACAACAGGAAAAGGCCAGCCTCCTCCCAGGAGACATGGCCCCAAATTAAATGCAAGTAATTTCCTGACTAACCTGTGATTTCTATCTGGTTGTGGCTTCTGGCATACAGCTAAGTCTCCAGTTCTGCTGTTCTGTTCAGCAGGTCTCACATGTGCTTTCACTTTCATTTCCAAACGTTAATACAGAACAGCCCATTCACAACCTGCTGCTCAGGCAGCCGGGCCAAGGATGCTGGCTCTGGGCAGTGCAGCCACGAGGAGCAGGAAGGACACTCTGCTCAGCTGTCACCCCAGAGGGGTCCCTCAGCCACAGCAGCAATGTGCTGGCACAGAAGGTGAGAGAGCAACACCCTCCTGAGAATTGTTCCTGCAGGTCCCACCTGGCCACCCAAGAGGGTTTGGAGTCTCGCTGCTCCTTCCCCATCACCAGCCTAAAAGTGATGGAGCTGCCACAGGCATGGGGCTGGAAGAACCTCTGCCAGCAACTTTCTGCTCAACAGTGGGCAGATCTCTGTGCAGAAAATCACCAGCATGAGGTGGAAGTGATCTTTGTGCAGCAGCAGCAAAGGATTCAGCAGCAGGTTGGAAGGGTGGAAACCCTTCTGGTGTCCTGTGGCAGGATGGAGAGCAGACACCTTGGGAAGAGGATGAGTTCTAGAGGGTTCCATGGAGAGTGTGATGCAAGGAGAGAGCCTTAAAAAATAACATTAATTACATTCAGTGTTTTTGTGGAAGGAAGGAAGGAAGGAAGGAAGGAAGGAAGGAAGGAAGGGCAGGACTGCAAGATCCACTGGGCAAGCAATGGCAGATTTACTTGACTGAAAGTATTCTAGCATTATTTATCCCAAATACTCGTATTCTAGCATTATTTATCCCAAATACTTGTCTCCCTCTTGTACTTTTAGAGCATTTGGGGGTAATTTCTATGGACACTGTTGCACTTTTATGATTTTATACTTTTGCATTGGGAACTATCAGCTCAGTAGATCATCTGGATATGGGCCACAGACACCCCTGAAATGAAGTGTGCAGAATTAGGGTGAGTCAAATGGCTGAGCCTATTTTAAGTTATCAATAATGTGGTTAAAAAGTCAATGGTAATAAATACAAGGACATGCCAAAATCATCTCTAGAAACTATCTAAAGCTGAAAGTAATATGTGTGTGCTTGTGGTAAAACAAGACAGCAACTCTCTTAGTGGTCCCTGATGTCATCAATGATGGAAAGTGATCACATACTGATTTGTCTTTTTCTTCATGAATTTAGACTTTAAGGAACTTTACACTCAAAAAGCATTAAAATAGCTGTAGTGGTTTACTCACATCAAGCTGGACAAATAAGTAATGCCAATCTTTTCAGGGTCAGGGTAAACTAAATTTGTATGCTGGTTTTAGATTTTCATTTGAGAGTACTGTTTTGTCACTCTTGGTTTATTTAACCTAAATAGTTAATCTCTACTGTGTCTTCTGGTGCAGCAGCAAAAGCATTCCTTCCTCTGGTAGTGTCAGAATTTCTAGTGGTGTGAGTAAATTCATACTGGTCACCACATAAAGAAAAGGCTGTAATATAAAGAAACTGTACCAGTTTTATTAAGTTGATATTATCAAACTAATAAAACCTGTGTGTGTAAATGATAAGGAATATTGGTGCTGTTTGTTGAGAAACTGGCACAGAAACAGCACTGAATGAAATACATCTGGGATTAATAACCCAATTCATATAGTAAATAACAGGTTGCACAAATTTAATCAGTTGGAGAATTATTACATGCGTAAGTAGATACTCTGAGGGGGGCAAAACTTACACTTGATGCACAGGCCTGAAATGGTCAGTCTGCTCTTGATTTTGCTGTGAAAATGCTTATCTGCTTCAAGTCGAGGTGGTTTTCAGGCTGAGGGATTCCTTTTAATTTCTGAAGTGACTGTTCTATACCAAAAAGTAGAGATTTTAATTTGGATTTTGATTTGCAGAGTTACAAACTTACAAATTCAAAGGTGTTTTCTTCTAATCATCTCTATCTTAGGCCCAGCTGAACTCCAAAATCTAAGTAGAAACAGAGGTAATGTTGTGAATTTCATCCTCATTTGTGATTAAAACATGAGAAACAATCAGCTTAGGAAAGGTTTCCTCATGAGATTAAAAATGGATACCACCTTGGTAAATAAGTACAGAAATACTTTAATGCCCCCAGGCAGTGCTTTTTGTTTGTAAGGGAAACAAATAATAAATCAGGTTTTTGTTGCAAATTTTTGCAAAGGGCATTTTCTCATTAATTTCTGTGGGGAACATGCCTCAGGTGTTTCAGTGATTGCTAATGCTTTTGCTACAAAAAGTTTTTGTATGTTACAAGACATCTGTATCTTGATATATAAATATATATTAAAAAAACAACAAAAAATTTTTTTCTTATCTTTTTTTTTTGATACTTGGACTTAAGCTTTGGCTGGGGTGAACTTTTGTTTTTGGCTAAATGTCCGTGTTTGCAAGAGAAACACTGGATGTTTCATTTTCCCTCAGCATTGCTTCGGAGGAAATGCCTCAGCATTGTATTTACAAGATACCCCGAACTGTCAGTTTCCTTGAAACACAATGTATTTAATACAAAGCCATTAAGCCTTGTAAAACTGTCAAAAATGTAAATGACACTTGTAATAAAACCTTGTCGCGTGACCGGCGCTGGCTAATCAGGGTTGATGATATCGCTGCAGCTGATCACGGCTGGCGCTGCGAACATTTCGACAGCTTTATGGCCTGCGCGGATTTGTGTTATTAAAATTGTACAGTTTTGTAAGGAATCCGGGATTTAATAAAGCAGCAGAGAAACTACAAAAGGGACAATATATCCCACTAAAAGCGAGTCAGGCTTTTTAAAAAAAAAAAAAAAAATTAAAAAAATAAAAATAAACAGAGCGTACAAGCCTGTGTGTGTGTGTGCCTGGGAATGGGGAGACCTGGAGAGGCTCTGCCTTGCCTGCCTCGTGCAGGGTACGGGCTGCTCGTATAAACCACTTTTATGTATTTATAGCTCGGCAAATACCTTGCATCTGCGAGACCATAAAACAAATTACAATGTATCCAATTGCTTCAAGGTGGCGAATTGTGCTTAAACTTAATGACTTGTACAGATTATAGGAGAAAGAGCATTACCTGTTTAATGTCTTTTTTAATAAGTAATTCCCAAACAAGTATAGTAAATGGGAGGTTGGGAGTTTGGTTTGGTTTGGTTTCAGGTTTTTTTTCCCCCTTCTCCTTTTTTTTCCTTTTCCTCCCCTGAGATGTGAACACAGCGTTGTGAATACAAGGTAATGCACCCTTTTATTTATTTTGCAATCCTTGGAACTGCTCCCCAGGGCACAAACATGTCAGAATAGCAAAGACGAGAATACATATTCTCCCAAAAATCTATAAATTCAACCTAATGGGGCAGATATCAGAAAAATGTGTTGGGTTGAAGGCACATAAATCACCCCAGGTTTCCTGGCATGAGCTGGCACTGCGTGCCTTATATTTCAGCCAAATTATTCCATTTGTTTCTGAAGATATTTTAATCCCTCGTGACCTCAAACTTCCCGTGAACCAGGGCCTGAACAAAAGGCCGCCCACTGTCTTTGCAGTAAATCTGTTGTCTCCCTTCTCGGCCCGCAACCTGGGATCATAGATCACCCCTGCACCGCAGCTTGCTTCAATTTACTCAATTAACTCGAGTAAAGCACTTGTAAGTTTGCAGATGTTGCTTTATTATCAAGGCCTAAAACGTACACGGGGGTTCAGGAGCCCGAGGTTACGGCGAGGTTGTGTGGAGGGGGAGGGAGGGAGGCGCAGCCCCGCAGCCGCTGCCCGCGCCCCGGCCACCCGCTCCGAGCCCTGCCGGGCACCCGCTGCTCTCCTGGGGCTCCCCGATGTTATCTGGCACGGACAGGGGATGGCAGAAGCAGGTATTCCTGCCCGAGATAACGCCGTGATTAACAGATGTTTAATTGGGCCATTCGTCAAACGAAGAACCTGCCTCAATGTCGGCGGGGCTAAGTAAATTATTTCCAACCCTGCAGGTGTTGGACTGGCAGCTCTATTACTCTTCTGAAAACGGGCTTTAGAAGATTTTTATATGAAAAGATAATTTATTTCTATGGGGACTTTTTGCAAGGGCATGCAGTGATAGGACAAGGGGGAATGGTTTTAAGTTGGAGGAGGGTAAATTTAAATTGGATATCAGGAGGAAATTCTTCCCTGTGAGGGCGGGGAGGCATTGGAACAGGTTGCCCAGAGAAGTTGTGAGTGTCCCACCCCTGGGAGTGTTCAAGGCAGGCTGGATGGGGCTCTTAACAACCTGGTCCAAGTGTAAAGATGCCTCTGCCCTTGGCAGGGTGGGGGAACTAGATGACCTTTAAGATCTCTTCCAACCCAAAACATTCTTTAATTCTATGATCACATCTTTATTTATCTAACACACTTTCAGGTCTGGGCCCTGTTCTCCTTCATTTTGCATGACTTCTAAAAATAGGCCTTTTGCCTTGGACACATATCTTCCACAGGACTTTGCTAAAGTTACTGGGGATTCTCTTGAATATCCTCCAGAACATCTTTAGCCTATGTTACATCTTAGGAACAGACAGGGCTTGGAATGTGTGGCAAAATGCTCACAATGAAAGAATAACAGAACAGCAACACCAATGCCAGCAGTAGCAGGGTTTACATGCTGGTATTCTGGTAGCATGATCACAAGGCAGTCAATAACATTGCATGCCCATGGTTTTTGTAATCTGTGTGTCACCTACAAGTTTCTCAGATTAGACCAGATCTCTGGAACAGCAGGAACCGAAAAACCCCCAAACCTCTGTTTCTGGATGTCTTTTGTCCCTAACAGCATTCATCTTATGCTGATAGTTTTACAGTTTCTTAGCTTTGCAGTCATCTTTATCAGGTGGTGTTGGGCTTAAAGGGTTTTGGCACATGAAGCAATTTCTACTGGTGACAGTAATTGAGCAGACTGGAATGAGTTAAGGGAGGTACAATTGTGTCGATTTCTCCTGCATCATCTAAACTCAAACTTTGGTTTGATAGCAAGCCAAATTTTTCATCCTCAGTTTTCAGTATCTGTAATGCTTTAAATGGAGAAGCCAAACTAAATCTCAGGGGAATTCACATGGCTGACAAATGTGGATGCAAATGGCTTCATATTTTTTTGCGTAATATTTGTGTGCAAAAGTCTCTCAAACTCTTCTGAGCTTTTAACTTTCTTGAGAAAAGAAAGTTAATTACTTTTTGAATATGCCATTCTATTTCTTTTTTTACTTGCAGCATTTTTTCAAAATAGTGGTCTGTTTTGTTTCTGTACATAATGGAAGTTAATAAAATATGTGCCAGAAGCCAGAAATATGATGAGCTACAAGGCATACTCCAGACTGTTAGGAAAAAGAAGAAAGAGTTGGCCTGTAATTCCACAGTTTATCAGTATTTCTCCTTAGAATAGATATTACTTTGGGTGTGTTTTCCCCAAAATATCTGGCCCAAATCTCAATAATTTGCCCCCTTTTTCAATCTCCAGCTCACCAATTTGCGCTCATTTTAAATCTCCTCTCTGTGCCAAAAACTGTCTGTTGTTAGTCTAAAGTTTAAACCTGAACTAGAAGTTCACCATGATTTTTCTTCTGAAGTGGACTTAAGTTGGATCACATCTGTTGAATTAAGAGAGCTGGGGAAGGAATCCCAGCAAGACAGTACAGATCCATGAATTCATTCAGTTTTATAGCTGCAGTAGAAAGGAGCAGGTCCATGAAAGCATCAGCTTGCTGTTCCTGCATCTCCAGGTGGCCACTGGCATCCAGGCTCATTCCCACCTGCTTTAGGCCCTTGCATTAAGCACTTTATTGAGAAACTGCTACCTGCTTCCTGTAGGCAGTGCACAGAGACAGAAATCTTACCTGAGCTGCCTCCCTGTCTCCACCCTGTAGGGGCATCTTGGTGAGAGAACTCTTGAAGTGCTGGGACCTGGTTAATGAATATTGGCTGTTTGCCAATATTCAAGAAGAATAGAAATAAACAAATAGAATAGAAAGAAACAAATTTGTCCAACAACCAACCCATTTTACTGAGTGTCCCAGAAACAGCTGGGATGTGGAATCTGTGTTGCACTGGGTAAAACTTACGCAGTGTGAGGAAGGGATTGCTGAGCTGTCTAACACTGTTGCTTCTTTCTTTCTCTTTGTCTGGATGAATTTTCACATCCCTGCACTGAGTTTTCTGGCAATCTCATTGCTGATCTTATATCACCTGGTGCCCTGGCTGGAATACCAGGAAGGCTGAGGGAGCACAAGGTGCAGGATGATTTAGGGGTTTGTAGGCTGTAACTCCAAGGGATTTACAGATGCTGGTGCTGCCGTGTAGCAGCTGGCATGGAAGAAGCCATCTTCCCTCAGATACTGATCGTCTGCCATCAAAACCTGTTACCTGAAAACTCTTTTGGGTGTAACTATTCCAACTCCAGCCACTGCAGTGTTGGAGCTATTTTTGACAGCTGATTTTGCAACCAGGAGACAGCCTTTGCATTAAAGAGGAGATAGATCAGATCTTGACCTGTAAAACACAGAACCATCATCTCAGGCTTGGTGAGGTCTGTGGGGAAGCAATATCCTGTACTGGCACAGCTGCTGTTGAAAAGCCAGAAGCATGTATGAAGTGTTCTGGTTTCTTGCAGGTTCCTATCATGACTTTCATTATGATTTTCACAGTTCAGCAGGGCTGGGTGGAAAGAGCTCATGGCTGTGTCTCGCCACCTCTTCCTTCTTTCCAAATCCCAGTTTGGAAACAGTTCTGAAATCATTTCCTGCAGGTGATGAGGTACCTTGTTACCCTACTGTTTCTCTGGGACCTTGCACTTTGGACTGTGCACTAAATAAAGATCTCTTGTTACCCTGAATTTGCCAGTTATTTTATAGAATTACAAAGCACTAGAGTACTGAAAGGCATTTATTTCAGCAGCCAGTGAGGATCATGCATTCTCAGGCCTTTTACAGAAGAATAGGTAAAGTGTGATGCTGTGAGCTTGTGTGTTGAAATGTCTGTGGGCTCATTCCAGCTGTGTCTACTGGGCAATCCCAATTCTCTCTCCCCACCTATATGGTTTCTGTTCTCAAACCCGCTGGAACAGACCCTGTCTGCTCCAGCAATGAGAACATTTTCAGCTGATTAAACCCTTCTGCATTGTTGCATTCTGCTTCTCACCAGCATATCTTCTTCACTTTGTCCTGTATGTTTGGGCTCACCTCTCTTTCCCCTCACAAATCACTCATCCATGAACTACTGGCATCTCTACCCATATATTTTTGTATCCACTTCAGCAGGAAATCAATGCACCTTGAAGAACACTGCAAGCAGGTCAAACTTTATATTACTAGAGAAAAGTCTTAGCACTGTTGCTTCAGACTCAGCTGCAGTTCAGCCTCTCACTTTCCTCCTCCTAAATACAATTTTATTTGATACCTCAAAATCAAGTTCCAGGAAATTCCACATGGTCTTGTTGTGAATCATGAGCCTACAGCGTGTCTTCTCTGAATACTGACTTGGCTTTGCACAAAGAATACATAGAATACATCTTCTATTTACATAGAATATGCTTAGAATAATAACTTGCATTGACTTCACTAGAATAAAGTGAGATTGTTTTTAGATTGTTGTCAGTATGAAAAGACAAAAATATTTTGTAAAAATAAAAGAGGATGTTTGGGAGATTGTTGTGGATTGAAATGAAAATTATAAACACAATTTTGTTCCAAGAGAATCGGAAGTTTGATTCCAATGTGCATCTTTTAAATAAATTATTTTAAAATGAAATTCCAGAAGAATGTGAACCAGAGGTGGTTTTAACCTGAGGAGTGGGGGGTGCACATTTTCAAACTCAGATCCCACCATCCTATTTTAATCCAGTGTTGAGGAAAAATTACAGAAACTCATGAAACATCCTGGTATTCAATCTTCCTTTTTTTTAATCAAAAAACCTACGAATGTGACTTATGCAAAATAACAAAAGCAACGTGAAGGTCACCCTCCACTCCAGAGAAGCTGGAATGTGCTTGAATAGTCAGTGATTGAAATAAGTGAATATCTTTTCTTCTATTTTCGACATCAACAGCACAATGACCATCAGAGACACAGACTAGGACAGTGCTAATGAAAAACATTTTGGGTGCCTGGGTTTTTTTGCCATTGAAGGTCATGAGATTCTGTCAGTTACACTGAAGGCTGTTTTGTTGCAAATAGTTGGATCTTCTTTTCTTTTACATAAGCAAAGTTGAATAATATGCAGCAAATTGAATGACAGATACAATTTTGAAGGCTAAAACCTAAAACCTTTAAGCAGTGATTTAAAAGCTAATTATTATGGATATAGCCATTCAACATTCATTTCTTAATATTGTTCCCTCAAGAAATAGTGATTTAGTCAACCAATTATTTTATCTCTTTTAGGGATACTTTCTTAATTGCAAAACAATCTAAAAATATAATCAGCATGCTAAATACATGTGGTATCTTGTTTAGAATGCCATGTTGGAGGAAGAATGCAATTAAACTGTCAAAACGTAATTGTTTCTCATATTTAATTTAAAGAGGTTGATTCACATTTGCTTTTCATGTTTAGGAGTTAAAAAACAAAGCAAGCTACTAGTACAGCTACTAGTTGTTAATAAATACAACTTAAGCTTGGAGCACTGACGAAAGCTGCCTCTGTCATCGCTATCAACAGATAGGCAAACATTCCCTCTTTCCCCCTCCTCAGGTAACTGCATTCTCCTGTTTATGCAGATGCACACAGATATTTTCCCCATGATGTCAAACCAACCACCATTTACCTCCAGGTCAAAAAAAGTGGGTTTTTCTCCTTTTCTCCTAAATGTCATGCTAGTTTTGTGATCCTGTACAGCTTTTTTTTTTCAGTAGCAAACGACTTTTTAAAAAGTTGTATGACATCCAGTTAAGGAAAATCTTTGAGTGAAATTAATCCAAATCTGCTGGGCCCTAGTCAAGTTGCTGGGAGCTTTTCAATCCCACTTATCTCCTGAACAAAGATAGAAGCCCTGTTGAATCAGTAGCACTGGGAATTAACTTCAGATCTTAGATGGGGTGGAAATCTTCTCGTGAGCACCACTCTGGATTTCAGTTTGTGGTAGTAAAGAGGGTATCACAGATTACTGCAATTTACTCACCCAAAACCTTACACTTGGGTACTGCTGCCTTAAGTGGTACATTTTCAGGTGAATTGGCCTGAAACACACATACAAATGCAAGAATAAAACATTTCCAGAACTTCATGTCTGCTTTTCCTTGGATATGTTACCTAACAGTTTATTTGGAAAATTATACTTTCTTTAAAATACTGTCATTTAAGAGCTGTTAAAGTGAAAATATAGATTAAATGAATTTAAATGGATTATGAATTTAATTATATTGTTTCTTGAGTGTCATTTGTATCCCATATATACTATTGCATATACAGACCGAGTGGATTTTATTTTGATTTTAGATTATATGTTTTGCCAATTCTGTAACTGGTACAATAAATATAACTGGTAGATTGTTACCCCATCTATGGTCCAGCCTTAGGAGAGGGCTGAGAACTCAGCTTAGCATGTTGGTTTCCCACCTATTTGTTACCAACAGAGTAGATTTTCCCTTTTATTTATTTATATATTTATATTAAAAGGCAGGTTCTGGCAGAAAAATGATTGAAGGTCTGTCTTCCTCTATCTCCTAACATCTCCTCCTTATAATATTCTCCTTGTTTCATAAGAAGGTCCAGCTGCACGTGAGCTGCTAACTGGGGAGAATTCTGAAGAACTAACCAGATTCTGGCAAGCAAAATCTTAGAGGTTTACAGTTATGCCAAAACTGAGTGGGCGTGGATTTGCACAAAACTGCAGGAGACATATCCTTTGCTATAGAAAGAAATCCTTGCTGAATGTTTTCTACCAAAATTTTACCCAAAAATCCAAGCCCAAACCAGGCATGCAACGTGGACAAAAGTCTGGCTGTGCAGTTGATGGAAATGGTGCTTTATAATCAAAAGTGTAGGGTGACTTTATAGCCCCAGGCCCACCTAGAAAGGCAGTGTTGGGCCCATTACACATCTCACTATAATTTGCATGAAACCGGATTCTCAGGTGGCACCTAGGGAGCAGTAAGAAAAGTGACACCAAACCCATACAGTCTAATTTAAAACTCACTCAAACATTTGGCATTAAGCCTGTGAAACCAACTCCTATCCAATTTTTTTGTTTTTTTTGGCTTGTGTCTGTATCATTCTGCCCTACCATAAAAAGCAAAATAGATTGTAGAGACCCAGGAGTCTTCAGCAGACCTGACCTGTGCTTCCTGCATGGCTTTGCCTCTTCCATGGCAGCATGGAAGGGTGGAGGGCATCCAATCCCTTGGGGGACTGTGGTTCTGGAATACAGCAGGATGCCAAAAAGCTGTTCTTTGATGCACTCCCGACTCTATCTTTGCCACATTTACCAGCTGGCAAGCTCCAGGATTAAGAAAAGCAATTTACCTGCCATTTTCCCTCCCTGTTATCACAGGACCATGAAGGTTGGAAGAGACTTTCAAGATCGTTTAGTCCATCTGTCAAAACCCAGCACCACCACCATCACCCCTGAACCAAATCTCCAAGTACCACATCCAGATGGCCCTTGAACATTTCCAGAGACAGTAATTCCATGACAATCGAATGTTTAACATTCTTTCAGCAAAATTTTTTTCTGATATTGAATCTGAACCTTCCCTGGGGCAACTTTGGGCCATTTTCTCTCATTCTTTCACTTGAGACATGGCAGAATAGACCAAGCCCCGCCTCACTCCACCCTCCTGTCAGGAGCTGCAGAGAGCAGTGAGGTGCCCCCCGAGCATCCTGTTCTCCAGACTAAACACCCCCAGCTCCCTCAGCTGCTCCTCACAGGACTTATTTACCAGACCCTTCACCAGCTTCACTGCCTGTTTTCAACATATTTCTGACCTGAAACCAGTCTGGGCTGTGGATATCAGTCAAGGAAAAGCCCTCTATCCAGAGCAAGAATTGTGGGAGGGGGCTGCACTTTCACACTTTGATCCTGCAAATCCTCAAGTCCTGCCCCAACTCCAGCAGAAATGGAAGCACATTAAAAATCCCCCATGGTCTATAGATTTCTGCAATCACCCTCACCTGAAAAAAGCCCTGATTTTCCTGTGCCAGGCCAGGCCTTGGCTCGAGTCTGGGAATTTCATCCAGGATTTGTGTCTTGTAAGAAGAGGCATTAGGGTTGCCAGTTTGAAATATGACAAATCCCAGCTGGCTCAGTGGAAGGGCTGCTGCCCACGCTCAGCTCCATCCACACATGTGTGGTGCTTGGGGTAACAACTGCCAAGCCTACAGTAAAAGGGGCCAGGCAGGAAGGCAGCCACATGGCTACTCTAAATGATATTAATAAGACTTTATAAAAAAAAGTTAAAAGCACAACGTAGCTTTTCAAAGTGTTTCTTAGAGATCTCTACATATGTATAGGTGTTTCATGTCTATGAGATAGAGGCTTGGGGTAAATTTAATACAGTATTCTTTTCAGCCTTAGAATTTTTTATTATTTTTTATTCCCCCGAAAGCTGTTGATATAAACTGGGACTCATTAAAAACACCTTGTGTTTTGTTTTCAGAGATTCTGAATTTATGTCATTTCCTGGATCATTAGGAAGTAATGTAGCATCAGCAAATGTTCTGGAGGAGCCCTATCTTGCAAGGAACAGAATATTCCTGCTGCAGTGGATGGCAGTAAAAGGGTGCTTAGCACCTTTCAGGAGATGCTGAGCCTCTCTGCCCAGCCAAAGTCCAGAGATAGCATTCCCAAAGGACAGATACAAGGATATTAAAAAAGACTTTGATCAAAGAAATATTGCTTCTTTCCTCCTTTCACTAAGCAGATGTGCAACGTGTCTTGGGAAAGAAATAGAAAAATTCCTGAGTGATTTATTTGATGAACCTAGTTTTAACCCAGGTTATTGCATGCCTGATACGGTGATGCTGGTTATTAGTTTCCAGTTGAAAATGACCAGATAGAGAACATATTCACTTCATCAATATAATACATTTATTGGTTGTCAAGAGAGTCACATCACACAGATATGTAAATCTGTCACTTTGTCTTAAAAGTGTATTTCTCTATTACAATGTTTCTTGATGTATGTTTTAAGGCAGTAAGGCCTTTTAAATATTAAAAAAAAAAAAAACAAGACAAGGGGGAAGATTTGTCTATTCAATCACAGGATTTAAGACATTAAAAGCAGATGCATCATTTATAAAAGTAGGATTTTATCAAATGCCATAGCAAATGAAAGAACTATATCTACCATATGTAGATATGTGAATTAAAGAAACCTTATTTCCCAGGAAAATTAACAAACTCTTTTCCTAGCCTTAAGGTGGATTAGTCCATGATGCTGGTTACCAGTTGACCACAAATCTCAATTTGCTGTGTCAAAAGTAAAATATTAAATTTTTTTGAACAAAATTCTTTGTTCAAAATGTTAAAAAAAAAGAAAATTATGTCTGTTTATAAGTCCATGGCCATAGTGCTAGTTTTGAAAAAAATACATAACTAAAGGAACTTAAAGAAGTTTAATTGGAATTTAAATCTGTTCTTCACCATTAAAACCTGCAAGAATTATCAATAACAATAAATATTTAAATTAGCAAGGAATTTGCTAAATCAATATTTCTTCCTTCAAAATGTGCCAAACCAACTTTTTCAAAATATGATGATATTTTATATTTCAAAACAAAAATCAACACCTACAACCTGACATTTAATGGTACTAATCCTTCACAAGGGTCCAGTCCTGCACTGGGGGTGTGTGTTTGTTAATAACTGCCCCTGCTCTGTGCAGAGTAAGAGCAGGTTGCTCAAGCACCCTGAAATACTGAACCAGAGAACCGTTTTCTTTAACCATTTTTTTGGTGATGGGACAGAGCAATAGGGCACACAACCCACTTGAGTCAACACGAGGTTAAATCAAAATTTGTATCAGGCTCTAAAGAAACTTGAGAATGCAAGCTAGAAAGGATGGTAAATGAGAAGAAAAATTATTTATTTTGACTGTACAATAGTATATTAATTATTGTGTGTGTTAGGCATCATAGTACAAATGCAGAGGAACTGCATGAGACCTCCATTTGCCGCAGAAAAATATTGTGTCTCTGAATGGATCCCACTCTCAGAGCCTCATCCAGCAGACCCTTCATACATAAACTGAACTTAAAAAACTTCTCTGTTTGCGGTGCCCCTGCAATTAATGCTATGTCATCTTGGTTAAAACACATGGTAATTTACCAGCTGGGTGTCCTTGCTGAAAAGGAGATTGGTAGTACAGGGGAGAACATGCACCCCCCATGGGCAGCTTTATCCAGGATCTCTCCATCCTGCAGAGATTTCCAGGCATTGCACGGTTTAGCTGCAGGATCCTGGATGCAGCAGCACTCACACACCCCCTCCCCATTCCCAGCAGGGGGAATACACCCTGGGAATTTATCTGGGTTTTGTGGTAACCCCATTGGTGATGCAGGGCTGCCTCAGAGGATGGGGCTCAGCTGTGGTGAGGGAGCTCACAGGTGGTCAGGAGCCAGCAAGGGGTTGTGGTTATGGCTCAGGATAAAAAATATCCTTCCTGATGTGCAATATAAATATGTCATGCCCGTGTCCCATCCCTGCTGCACCTGCCTCTCCCTCTGCACCTCATCCAGCACCACTGCTGGCCCATTGCCTCCTGCCTGGGTCCCCTATCCTTGCCCTGCCCCTCAGGTGTCCTGCTTTTCCCCTGCTCCTGCCCATGCACACACACTCCTGCCTGCATGCACTGAGCATAGAAGTAGTAGTAGCTTTTATTACTCTCAGTTCTTTATTAATGCCACATGTGCTGTTGTAAGGTTAAGTTATTAAGTGATATCCAATAATTGTTTCTGCTCTAAAGTGGACATTTCATTTAACTATACTCATGTGGATCTGTTTCAGTACCATTTATCACGACCACATTTAAGGAAAGATTTCAATAGGCCATTTCTCTCTTTCCTTTCTTTAACGTAACTAGACCTCAAAGGTCCCAGTCAAAAATTAAATACAATTACCTTCGGACCAGCATAAGGGAATGTGAAGCTTTCATGCACTTTGGAAGTTAAAATACAGATTTTACTGGGCTATCATCTCTGCTGCAGAGTTTATTTTACTGTATGTGTGCACTTGCTGGAAATGCTTACATGGAGGCATACAATGACCTGTTTAGTTTGCAGAAGAAAATGATGTCATTTGCAAGTAAGCTTTCAGCTGTGATATTTTATAATTGTTTAGATGAAAACCTGATAATCCTCTACTCCTTCACATAAACTGCAATCCATCTTTAAAACTGCGATAATTCATAAAACCTGCAGCTTAATAAACTAACAAACCCCAGGCCTATGTTATTTTAAGGGAAGTCAATCTTTGATCAGTCAAGCTGAAATGGGTCTGATAAGTGGAGGCCTTACTCACAGGGAGCAGCACTCCAGTTTGTTATTGCTATTTGCTCATCATCCTCAAGTGCAAAATAAGCAGAAGTCTTTCCGAGCTTCTTATCTCTTTTCACTTTCTTCTCTAGATCTCTGTCTCTTTAATCCAGCATGTCTGCTGCTGGTTAACAAGGAAATCCTGTGTCAATTATCGCCAACAACTTCCTGCTGTGAAGCTGTGGGGAATCAAAGCTTTTGAGAGCCTTTTTCACACCAGAGAGTAGTGCAGGGCCTAATTAAATGGCCCTCATATCCTGCAGCCTACTGGTGGCCAAATGATAGAGAGCTAATGAATGATAACCTAATTTTTTTTCCAAGAATTGTTTTGATTCTTCCGGTCAGTTGTGCTTATTGAGTGGCAGCTCATTGTTCATGCTTAGGGCTGAGGAGGGTGTCAAAAGGTAGAAGTGGGGAGAGATACCAATCTGCTGGGTTTATTGTGTGCAGACCCTCCATTATATAAATATATATATTGCATATCGGGAAGGATATTTGTTAAAATTGCTTTGCTGAAATGTGTTGCCCTCTTTCCTTGATATGAATTGCTTTGGTGACTCTTATACACATGTGGGCTGCAAAATTGTCCTATAAATCCCCCTCATAAATGCTATCGCTGGAATATTATTTTTACAGAATCGCAGAATAAGGTATCTGCCATCGCTCGTGCACAGCTGCCCCAGTTCCTCAGTTCCTCCTCTGATTTTTTTTTTTTTGCCTTCTAAAATATTTCTAAGAAGAACTTGATCTCCTGCCCAAACAAAACTGCAGCTTTTGTATGGCTGCTGCTTAAGATTAGCTAACCTTGAGCTGAAGTTGCACATAAAAGAAATGGAATTTCATGCATCTCGGCTGGGTTTGGGTTTGGGCGAGCCCTGGCTGCCTCTACCTGCACAGGGATGGTGCTCTCAGAGCTCTCGGTGCCCCGTGCTGAGCACAACTTGCAGCAGTGCCATGCCCCAGAAGGTGCCCAGCAACAAACCAGCCTTAGGAATAAATAAATTACCTGGGCAGTTAGCAGGGTACTCGTATTTACCCAATTGTTCATTTCTGAATCCTACCGTGGTACATGTGCATGAGGTGACAGACTTAGAGGTACCGTGGGAGACCTAACTTTGAATTTCCTGACTTTTATGGTTTTACATTACAACTTTAATGTTCCATTAGCATAGTTTTTTTGTAGTTAATTTCCTTAGGGAGCTTGGGAGAGTTCAGGTTGGGGAGGGTTTTTTTTGTTTTATTTTTTTAAATAAAAGCAGAGGGTTGGAGAAAGATGGTCAAACCTGCTCAGCTGAATTGAAATGTTTCGAAGGATTTAATAGGACTTTTTTTTTTTTTTTCCTAGAGAGAAATAAATACAAAATGCCAACCAGAATTTATGCTCACCTGCTTTCACATTCTGAAAAGCTCAGGGTCTGTCCTGCATCATTCCAGATCCAGAGTTCTGGGTGGAATTGGCTGACATAAGATATTGTGTTAAGATTTTTTTAAAGTGGTTTGGGTTTTTTGGTGCTTTCTGGGTCAGGTGAGTAAGAACATAGCATGGGTTTAAAGAGTGCTCTCCTTTGGACTATGAACATTATGAGTCAGGCCCTTCATTTCTTAATTTTTTTTTCAGTAGAAATTTCAGGAATTTTTTTATTTTTCTGTGCTTGAGGCTTTTAATGTTCAAAATTCTAGCTCTGCTGGATACAGAGGAAGTTACATTTGAATTAGATTGGGAAGTCTCCCACAATCCCATGACTCCATGGGCTGTGGATTCAGGAAGAACACATGGGATTAAGGTTATCAAGAGCCAAGTAAAAGTTTTCACAAACTACCTCCCTTCTCCTTTACATTCGTTGACACAATAAGCATTTGTTACCTCACGAAGTGTAAATTTTATTTGCTAGTTTTGGAGCTAATTAAATAGTTTCACAGTTTAGTCCAGGATGTTGCTCATTGCAGTGCATTGACAGGTGATTTTTTGCTATACAGCTGATGCAATTAACTCTTATGCATATTTGTGTATTTTTTTCCATGGGTATAGTTTTTCCTTTCAAATTGGATTGAAAAACCCCAAACACACTAATTACAGTTTTTACCAGGTCTGAAAGCTCAGTTTTTATGAATTTTCACTCACAAACTCCCCCACCCCACTGAAATACAACCTTGAAATACCTATTTCCCTTAGCCATTAATAGTGCTGGTGGATATTTTTTAACTGATGACATACAGAGATGAGGCTAAAAAGAAATTGATTTTAAACAGTCATTCTGTGCTTTCACCAAAAGTGCCAAACATGTTTTAGGGTTTAAAAATCATGACCCAGATTTTAATTCCACCTTCAACAGTATAAATTTAATACTCTGCATAAACCAGATTTGATCCGTATTTTTCAAAATTTCAAATGTATTTTTTAATAACAAAACCAATAAATACACCTAAAAATCCCATGGGGAGGCTTACCTGACAATGTAAAGGGCTAAACAGCTCCAAGGATTTGATAATAATTCACTACAAGAATATTTCAGCTAGTTGTGTTTGTTTTTTTCTTCCCAGGCCTAACCTATTTCTTTTATTAAAAATGATAAAGACTTGATCCTGCCTCCATTTTAAACATCACTGCACCAGGTCTGATACAAATTTATTAATTTTTTTTTCTCTCCTGGTCTGCTTCTCAGATGGAAGCAGAGAGTATTTGCTCCTATTCACACCATACACCAAACTATGAATATTATTTCAGTTATGATTTCCTATGTGTCTGTACTAAGGAAAGAGTGGAAATAAAGGACAAAACCAATAAAGATTCAAAACCAAAAGCATATGTATGGGAGAGTAATACACAAAACAAAACAGGGGCTGTTAAACAGATGACTCGGCTGAATTGTAAAATATTCCACATTTTGGCAACTTTGAAATGCTACACTTTCTATATTTCATCCATTAATCATTTGTAGGGAGGTTTTTTGGTTAGCCAAAAGACAAAGTATTCCCTAATTGCATTGCTGGTTGTGTTCATGTAACTCCAGCCATAACTACGTCAACAAATATGATGGAAAAACAAGGAAGTGGCAATAAATTAAAAATGATCAGTGACCAATAAGCATCAGAACAAAATGACAGATTCTTAGGCAAGTAGCAATAAACTAGACTATAAAAATCAGGAAGGAGACTGGCTGAGTGTCTAGAAAATGCTAGGAATTAAATAAAAAGATAATTTTGATGGAAACTGGTCAGACAAATATTAATTGCTTCACCACTGAAATGAGTCAAATAATGGAAAGCTAAAAAAAATCCAAACAAGTCTGTAAGAGACAAATCCCAGCAGATCACGAGCAGACAAAACTTCCAACACCAAATAAAATATTGTTCCCACTTAGGCTCCACATTACCACCTCCCTTTGGGAGGGTTCAAAAATTGACAGACCCCGTTATTCCAATTAAAAAAAAATACTAAGAAAGCATCTGCATATTAAATAACACAGCTGTAAAGTAAACATAAAAGTCAGCAGAAGAACAGTAAAAATACCTTTGCTCATGGCAATGTGCTATTCATTTAGTTGCCTGCAGAGTATCACTCATGAGTCCTTTAAGTACTGTCACAACAAATCATTGGAAACTGATGAATACACAATCCAGGATCCCAAACAACAAACTATTACAAACTATCTATGTGTGAAAAGACTGCTGGAAATTCCTCTAAGCCTCTGTAAATAGCTTTGAGTGAGACTGGTTGAGGGCCAGATGCCCACCAGAGGCAAATCCCAATTTTTAACTTCATTATGGCTGCACATCTCCTACCCATAAAGGCTTTTCCTTTCTGAAATGTGAGGCTTTAGTTTTTCTCTCTCCAATCAGGAAAAAAAGACAATGTTACCTCTTGGTCCAGCCAGAGAATGTGCAAGGTAATAATACCATAAATATGATGTGAAGTTTTAAAAACTGGATAAAATTTAGTGGTTGTTCTTCCATAGATCTTCTGGAAGCAGAGCATCATAATGAAAAGGCAATCCAAATTGGCCTGGGCAACATGATCTCACCACAAAGTTTACATTTAAACTTTATGTTCCTTTATAGAGGTTTATATTTTATGCAGAGTATCTCCAAGAGCTCCACAATAGCAGCAGAAGAGCCAGTGCAGTTAGATGTGTATTACAAACACATGGCACTTGCTTGGCTTTCTCCAGCTGGAGACACATCCTGAGGTGTATGGGGAAGAAAAAAAAAAGAGAGAAATATGTTTGAAATATAAAAAGGGTACATTTTTACAAATTTTTTTTTTACTTTTCAGAATGTGTTCCCTTTTTTCCCCTTGACTTCCCAAACTACCTCATCTGTAAAATGGCCATACAAATTTATTTATTTTATATGTAATCATTAATCAACCCATTGAGTAGAAGGGATATTCAAATGAAGGACAAACAAACAAAAGTTATCTCCAAGTATTCCATTAACTATATTTGGAATGCTGATGCTTGCTGAATTGAGGTGCCAGGATCGTGGAAATCAAAACAAATTTACCAAAGTTGCTACAGAGCAATAGGGGGAAGGAAGTGTGAGTGCCAAGGATGTGGCTGGCCCTGTGGAATAGAGATCCATGCTGCTGGTCATTAAAATTGCTTTAGGAAAGCAGGCCCAGGTGAGGGATTGCTTTCAAGGTGAAGATGTGGCTGAATGGTGATAACCTTGCTCCCCCAGTGGGGCTCAATGCACTGAGCTGAGCAGAACTCAGTCATTTCAGTAATTTAAGCAAAATACGGACCTTTGAAAGCTCTTTCCATCCACAGAAATGAGATTTGTTGCATTTGGAGGTTTTAGGGTGGGGTGACTCTACAAAATGTGCTAAAAAAAATTGAGGGGAGCAATTTATTTCTTCTGATTTGCAGGATATTTCCTTATTAGAATTTGGATTGTTTCCTTCACAAAGATTAGAATAGGCCACAGCTTTCCATAAGAGCCTAACTTTCTTTAAATGGTGAGAACTGTAGGAGCACAATCAAACACCTCTACTTCTTTTCCTTCTTATTTTTAACTGAAAACCAGAAATATAAACATGAGGGTATTTTTTAGGGAAATCTCAGGATTCTGAAAATATGCAGAGCGTTTGAATTTACAGCGAAGCAGAGTGTCTTAGACTGATTCCCTTCATGATTTTCTCCCCTTCTCCTCTCTTTTTTTCCCTTCTTGTCTGAAACAAACTGATTATCAAGGCTTGCTCAGTCAGCCTAATGCTTTACACGATGAGAGACTAAACTCAGTAGACATTCTGCCTAGTAAACTGTGAACATCACATCTTCCAGGAATAGTGGTTTCAAATGTCAATAGCTGTTTTAGCCATGTTTGATAGGTAATGTCTGAGATGGTGCTTCTCAGACCCCAGCTATAAATGAGGATTACCAACAATTTTTATGCATTTTGTTATAAACTGAGACCAACTGTGAAGTGACATTGACATGTACCAGCAAAAAACCGACAAAAATCAAATACTTTTCTATGCCAATTGTGCACAAAGAGTTGGATCTAAGAATTATTATAGCAGAGCCTTTCATGTTGCTATAGCCATGGTTGTGTTTGCATTTCCATAATAAAACCTATTTTCAGGGGGTTTATAACTCGGCTGTAAGAAATTTACTCTGTGCTCCAACTTGGCATAACAAGGTATCAGCTGGAGAGCTGCAGTCCTTGAGCTTTTGCATTCCCTGTCTGCTGCAGGAAGAAAGGATTTGTTTCCTTACTTGTAGATGATTGCTGAAATTCCTCCTACAATTCAAGCATGCTTGGAGGACCTGTCAGTCCAAGATAGGGTGGACCAAAGCCTAGCTCCAAGTGTCTGCCAGCAGAAGTCCTGCTGTAGAAAAGCTAGGGAAACTGCACGTGGATCTGGTTACCAGGAGATGCATGTGTGAGGAGATTTTCTAAAAAACAACCCCAAACTCACCACTGGTGTCCATTCCTCCACAGGCCGGGCGAGAAACCGCTTGTCGTAGCACAGAAATGCACATTTTGCAGGATTGCATGTTTGGGGGAAAAAAGTGGGAGAAGTCAAGCAGGAGAAACTGAAACAAGGAATTAACTTTTCAGGGAGAGGGGGGAGCAGCCTGGCTTCTGACAAAACAGTTTCAGACTGTAGGTCCAGTCCTGTTCTGCCACGGTGTTCTCTCGGAGCACAGGGACCACAGGGAACTACAGCTGCTGTGCAAGTGTGTGGTGGGGAGAGAGAGAGAGAAGGGATTTTTTTCAGCTCCTTTTCAGACAGCTGGAGCGTGAGAAGTTGGAAAATGGATGCATTAAAGTAGAGCCTGTGCTTAGCTGCAGCCCCTGTGGAGGTTGGTACAGCAGGTAATGGGCTCCGAGGGACCCCGTGCGCAGCAGCTGCGCCGTGTTTCCCTCTGGAGCTCTTCCAAAAAGCATGGCTTTTTTTTCTTGGGGGACTGGAGGTAAGACTAGGAGTCAGGAAGTAATAAAATCTCATTATTGCTATTTATTGTTAGTAAACATTTCTGCAATGGTGGTGTGTGGAGGTGCCAGCCAGGTACTGGCTGTTTCTGCATCTCGCTCTTTATCTCAGCGGGGCCTCTCTGTGATTGAACACCAGGAACATGCAGCCTTTGGATGTCTGGGCTTCCCTTTGACTCTTCATGGTCTGGTCCTTTGTAAGAGCTCACCTTCAGGAGGATGGGGACTCGTCCTCAGTCCTGCAAGAGGATCTGGCACAGACACCTTCATTGTGTGACTCCCTGGTACCTGTAACACAACATCACTGATTTAAGGAGGGGGTAGGGGGAGGGGGTGGGAGAGCAAACAAATCTTTACAAGCTGCAAAGTTACTATATCTACAAGGCACAGACAGAGCCAGAACCCTGGGGAACACAGGATGGAAACAATCTGCAGAGCAAATTTGCCTGGAGCTATGCTGCCTTTGAAAGGAGCTGTACCGCTGGCAGCACCGGGAGGGGACAGGCAGGGCTGCACCTGGGGACAGGTACCAGCTCTGGGGAGGGGACAGGCAGGGCTGCACCTGGGGACAGGTACCAGCTCTGGGGAGGGGACAGGCAGGGATGCAGGGATGCACCTGGGGACAGGTACCACCTCTGCTTCCCCCACACCCTCCATACCAGGGTGAGATTCACACCACAGGGGACCAAGGTCAAGGTAATGCTGGTCCTCTTTAGACCTGACAGTCCCTAAAGAGCTTTTGGAGGAGTAACAGAATGTGTTTGTGGCACAGCCAAAAGTTGAGTATGTCCCTCCCTTTACCTACCAGCAGTCAGGTGATTTTTCTATTTCTTCCCATTCCCCAACACATCTGGGTGGGAAAGGATGTCAGGGGCTGGTGGGGAGTTTGAGATGCTGGAAATGTTCCTCTCAAGCAGGAGGAGAAAGATGTCCTGCCTGCCCTGGGCTGTGCAGCCAGGCCCTGCTCTGCTGGAGGATGCAGGGGGACACAGGTGGGTGCAGGGACACAAGGACCATGAGAATTTGGTGACCAGGGAATGGAAGCTGTCAGGGTGATGTCCCTCCCTCTCCCAACAATTTCCCACATCACTTTAAATACACTTTAAGACACAATCACTGCACCCATTGCATTGCCTTGGGGCTGTGCTGTGCTCCTCACTTGCACAGGGCAAAGCAATGCTGCCCTCTCAGGGAAAGGACTAATTCCAGGCTAAATACTATCAAATATTTTTCAGAATTATTGTAATTGTTTCTGAGTGTATGTTTCTCAGTTTATTTTAAGGCACAGACACATTTGGTGTTCGTGTGTTTTGTAAATGTAACTTGAAATATAAGATAAATTTCCCTATTTAGATGTGATAGGGAATCATAACAGGCATAATAGGCTATCAAAGGAAATGCTGCATTTGGATCCTTGTGTATATATGAAATGTACATAGTGGTTATAAATCCTACAGTAACAAAGTTGTCCATTTATGAGAAATGCTGCTAAAAAAAGACTTCTGATATTCTGATCTTGTTAGGAAAAATTTAAACCCTGCTGGACCAAATTCACCCCTGGAATAACTTCATTTTATCAGGAAGAATACATTTATTCTGTGTATTTAAATATTTTCTATTCTGTAAATAATACTACAACAAATTTACATCCCAATACTATGTCCTAAAGTATCTTAAAAAGATAACCAAACATTTAATTTTGTCCTAACTCATATTTTATTATTTGGCTTACATTTCATATTTGATTAACATTTTTCATGTTTTAACTAAAATTTAGATATTATGTCAAGATGAGATTTCACATAAATTCATTAGAAGAGTAAAAAATTAACACACCTGTTCCACAGAAAGCAAAGTAACCATGATAAATGGCATTTATTGCGATGAGCTTGAAGCACATCCACCCTACCTTTAGAACTCATTAATACATCTTTTGGTTTTTTGTTTTTTTTAATTGATGTGTATTTCTTTTGACAGTGATGATTTCTTAAGCTATGAATGGTGCTTCCCTGGGAATCCTGAAAGGGAACTTAGGCTCCTCTTGGGCTTTATTTACAATGAGAAATACTGAGAAAAAGGAATTAACAAGCAGGGGTTACCCCACAGTTCACTAAATATGGCTTTACTCTTAATGAGCAAGGGTTTTTAACAGTGCTGTGAGGTACCAAAATTATTTTTAAGCATGCCATGTCCATGTCTGCACCAAGGGCTGAGCCATGGATTGAAACACTATCAGACAGGAGATGTTCTCTGGTAGACTTACACTTCTTTATCAGTCTAGGATAAATTCTGCTAAAATAACAGGAAAACCCAAAAAATCATCTCCTTTTCACCACCCCATTCCCACAGAAAATCCTCTTCAAAGATTTCAGTGGCCCCAAGCCCCATTTATATCCTGGTGGGTGCAGTGGAAGAGACAGCACGATGGGCAGAGTTCCCTTCCACGTTCTCCTTTTCCTACCAAACAAGCAGCACGCCCTATTTGTTTGGTAGGAAAAGAGGCTGGGTCCCACCTTCCTCCTGCCTTTGCTCATCCAGGGACCTCTCTCTCCTCAGAAGATGGGTTTCACAGGATGCATAACCTTTGCCAAACTGTCATAGCAACAACCGTAAAATGGCTACATCTGTGTTTAAATGGATTTGCTAGGACTTATGGGATCTTTCTTTTCCCCCCTCCATGTGAAAATGTACTTCCCAGGAATAAGAAATGAAAACCTGCAAGGAAAGGCAATGTGAGTTAACACTTACCAGCTGGAAGAGGGAGAGAGTGAGAGCAAATAGCAGCAAGTTCATTCAAAAGCTGTAGCAGCTTGTTTCTGTGAAATTCAAAGGATCAGTCCCAAAAAGGCAGGCTGGGGGGAAAAAAAATCTGTTAGGAGGACAACATCTTCTAGAGAGAGTTAATAGAGACCAGACAAAGAGGAAGGAACTCCCTGACCTCAGACACTTTGCTGCAGAATGAAAAGGCAATACCAGCTGTATGAAGGAAGATAGAATCTGACCAGGCTGAAATAGCCCTGTAATATTTTACTCCTGCAATAGCTCAGGAACAATTCCAGAACTCTGACTGATTATAAGTCTAGTTCATAGCAGTCTTAAATTATAAGGGAAATGCATGGAACACTAAGATGAAAAATGCTATTACTCATGTTTAGAGGTAATGGATGCTTTAATATGGTATGAGAGCATGTGTGTCAGGAAAGGGGTTATGGCCACATCCCACCCCACACACCCACTCTGCAGGGATCACTCCAGCACGTGTCCTCCTCCTGCATCCCTAATCCCCATCAGGGAGACCAAGTTCACCCCAAGGCCTGGGCAAATGCCAGGGGGAGCTCCCCTCAGCAGTAACAGCTGGTACTAATTAATACACCTAAAAGATGCCCAAAAGGATAAGAGAGTCCTCCTCAACAGATGCACCGCGAGAGGAGATTGCTCTTCCGGAAATGGCCTTAATCCATCATCAATAATACTTTGATTTACTCAGTTTTCCATTTGATCCTGAACCTCTGGGGGTGTGTGTGCATTTCTCAAAAGTTCTGACAGGCAACAGTAACAATAAAAAGTACACCCAAGTCCCAAAACTAAAATGAAAACAGTAACCTCAGAGTCCTGTCTGCTCTCCCTGGGAAGGGACATCCACAGCCTGTTGGAGGTGAGGCTGCTTCTTCTTCCATGCAGATCCCAGCTTGGGAAAGGCCACCTTGGAGGCAGGAGTGTGACAGTGGGGCTGGTCCCAGCCCCAAATCCCCTCTGCCCACAGGTGCCCATTGCAGAATGTGGGCTGCAGCTCCAGACAGAATGTCCCAAAGCAGCCCTGCCTCTGTGAGAACCCCTTCCCTGCTTCTTCCCATTGTGCAGGAAAGCATTTAATTCACAAGTAATTCAGCCTCCAAAATATCCCCCAAACATCAGTGGTATCCCCCTGTAGCTGATGTGAGCTGCTCATGAATGCCAGTGAGTGTCAGCACAGCTCAGCAATGCCTGTCCAACAGAAATTAGTGATATCAAACATAATTATTTGTTCCTGCTGGTATTCTGAAAGTTAGGGGTGCGAAGTTTGGGTAAGTTTTTATGTCAGCTCTAAAATACAAGGGAATGTCAATCTTCCTTTTTAACTTGTCATGAGCATGCAGAGAAAACAGAGGATATGGGTGAAGACAAAGATACCTTTCCAATAATTAATTTGGAAGAAAAACCTGTCAAGTCAGGGGTTTCTTTTTGCTACTAAAGTTTTGAAAGTTTGTGTAGAAATAGATCATCAGGCATCATAAAAAACTTGGAATTCAAACAAGCCTCTTTTGAAAGGCATACATTGATTTGCAGAACAGGAATATATTTCTTTTGTATGCATAATTTGGCAAGTCTGTGAAAATGTGCTCTTCAGACACTTTTGGATAGTCACAGATTCTCGTGAATCTTCCCATTACCCAGCAAAGAGACAGAAAAATATCTTCTTAACGGAAGAATTACACATCCTGATTTTCCTTCTCTGTTTACACAAATATTAGTATAAGGATTTGACAGAATGTGGTAAATTTTCTCTTCCTGAGCAGGGCCAAAAGCAGTTTAATAGACTAAATATCATGACATTCCTATCACTTTGCTGTCTGCTATGGCAAAGATTGAAAAGCCCCATGTGAAATTGTTATACTCAGTGTCCATTCAGCTTCTGTATTTAAAGCTGTGTGGAGGTATCTCAGCAGGGGTTTGGAACAGGCAGAGTTAGAGGACAGTCCAAGCACTGGTTCTGCTACCTGAGAGCAAGAGAAATAAACAGCCAACAGCATCATCATTTGAAACTTCAGGCACATCTACTCACACAAAATCTGTATTCACTCTCTGCTATTTTCTTTTTGTGATAGACCTGTGAGTTTTGTGCACTGGAACCCCTGATACAGGTACTGAAACGTGGTTTGGTGGCAAAAACATTGCTCATGCCAGGAGGGAGCAGCAAAAGACCTTTTGCCCCACCAAAACTGCTCTTCAAATATTGAATTTTTGAAATAACCTCCTGTATTTGAGACCACTGAGCAGCAGTAGGGATGAGGAAATTCCTAAAGGATTGTTGTTTATCCCATGCCCTCACTCCCACTTATTTTCCTCTTGATTTACAAGGGCTGTACCTCTGCAGATTGCTTGGATTTGTCTTCCTTTAGAAACTGGTATCCTTAACTGAGCAATAAAATCATCCCAGGATCTTTCACAGTCAGTGGAGGCATAGACAGCTGAATCACCCTGGTGGGCTGAAGATCACTGTCACCTCCCATATGTGCTTGGAGCTGACTGCAGGGAGAAATCAGTGCAGACATCTCACACAGGGACTCTGAGCCTGAGCACAGGAGGGAAAGCCAGCACTGGCTGTGCCTCCAGTCCCCTCACTGCTCTCTGCTCTGCTGTGGGCTTGGGGCCCTGCACACACGTGCACAGCAAACACAGGGATGTGTTTGCTTTCACGTCCTCTGGGAGATGCTGCCCACACTCTGTGGTTTGCACTTCTGCTGAGGGGACAGCAGCTCCAGTGCAGAGCTGGCGCTCAGGAGTGGTTCCTGCAAAGCCTCAGAGAGGGTTTGTGTTCACATAGGGCTGTTGTGCATGAAATTTCCCGAAGATGAAATTCATCAAGGCTCTTCTCTGTTCTCCTTTTAATGCACAGAGGAGACCCCAGACAAACCCACCATGAGGGGATGGCTGCAACAGGGAGATCATGATACCAAAGTTCTGTACAGTTGTTCACAAAAGTTTTATACAGAACTCATTAGGGCATGT
This sequence comes from Pyrgilauda ruficollis, assembly GCF_017590135.1. NCBI lineage: Eukaryota > Metazoa > Chordata > Aves > Passeriformes > Passeridae > Pyrgilauda > Pyrgilauda ruficollis. The sequence continues at coordinate 6,098,812 of NW_024513654.1, read as the reverse complement.
CTGAGAAATGTTTGCACCAGCACTTAAAAACCTCTGGTTATTTAAGGACTGAGTCTCCATCATCTTGGATCTTGGTATGAATTCTGTTCTCAGCAAGATTCCCTTTAAGCTGCTCTGTTTGATGACAGATGTACATTTATATAAATAAAAACCTTACAACTTTAGATATCCGAACCACTGATTTTGAATAAGTGTTTCATAACATGCACACAAACAATCCCATGTGAGTAAAACAGCCAGAGCAAAGAATTAATCACATAACTAGTTAAGTTAACCATGGCCTTATTTGCCTTATTTAACTTATTCACCCTAATTGTGCTATTCATTAAACATACACAATGGAAGATTGAAATGAGAAGTGAAAGAAAAAATCTATCCTAACAGCTTTTTAAAAAAAAAAATAAATCAAAATCTGCCCATTTAAATGGCTAATCCTTCTCCATGGTATCTGGGGCTAGGGGGGAAGACATTTTAACAGGACTGAGTTATTCCTTTTCATATTTGACCTTTTGGCATTGGATTTGCTTCCATTGTTTAAAGAGATAGGAAAAAAAGATGCTTAGAAAAGTTCTGATAATACATTAACGGTAAAATTCAAAAGAAAAATAAAGCCAGACATGTTAGTGGAGAGCAGCATCAGCCTCCTGGCATTTTGAACTGCAAGAAGTAGCTGTCTGCCCAGTTTCTTCTGTTTTACAAGTAATTTGTTAGTATTAATAAAGAAGAAGTGAAGCCTTCCCCAAAAGTTCAGACACAGCCCATCAATAAGTAAATATGCCCTGCCTTGGCCATCAATTGACACTGGATATGAAGTTCATGTTATTAATGAGTTTGTGGGCTGGAAAGAAACACAACCCTGAACACGAGCTTTGCCAAGGTTCATGGCAAACATGCATCACAGTATTCAGTGCTAAGAAAAACGAGGAAAAAACCAAAAGGTTGTTCCTAAATGCACCAGTTAATAATGGGGTGATGTGGGTAATGAAATCTGCTGTTCCTCAGAAAGAACCCCGGTGACATGGGGATAATATGCAGGTGAAAGTCAGGGAGTGTCAATGCAGTCCTGAGTGCTGAAATTCGGCTGAAATTCTGACTGCAGAGGGTGTCAGCAAACGGGCCCTTAATGGCCCCTCAAGAGCAGCTGCTGAAACTGGGCTCCAAAACCCCAAGGCTTGAGGATATTTTGCAAAAAGAGGGTCAGATTTCCCCAGCAGACCTTGGCCAGAGGGTCTCAGTGCATTCCCCTCAGACCTACCTGCACATGTCTCCGTTCCTCCCTTGATGTCAACAGGAGTTCCCTGCATGTGGGGAAGAGCTGAATATTACTGTCAAGATCTGCCGCGCAGATCTGAGGGAAGAATTTTTGTCCTTAAGTGTTGAAAATGTAATGATCTATTTGATAGTGAGAAAAAAAGACAGAAACAGTATGAAGATTTTTAAAAGAAAACACACACACACACACACAATCCAAGCAGCCTTTGAAGTCAACGGCTTTGAAATAAAAAGCAGCCACTTTACCAGCCTCGTGAAACATATTTTGTTAACATTCTAGGTGTTGTATTTAAAACTGAGTTGGCCAAATTTGGCCACCAGAGGCTCAACTATAACTGGAAGGAGAGATATTATCTGTGAGTCTCAGGATATTATCAGTTGTTTTAAACGAACTTAATAGCACACTTGGAGATCTCATGAGACCATTTCCAAAGGAAAATATTCTAGGAGATACGGGAAAGTAACTTTATGCTCTCTGTTCTTCTATCAGAACAACCACTGAGGCTCTTGTTTTACTGGACATATTTGATCCTTTTGAATGAATTAATTTTGGGATTTCCAAAGGGATTTAAGATTGACAAGGGACCAAGCACCACTGTCCTTTGATGGGATTTGGGAGCCTAGCTGATTTAGTCTCCTTTAAAAGACTCAGCTACCATACAGTTTGTTGCTGGTTATTTTGAGTACTGCAGGTAAGGGGCACTAATGATCTTGGCCTGAAAGGAGAAAATTGCATCCAAGGAAAAAAGCATGTCCTGGTACATTTGCTAATCCCAGAATGGTATAGAGACCATTTCATTTTAACTAATGTATTGAAATGTGGAGATTAGTCTCCCTATGCGGTAGATAAATTGCATTAACATGATTAAAAACCCCAACTAAACTGAGGCTCCTTTTATACTTAATAGGGGGTCAGACTTCATTAGTCCTTCAGTGAAAGCAGACCTGTTCATTTGAGGAAGTGGAAATTTGCCATCCTCTGAAATGGCAGATATCTGTGTGGACAAATTGAATCTCTCACTCTCACCCTTATGGGTGGGATTTTTAATTTTTTTTTCCCCTCCAAAATGGAGGGTTTAGGAAAAATGCTGTGGAAATGAAGGACTCTTGTTGAAAATATGTCTGCTTTGATGCTTTTGCTAATTATATCCCTTGTGAGAGAAGTCTGGCTCACAGAAACCAAGGGAAAGATAAATATTCTACAAAACCCTTATGAGCTTATCATCTGGACTATTTGTTAGGAAAAGAGATACCTCCATATACACACGTGCATACCTTCCATTCACATAAATGGAGAATCTCTGGATACAGGGAGAGAATTCCTTTCTTAGCCAATATTTTTCTTTGATGGAACTATAACAAAACTGCTGCTGGCAATTTTGGAGTAACACCTTTGCTTGTTGCTAGCATGCCTCTGAGGAATTCTTTGCAGGATGGACTTCATACTTTACAGCATTTCAAAACAAGTACACACTAATTATCTTTTTTTTTTCCCCTTTCCCTCCAAAACTCACACATCTTTTAAACTCATACAAGAAAAATTAAGCCTATCAGTTCTTGCAACATTTAGTTTACATTGGAAATGATGAATGTCACTCCATGGAGAGGACTTGCTAGAATGCTAATTCTTTCTTTGGTTTTAAACCAAAGCAAGATTTATGAGTGCATAGATTCACTTCCAAGATGAAACAGAGAAACATCTGCAAGATGAGAATTTACTTGCATTATTAGTGCTATTCTTTCTGCACTGATGAGTAGTACAGATAATCCCATTCATTATAGACGTCCATAACTTTGCTTGAAACATTTTAACTCCTAAAAGATTCCAGCATAGATCACAGCCACATCACAGCCACAACTTTCAGGCAAAAGGAGAAGAGAAACTGGAAAATATACTTCCTGAGAGCACTTGGCACAGTTCAGAGGGCATTGCTGTCGGGGATCTCTTCTGATCTCACACCACTTAGGGCTGTAATTAAAGGCTTCCTCCTGGAAGTAGGCAAGATTTAAACTGGTCAAAGGGAATTGTGCCTGTGCAGCACAGAGAGAAGCAGAGCAGATCTCTGAAGTCAAATTAAGGTGATGACACTTTCCTGGGAAATGTCTTCGGATTTTCCAAGAGGCTAAGTGGACTCCCACTGAAATTTGGGTGTCTGCCTCTCTGAGGCTTGTCTGAAAATCCCAGGCTAATATGTTAAGAAATATTCTGACTTCAAAAGAGAAGGATATGTAACCATAACCACTCAGGGGTTCTGATGCTGATAATACAGTACTTAGAGGGGACTGCTCATGCTATCCAGTATGATAATACCAGAATTCACAAGAAAGAGCTGTGAGCCTCTAGCACTTACCAGCTGTAATACTGAACAGATTACACAGAAAAATCAGGCAAAAAAAAGTAATATGCTTTCACCTCACAGCACGAAACGCTGAAGTTCAGGAAGAGGAAATGTGTATTAAGAGAGCAGGTTAAAAATCTACATTATTCCAGACTTTCATGAAATCAAAATGATAGGCACGATGCTAAGTTATTATAATGTATTTATTACCAGAATTGCTTTCATATTTAACTGATTTGGCCCATCTTGAGACCTGTTTTAAAATGCACCACCTTGTCCACCTTTCCATTTTCATATGAAAAACAGGAAAGCAAAAACTAATTTACTCAGGGAGACACATCGACTGTTTGCCCGTTTATCTCTTACAGACCACCCCTCAGTCCAATGTTGACAGTACATGATATTCCATTAATCTGCCTAATGAAAATTTAACCAGTGTTATAAACAAATAATTGGCTATTATCCTCTCAAAGATCCCGAATAAATTACTTCTGCTTATTTTTTTTTTTTTCCCTCTTCTCTCTCTGTGCCTCTTCCCCCGCTCCTGCCCCCGCACAAAAGCCGGCTCTTCCTGACTGATGTCGTGGGAGAAGAAAAAAATCTCTGTAGCTGTCACTCTGCTGCTGCAGGCAGTGAGACCTGGGCCAGGCTTAGGGGATGCTCACACAGTGGCCCTGCACTTGGCTTTAGCTGTGGGGTTTTGAGGAGGAGCTGGAATGTGTGGTAGAGCTGCATCCCCATTCCCACCCCATCGCCGATTCCTCCGATCCATCCACCTGCAATTACATCCCCGCCTGCTCCAGCTCTCTGAAGCTGCACAAGAGGCTCAGCCACCTTTCCCTTATCACCCTGGCTGTCCTTTTCTCCTCTTGTGTGTGGGGCCAAGGTAGGATTTTTTCCCTTTAACAACTAAAGGGTGAAAAATCTCTCTTCATTCAGAGCACTGAAAGCTGCAGTGCACAGGGATCCTGGTCCTGTGTCCACCTCCAGCTGCTGGGGGATGGGATGAGCTCTGCTGCTCTGCTGCCTCCCCTCCCCAGGCCTTTACCCATGAAATAGATAAGATAGCTTAGATAAGCCAAATATCTGACTTTTTTTTTTTCTTTCAGTCAGGAAGACATGAATTACATACAATTTTCAGAACAGTTTGTAAAAATTGCTCACCATATGTATCTTTGCAATTTGGACAGTATTTCTTCACAGGCAAGAAAATGATCATTTCTAGCTGATGCACTATGACAGCTAAACCAGAGAAGAGTGAGTGGTGTTTTTTCAGACAGATCCTGACCTCTTTTAAGATATTCTTCATTGCTAAAACACACTTCATCATTCACAGGCACTTTAATATAGTGCTGAACAAATAACTAATTTTATTTTCCACCCAATAGATGTACGGGGAAAAAAAAGGTCTATATAAAAACTTTCAAAATATTTGACGAACCTAAATAATTAATTTCCGGTGGTTTTTTATTTCTATTTTTTTAAAATTTAAATAGAATGAAATTTCCTGGAAGAGCAGAAGTACCAGTCATAGATCAAGCAAGTAGGAAGATGAGGGGCAGTTATCTCTTCTCCCGAAGGAGCTGCTGATGCCTTCAGAATGTTGCTGAGAACTTCAGCAGGGGCTTTGCACAAGATCAATACATGGAGCACCTCAGCCTCTATCCAGAAGTTATTGCCAGCAGGGCAAGACAAGCAGCAGCTCTCCTCCACATCAAGATGCTCATCTTTATTGACCATCTTTGGTTTAAAGCCCAGAATATTACATTTTGGGTTTACTTTAGTGTACATCCAGGTCACAAATTCCAAAGGTCTGTGCATGGTCCAATGCTCCTGCTGTTGGAAGCAGCTGCCTCCAGCAAAGCACTGGGGAGAGAAGGTGCATTAACATTTCCAGCCATTCATGATTCTTGATCCATTGTCTCTGCTCCACAGGAAGCAAATAGGAGACAAAGAAACAAAACTTTCAAATTAATTTTTCTATTGAAAAAATAAATACCCTTGAGTATCAGAGTTGCTGTGCTTGTGGAACAGTTTCTTCTTTAAGCCTTGTGGAAATTCCTCTGGGGAAGGATTTTCTTTGTTGGCTTGTTATTTTTTGAAATTAAAAGTCTGAAAGAAAGGAGTTTCCAGCCATCTCTAGGACCAATGGCATCTGCTTGGGCAAGATCTTGCACCAGCAGCTCCCTGGAGCGACAGGGAGCCATCAAAGAAAGAGCAAATCTGAACACGCTCACCTCAGGTTGTTGGAGTTTCTTCTCTTTGTTGGAGCAGGAGCAAATCAGACCCTGTGGAAGTGATATTGCCATCCCAGTGGGAGTGATGTGAGGCTCCAGGTCCCAGGTGTTTGGGTGTGTGGCTTGTGAGATTTTCCAGGAAAAGGTTTTCCAGGGGGAAGGGTTAACAAACTACTTGTTTGGCTCATGAGCCCTCATCCCCTCAGAGGGAGAGGAAGAGGAGCCATGGGAGATGTGAGCTGTCCATTGGCCTTGCTCTGCCCTCCTCAAACAGGGATGGAAAAAGCCCTCCAAAAACCTGGTTCCAGCCTGGGAAGCCATGCAGTCCAGCAGAGCTGTGCTCTCCATTTCTGAGAAGACAAAAAAGGGCACAACCAGCACTACATTGATCTGCAAGTGCTCAAACTAAGAGTAGAAGTGAGATTTTCTCTACAATGACAAATTAATTCTTGCTTTCATACTTTTATTAAAATAAGCATCTTCTATCTTTTAACTAGACCTGACATATGCTTACATAGATACAACACACCCTGTAACCTAATCTGCCAGCAATCTTGAAGCAATTAACTCCTTCTAATCTTTAGCTAACAAAGCCCACCATGCAAAAGGTCCCTGGAGAACAGCACTCCAAAGGCTGCTGTAAGCTCCCTCTGACTAGTTTTGTATTATTTGGTGTGTAGGAGCTCATTGGAGTGCTCAGAGAGCAGGGATTCATTTGAAACAACAAAGATAAATCATCACAGATCATAAGATCTTCATTAACTCCTTATTTCTCTGCTAATTAACACAAAAGAAATGACTTGAATGGTTGACAGGCAGCGAATGACCCACAGCTCTGTGGTTAATAGGATGCAAATGATGCCTAATGAGGGTCTCTAGCTGCAGCCTGGGCATCTGGCCTGCTATTTTTGTTGGGGATTTAGGGTGGGTTTGAGATGAAAATAGTTTAACCAATAACATAGGCTGCTGCTGGGTTCATAGTAAAGTCTATGAATTTATGGGTGCAGCACTCAGAAGAATTAGCTTAAACTACTCATCAACAGGTTTGGATCCGCACAAAGCATTTCACAGACAAGAAGTCTTCCTTTCCATGAGACACAGCAACAACAATTAAATATTTCATGGGCTATTTTGTTTTCCTCTGGGCAATAAAAATAGTTAATTTATGAATTCCTAATGACCTCTCAGTTTACAAGGGAGACAGATTCCCAAACAACTGTAATAGTGGACTTTAAAAGACTTCATTCAAATCTGTCTCCCATGTCTAATCAAAAACAAATTTGGGTTGCTCTGAATTTTTTTACAGAAACTATTTCCAGCTGAGTCTTTATGATTAATTAGCAGGCTTTTAGTGAAGAGACACACCACCATTAAAACTTCTACAAGTCACTCCCTCACTCACAGAAAGTTTTGGAGCAGCTTCAGGTTGAGCTTTTGATTCAACCACTTCTGTGGGGTCCTTTTTCCTCTGCTTCTTCTTTGTACAAAAAAAAAGCAAGGGCTGGTGTAAGAGTGGAGTATGGTGATTTCCCCTGCGTGTTCATGTTCTGCTGTGGCTGCAGGGTGGCCAAAATTCCTCTATTTTCCAGCATTCTCCAGCAAGAGGTTATCAACCTTCCTGATATGGTGGTACAGCCGCTCACCTGATCACTTTATTACTGGCTGCATGAGCCAAGCTGACGAAAATCGTTTCAAACAGGTTCCAGAGCAGAACTTTTCTACCACAGGTCACTTGGAGCGAGGGCAGGGAGCACTGGCACTGCTCTTTTCCAGTGAGAGAGGTCACCCAGCTGCCAAGGGCCCTCCTGCTGCAGCCTGGAGGATGCTCCTGCTTGGGGAAAGAGATGCAGGGATTTACAGGAGGACTCATCCATGGGCTGGGATAGGCTTGGAGCAGTCTCCTGAGGCTCTAGGCCAACTCCTGTGCCACCAGCCTCATCACTTAGTGTCTGACACTTCCTAGGCAGTGTCTGTGCCACCCGCTCTGCTGAATGAGGTGTTACCCCTGTGGTGCTGCAGCACAAGAAAAACAGCAACAGCAAAGCACCTACAGCTCTCAAAATTTTGTATCACTTCAGTTTTCCTTCTTTCTTCCTTTTTGTTTGTGTTAAACCCAAGAGAACAGGTTTGTTATTTAGAGGCTCATTTTAATTAATGTGTTTAAATACTGCCTTTCATGCTTCAAACCAGCCATGGAACAGGACCATGAAACGAAATAGATCTGAAGGACTTGAAGTGAGAAGCAAAATCTATTTTCATTCTGTAGGTGGATTAATATGGAAACAACCAAATGGAGTTCTTAATTTAAACATGTAAAATTTGAATGTGGTCCTTTTCTCTCAAAAGATTCTACAAACTCTGAATGACAGTGGGGTACAGACTGTGTTTCACACACACAAATTCTTTTTCAAGGGCCCAGATTCTATATTGATTTTCCAGCCACATCTACTGTACTTTATCTGAAAAACCTTAGTGTGTTTATGTTCTTACATAATCACTTCTATCAAATGTACAGTCACAGTCCTGTGAGAAAATCAAGTATTTAATACCTTCTTGAGTGCTGTTCTTTAAAATAATAGTTCCCTTTTGTTTTTAATGTAGAAAAGAAAACATAGAAAGAAAGAAGACCAGAGAATACATTTTCTTTACCGTAAACACAAGTTGAAAAAACCCACCCAGCTCCCCTGCCTGATCAGCAGGCTGGCTCTGCAAAGCCCTTACGTTTCCCATTACTGTCAGTGTGCATGCAGGAAGCGTCAGTCCAGGAGCATTCAGCCATACATCATTCCCACTCCATCTTTTTATTGGATGCCTTCCATCCCCAGACAAGAAGCAGAGCACACAAGGCGTGCAGGGTGACGTGCAAGAGGCAAAGCAAAAGCTGCTGTAGCACCACCTTTGCTGGACATGGGCTGCTCATCCCGAGGCACTTAAGGGATTAATGAAATGAAATTGTTTTTTGGACTTGCCGCACTCTCTCATATCTTTTAAATCCATAATGTCCCACGGAAGGCAAAATGTAGTAATTTTAGTCAGCAGCCTCTCATTAATTTTCTACCTTTGGGGGAAGGCACATTTATAAAAAGAGGGGCTGTGTGGAGGCTAAGCCCAGCACATTGCTTTTCACTTAAAGAGCTCAGCATGGCACAGCAGAGACAGAAGCGTAACGCGCTTCAAACGAGAGCATTCTTTCAGAGAGGAGGCAATCTCAGCTGTGTCTGCAGCTATACATCTTTATATATATATATTTTTATACATGTGTGTTTATGCACACATATATACAAACCTATGGAGTCATCAGTTTTTGAAGATAATCTTTCAGGTTAAGTATTTTCCCACATTAAACTGATAATTATCCCCTCCTTTTCTTCCTCTGTCCCCAGACACCAAACAAGCTGGATTTTTGCTTCATGTATTATTTATGGAAAGGAATTAATATGCAGATTCACAAAAACTTAAAAACTCATAATTATTCATAAAGGGCTTTAAGGTTATTTAGTACATATTTATGAAACTTTATGTTTGCTAGGAACTGTGTTTGAAAGTGCTATGGAAGGGTGTTGACTGAGGTTAATTACTAGCATGGAGAGTAATCTGAAAATGATCAAACTCTTTGAATGAAAATATTTGTCAGTATTTCTGATCTATATTTAAGTGAAGTAATGGACATCAATAGCCTTGCAAATATATTCGGAAATGGCTCTGCAAGAAAGAAGATATGCATATCTAATGCAAACAACCAATGAGAAAAATGTCTAGTTAGCCACCTTTGATCGCTTAGCAAATGTAATAAATGATAGAGATTTATCCTGTTTGTTGTCCATCTGTGTTGAGTTATGCTCTTATACATCCCCACTCTAGTCTAGAAATTATTAGGAGCAATTTAGGGAACCAGAACCCTCCAACCTTTTCTGGACTAAGATTCAGAAATGAGGTGTGAGCTATTCATGATTTCTCCAGAAGTTACTTAGGATAAGTACAGGCTGTATGTAAATAATACATTATATTGGTTTTATATTTACATAAATCTTTCTATCTTATGCATAATTAACCTCCTTTCTAATCCATTGTGCTCAAAGGTTGGAAACCTATAAAATGTGTTATGGGTTACGTGATGTCAGACAAGCAGCAGTGGCAGCAGTTCTGGAAGGTAGGAAGCACCCAAAATATGATCACAGCTGTAATACTGCAAAGAGTTCCAAGGAAGATTGATTTTATGACCTTGATGGCTTCACTGAAACCACTGGAGGTGCATGTGAGTGGGTCTGTGGGGGCTCACGGGGCTGGGGCTGATTCCTCTGAGGGAATAAAGGTCCTGGAAGGGCCATGGGGGCTCTGGAGTGGCTCTGGAGTATGGCACACAGGTGTGTACAACAGTGGGATGTGTTGGTGGTCTCACGCACTGGAGCTTCCTTAACCCATGCTTTGCTTCAGACATGTTTCCAGTAAGGAGCTTATCAACCAGAATCTACTGCATGTGAATAAATACTGTACATATGGTTATTTATTTGATCATTCCATGTGAAAGCTGGAAAAAAAAATCCACTAGAAACATCTAGATGCTGATTAAACAGCAAATGATACCTCAGTCCTTGGCAGCAATTGTATGGGATGCTTTGGGAGATGCTCTAGAGACATGCCAGGCCCTTCTCACATTAATCTTTTGGACTTTGAAGACGCAGGGTTCACTTACAGTTCACTGAACACTGCTCTGCCTTTTTGGCATTCTTAGATTCCTCCATCAGACCTCGAGGGATGCACAGGGACCCCCTTGTCCCTCAGCATCTCTGCAGCTTCTCAGTGACTTCATCTCTGGGGCTGTTTCTGCATCTCTGTTCTGCCTGTGGGCTAACCCAGAGCTCCATAAATAAAATTACTAAACCAGGGTGTATCAGGCTCTTCCTCTTCTGCTGAGACCCTACTCTGAATCTAGGGAGGAAAAGGAGACAGCAAACTCCTCTGCCACAGAAGAGGGCAGATCATCAGGCAGAAAGTCTCTTTCTTACACTGCTCATGGAGGAGCAGTCCTTGCCAAAGATATTTTGAAATAAATGGAACAATAATACAGCCATAATGGTTGCCCTAAGTGCAATGACTATAGCCTGGATAGATTTGTAATCTCTTTTAATAAATACATTAAATTATTTGAAATAATGTTCTATTTGCCAACAGCTTATTCCATAAATATATATGGAATATAAAATAGGAGAGATTCCCTGACATAATTAAAATTGTACAGCCAAGTAGGAGGCAGGGAATAGTGTTATCTTTTCAGCTGCAAAATATTTTACAGGAATATTTCTGACAGACAAACCTTCTATTTACCTTTAGGGGTGGCATAATTGCATACTGAAGAGAGTGCAGCTCTGAGGCAGCGATGTCTGGTGCCTCCATCTCCCACCCCCTGCTACAAGGGGAGCTCAGCCAAATAAACTGCACCTCCCTTGCCACCAGTGCCAAGCATTCTCCCTCCCCCAGACACCTGCACAGAGAGAACCCCAAACGCCACGCTGAGATCTCATTCACCTTGCGACAAACACACACCTCTGCCTAGGGAGTAGTCTGGATATTCATCCTGCTCTGTGGCAAGGGGTAAAATGCCACAAAAACCAGTGTTCAGTGGGGCTCAAGGCGCTCATCAGGGGGCCTTGGGGGCTTTTTGCTCGCATTCATCATCTCCAGAAGTTCTAATGCTCTCTAAGAAGAGATATTTGGCACCTGACAAAAGGACCTGAAGGTTACAGCAGTGGGTTTTTATCTTCTGTGCAGACTGATTATTAGACAGGGTTTAAAATGTGCTGTTCAAATGGCTTATATACATTACTTCAAAGGATTAAGTTTGCAATACAAAAACTATCAATAACATGGTAAATTATTGATTAGGACTATTCTTAACTTATAATGTGTTGTGTTTGGAGCGTTGGTGATTTATATTCAGGATAATGCGATGCGGAGCAATCAATGAAGTTTTAGGATCTCATATATATCTGCATATCTGGATATCGCATCATCCTACCTAGAAAAACCTATTAATAACACTGAATTTTCACTGCTTCAGAAAATTCATTTGGAGGAGCTGTCTCTTTGCACCATAAGTTATTGTGTCTGACATTAATTTATCTCTCAACGATTGCTCCCAAAAAAAGTAAATACCTGAAAGCAACAGAAGCTTCCAGACTCAGGTGATTTTCTGACCCATTTACTCAGCTGCATTTTAAATGTCTTTATTGAAGCACAGAGTAATAGATGAGTTATGTATGTCCAGCTCATGAGTCGTTCTCAGGTATGCCATGGAACCGGGCAGGCAAAATTAATTTCAAGCAATAAAGTGAATAAAGAAACACTCCACTGATCTGTATTCCTGTTTCTGGGCTTTCTGCTTTAAAAAACCCCAAAACCCAAGAAAGACGGAATCAAAAACTGTGTGTTACTGACTGAGGTGATGTTACTGAGAGCTTGTCTTGTGCCCAGGAAGGAGTGCTCAATGACATGCAAGGCATCACATTCAGCTTCACAGCTGCTGCCTGCAGGAGGTCCTTTAACACGCACAGGAAGTGTCCACGTGGGGAATTATCACAAAGCAGCCAAGCTGCTGCAAGCTCCCACCATCTCTGTGTGCTGCCTTCCCCAGGAAAGCCTTTCCAAGCTAAAACACGAGGTTGGGAGTGGGGCACGATGGCACAGGCGAGGGAGCAACAAACAGGAGTGTGGAGTGTAAGTGATACAGGGGAAAGGAGAAGCCAATGCAAATCTTTTCTGAAGAGGTCACTTACTGGGGTTTTGTTAGTCTCCTCAGGGTGATGGAAAGACTGCAGTTTGCTCCACAGCCAGGTGTTTTCTGAGGAGCCTGAGGTGTTTTCAGCTGCTTTTCATGACCGGGCAGTGGCTTCAAAGTGATGAGATTCCTTCAGACCTGTTGACTTCTAAATGAAGAAAACAAACAAGGCAGTGACTTCCTGCCCTGTCGCCTTCCCTTGGGACTTCAAATGGTCCCACTTGGAATCACCTATCCCCTCTCCCCACCAGAGCAGAAATCACCTAACACCAAACCCGTAACTTCCACGTTTCCTTCTCTGCACCAGGCATTGTGGAAAACAGTATCTAAATGCATCAGGCAGCAGGTTAAATTCAAACAAAGCTTAAATACCCTGCAATGACATCATGCCAGCCCTGTGTGCAAACTGTATGCATACAAAAATGTAAAATATGGTGTAGCTGTGTGTGTGGGCACAGGCAGGACAGATGATCCTGCACACATTCCACACCTGCACACCTACACAGCCTTATTTATATAGCTGTGTGCATGAAATACACTGTGGTGTATTCTCTCATTGCCTTCAGTGGGTTTTGGATCTGATCCACCTCACAAAAGCACTGAGTTGTGTTTCATACACACAAATTGTATTTATGTAGGTACCGTGTAAATATAAGTCCTATCTTTGGTGGAGGAGTGGCTGAATTAATATATCAAAGCAGTGCTGATAGCAAAACACTTTCTCAGCTTTACCCTGGATTCTTTTATTTTTTTTTTCCTTTTTTTTTCTTTTATCTTCTTTTTGGGTGGGTTTTTTTTCCTTTTTCTTTTTTTTTTTTATTTTTTTTTATTTTATTTTGTGAAACCCACAGTGCATATTTTGGGGAACTGCAAATACATAATTCTAATCTCATAATTTTCAGACCAAACACCGTATCATAATTTGCTAAGAGATGCTGCAGAAAGCTAAACCATGGATGCTTACAAAAGACAGGAGAACTATGCTAATTGGAGAATTGCATCATTTAAAATGATCCAAATGTCTACAGAAAATAATTATTATATTTTCATGTATTATATTAGAGTTAAAAAAAATTGCCTGAAATTGCACTGGACCAAAGCAAAAATGAAATCACATTTAAACACTGAATTTAAAGAAACTGTTAAATAACCATAATAGTTATGCATTAGTCAATCCATATTCTTGAACATCAATTCTATCACTTGCTATGACAAATGTTTAGGATGCAGTAATCTCTTGCCATTTCCTAAATTTTGATGGGGTTGAAACTGCTCCTGAACAGTTCTCACTCAGGCATTGCTTACATAATTTTCTGTTTATTATTTGGAGTTACTTCCATTTTCAGTACTTGGGTGATGCTCTTGACCTCTGTCATCTCCTGAATTCTGACTTGCTGGCCAGAGATAGTACATCATGGAAGAAGTGGACAATTTGACTGATGTAAAAAACAGCCAAAGGCAATGGAAAGGCTCAGTGATGCTCTTGGTCTCTGTCATCTCCTGAATTCTGCCTTGCTGGCCAGAGATAGTCCGGTACATCATGGAAGAAGCGGACAATTTGACTGATGTAAAAAACAGCCAAAGGCAATGGAAAGGCTCCCAGTGGATTTTGGATGCCTCCCATCCCACAGCCAGGCTGGGCTGCATTCTGCACAGCCCGAACTGCCAGGCTGGGATCAGGATCATGGTCAGATCTGCAGCACCAGGTGCTCAGCCCTCCGCTGCTGTGCATGCAGCAGATTAAAGATCCAGCTGTGAGGAGCTGCTTTGTTCACTCAGACTCCAACCTGAACTTCATCAAACACAGCGTCACAGTGCGAGGCTCGGGCTGGAGATCTGTGCACAGACAGGAAGCAGATGGAACGCCTGACTTTGTGTCTCAGATGCAGCAGAGCACAACGTGGTCTAGCAAGGAAGACACACAAAATTCTCCCAAGCAGGGTAATTTGTAGGTGCTCTCCTAGTCTTGCACCTATTGTGCTCATAATTAATACAAGCAGTGGAAAATTTGACTGAAGATCTCTTAGTGACTTAACAGAAAAATTGAAGTTTCATGGTTTATTCATAATTCAGCCTGTGGCATGTGGAGGAAAATAGGAGCAAATGCAATGCAACCCACAACAGACAGCATGTCACTATGCCTGGCCTTTGTTTTCAGGCAAGACAGTCATTTGTACTCCTATTTTTAGGAAGGTTCTTTCACCTCCTGTGCTCCTGTTTCCCCTTGGTCCCTCACTGAGAGCAGCTGGGAGCAGGACCTTACTCAGCACACACTGCCCAGCCCAGAGCTGCAAAGAACAGGAAAATCACTTCTGCAGGATCTAATGGTTATGGTCCAGAGCCGCTGCACCTAAGCCAAAAACTAAAGAAAATCAAGGACAGAAAGGATCACACTCACAAAATACAGAAAAGCTTGGTAGGGGCTGAAGGAAATATTGCTGCAGTTCCTCAATAAATTAGGATTTTCTGACACAGAAACAGGCACTAAAATGAAGCAGAGGTGCCAAATATTAGAGAAATTGTGGTCAGTCTTTGAACTCTTACAAATAACAGACACTGGAGTATTCAACCACAGGAACTCATATCAGCTGGGGAACTCCAGCATAATTTAGTCTGAAGTTATTCACAAACATTATCAATATTTCTGAGTTTACACTCGCACCTTTGACTGTTGACTTAAAGCATCCAGTCTGGTTCATACTACTGGAAATGTTTACACTTTGGAATCTATTATGCATAGAAAAATTAGGGATTATCTTTGACCTGGGTCCCACATATTTTTATGCAAAACTAAATAATAGGGTTATTTATTCATTTAATCAATTCCATATATTTGCCATAAGCAGGCTTGATTTCTTCTGAGGTCACAATCAACAGCACACTTTCAGGAGGACATATGGTTTAACTGCTAACACAGATATCCCAGTCAGCATTCAAACAATCCTGTGCTTTCCTGTCTTTCCTCAGGTTAGGAGCACTACATGTTAATGTGGGCTAATCCTTATGTGGAAAAATAAAAAAGAAAGTCACTATTGGGGCAGTACAGGCGTGTTTAACTCTCAGAGGTGGAGGGGTATGTGTATTTTTTAGGAAAAAGGAAAACCACAAAATGTTCTACACTCAAACATGGCAAAAATTGTTTCAGGCAGGACCTCTTGCAGGCAGATTTAGGCTCTCTCTGACCATGATGTGACTGGGCAAGAGCTGAGTAAAAGGTGACAATCACTTGGATGCAGAGGTGGAAGGATGCAGGAGAGCACATTGTCTGTCCTTAGAGCAGCAGAGGTGCCTCTCACACCCCGTGCTCTGCCACACAGCAAGGCAGCTGCCTCAAGGGAAGAGCTGCCTCTCTCAAAGATCTCTAAACAGCCAAAATTCTGCTTTACCACACCCTTACCTCTTCCCAAACTTCATCCTAGTACCACAGGAATAGGTCTGTTTACCTCATGTGGTCTCTCATCCATAGCTTTAAAAATTAATGGTTGCTAATGACCTGCAGTCCCAGAATCAGAAGCTCAGAGAACGGCATGAATATCTTGGGATAATGAATTAATTCTCTTTTTCATAGTCTGTTTGGCATTGCTGGCAAAAGGGAAATGGAAAGGCAAAGAATGTCAAATATATTTATCTACTTAAATCTGTAACTAAATGGCTCTAAGGAAAATGAAAGCACATGAGTTCCTTTTAGAAGAAGAGTAGATTTTGTTTGAAAACAAGAAATATCCCTTCTAATGGGGGGTAGTTGATTAGTAAATCCTAGAAGTTCATGCATTTAAGTATTTAAATACCATACTAGGAAAGAATTCGTTCATTGCATTCAGACTAACCAACATATTCACAGTACTTGCAAGTCATGCTGGTGTCAACACCTTCATAAAGAGTTGTCATTTTATTATTATTGGCAAATGCCTGGATGCTGGTGAGGGAAGAGGCATTATTTCCAAGTGTGAGGAGGGAAAATAACAGTTAATGTAACAGACACCTACCACAAACAACAGAGATCATCAACATTTAATGCCTGGAGTAACCATATCCTCCTTCAGCTGATGGAGGTTGTATAGAAGCAGATGGGGTAAAATGCTAACAAACACCATGTACCAAATGTAATAGCAGATGTGAAAGCTCATCAGGATTATGCCATTGTGAGACTAATTGCCAGGGTGCCTGGAAGTTTTAGCAAGCATCTTTTCTTCCCCCACCCCTTCTCCCCTTCAGCCAGTGCTTATATTTTATTTATTTATTTAGGTTTTAACACCTCCTCTTGTGATTTGCAGGCAAGAGGAATCAGTTTCAGTATCAGTACAATGCCTCATACAGCTCTCCTTCAGCTGAACATCTGTTTGACAGAAGGCTGCTGGGAGCTACATGCCAGTTTTGGGACTCTTTCTTGTAGTTTGTGTGGCAGAAGTGAAGTATTTCAAGTATTTAAGGGCTCATGGGACTCACCAGAAAGCAGGCATCTGTGAAGATTCATAAGCTGTGCAGAATGTCCACCAAAAGTGGTGCAGCCTGGTGAGAGCAGCTGAAGGTTTGTACCTTGCAGGGATGTTGGCCTGGCCTCAGGAGTGTTCAGGTGGTGGTGCTGGCTGTGCCTGCTGCCCAGCATGAGCAAAAGAACCAGAAAAGTGTCTCCTAAAATGTAAGAAAGGCCTTTGAATTTTGTGCCTGGCAATTAAAACTCTAGGATAGAAGCAATGTGGGTATTAAAACACTGGCACAGTTTGTCTTGAGAGGTGGTGGATAACTCATTCCTGGAAGTGTTGAAGGTCAGGCTGGATGGAGCTCTCAGTATCCTGGTCTGGATCTCCTTGCCCACAGTGGTTGGACTAGATGCCCTTTAAGAGACCCTTCTAACCATATCTATTATATTTTTATATGACTGTCTGTAAAAAATGAAACATGAGAAGGAGAAAATTGTTGCTTCTCCAGAAAGAGAGGCTGTAATTTGTGGTGTTTTGTTGAAGATCAGTGTATAAGAAAAAAGAATAAGCTAGGAACAAAAATGGCCCAGGGAGCTAAAATCTTTGGCCACAAGAACAGTGTTGCTGCAGGAGGCTCCCAAAAGCCAGACAGGTGGTGGATTAGTGAGAGATTTCCCTGTGAATGAAATTTAAAATCAAAGTCCTTGCAGCAGTTAAATCCTGTAGGTGTTTGTCCTCAGCAGGTCAGGCAGAGGCTGCATTTCCTCCACACCTTGCTGGCTGGCAGGAGAGGTTTTATGGTGAAACACAGGCTTGTGGCACATCATGTGCAGGGGTCCTGGTGCTTAAACTTCATCTGAAACAGGGGAAAAAATAAAGCTGATTCGTGTTTTCTAACATCAACTGCAGGTGGATATTCCTTCCAGATGCAGGAGAAATCCCTCTGGGATCTGCAGGAGAGTCACAGGCTATAGAGTAGGAAAATACTGGCACAGCATTACAGCAGCTGATGGAACAGCAGAGAGGAAAGGAGGGCTGAACTCTGCTCCTTGTCACAGGCTCCTCTGTGGTTACTCCAAAAACAAAGCTAGGAGCAGGTGCAAGAATGTCCACCAGTGTCATCAATAATAATGTGCTTTTCACCCAGCTTCAGAAAAAGGAATGAGGAAAGCAGGAATGGGCTTAAAGTGGAAATGGAAATGTTTGAGTGAAATACTCCTAAGCTGGAAAGTGATGCAGATCATAGAATGACAGAATGTTTTGGGTTAGAAGGGACCTTAAAGATCATCTAATCCAAATCCTCCAGACATGGGCAGGGACATCTACTAGACCAGGTTTCTCAAAACTGGCCTTGAACTCTTCCACCACTTCTCAGTACCAGTGTTTTTCCACCCTCAAAGCAAATTTTGTTCTAATAACTAACCTAACCCTGCCCTCTGTCAATTTTAAGCCATTCCTCCTTGTCCTATCCCTCCATGGCCTTGACAAATGTCCCTCTCCATCTCTCTTGGAGCCCACTTAGGTACTGGAAGGCGTTATAGAGGATCTCCCTGGAGCCTTCTCTTCTCCAGACTGAACAACTCCAGCTCTCTCAGCCTGTCTCCACAGCAGGGGTATTCCAGCCCTCTGCTCAGCTGGGTGATCTCCTAGATGGGTAGTTACAAACAAAACTCATCACTATATAATAAAGATATCTCAATTTAAACCTTCTGAAATTGAATTTGCATTTCCTCTACTGCCTATCTCTGTTAGAAGATTCATGTTCTCACCCTGGTGAGGCTGGATTGTGCTTATCAGCACCCAAGGCTTTATGTCACGGGAGAGAAGTCAGAGATCAAAATGTAACTTTGCATTTAACTAAGGGGAAAATAAACCAGGACTGGTGTCTGTGGAAATAAAACCTTACCAGATGAGAGGGACTGAGATCCTGTCACCAGCTGAGGCACCTCTGGAGGCAGATGGGGGCCAGGGGCCAAGGCTGGGGGTCTGGTGTTGGTGGAGTAAGAGGCTCAGACCCTCCTGGTGTCTCCTGGTGATGCACTGAGCTCCTGCATTTGTTGCACTGGTGTTCAGTGGCTGCCAGCAGCTCTGAGTAATGCCAAGGAGCAGGTACAATTCCCAGAGAGTAGAGGTTCCCAATAATGAGAGCAGGGGACAGAGCCCTGTTCTGGTCCTGACTCAGCTCCAGCTGCAGTTCTGCCATCAGTCAAAAGGCCTTGATTTTCAAAGTCAGTTTTATTGCATGTGATTGTGGCCTCACAGGAAACTGCAAGGTGGGACTTCTTATTTTACCTAATAACTTTTTTTTTCATTTTTGTTAGATTTATCTCTCATATACTCCTGTCAGTGACGTAGAAGCAGATAATGACACTTGAAATATTGATTTTCTCTCAAGTAGATTTCTCAACATTTAGTTCAGAGAGTTAATCATGTTTAAAAGCAGGTAATTTTGTCAAGTTGAACCCTTGGAAGTTTATTCAAAATAACATAATATCAATCCATTTTCCAAGGTTAGCAAACTCAGAAACAGACTCAATTCTTTTTTCCCCTGCAGCTGTTTGTACAGCCCGTGAAATGATTTGTGCATGTGTGTGTCACCAAACAAATGTTCTGGTGCCTTTTCAGTAACAAATAGTCTGCAATAAGGAATCTCCATCTACAGTCTACAGACATCTACAGACAAGCAGGTGATGCTGATGCATGTCACAGCACGCTCTGAGAGCCAAAGTCTGTCCTCTACAAACCCCAGCAAAAACAAACTGCATCTTTGGAGTTACCTTTCCAAGCTAAAATACGGAAACTTAATGAATGTAGTTCCATGACCAGGGTTTTACACACAATAGATTTTTTTTAAAAACACCCAGGAGTCTTCAGGCTGATGCCATATTACGCCTTCACTGGTCTTAATATCATTGTTTCTGTCTCATTTTAGGTTATTCTCCGGTGTTTATTATTAATTCACATTCTCACTATTAAAGGGGAGATATTATCCATATGGTTGACGTGCTGCTCAGTATGTTCATAAGTTCTCCAACATTTTGATTAACACTGACAGAAAACCCTTTGAAAACATATGGCCCTATATACATCCTGTCATTTCTAATAATAGGGTACATTCTTCAGTACACTTTCTTAAGAAGATGAATTCAGTCATATTTTAGAAACATGCTAATACTTGGTTAATTAGTCCTTTGAGGTCAGGGGGAAAGAAAAGACTGAATGAAAATAAACTTTTCCTTGAGCAGACACCATGAGCACTGAAGATAATTTGTGTGGCAGAAAAACGTGATATCTATGAGTAATGGTCTCTGTATACAGCCAGATTTCTTAAATCAATTAGCTCCTGGCATATTCCTGAAGATATTCATGCTCTGTTTGATATGCCAGACTCTTAAAGCTTCAGCATGAAGACTGATTTTGATGCTCATTTCACTGATTAGGTCAGTATCTTATTTCTGGTGTTGAATTCCTGTATTTATACCAATTGTTCCCCTTTTCTAGCACCTTTGGGATATCACAGGATCTCAGCACTCTTCTCCCTTACACAGGCAGGTCTGATACCAAATCTAGCAGAGATATTGTTGACTAAAATTCACTTTGGCTTGGGTAGTAACATGGCACATTTATGTGGCAGAATTTACCTCCAGGGACTATTTTCACCACACCTATTTTGCTGGGATTTTAATATATTTTTTTCACCATGATGAGGAAAATTCTCATCTGCATGGTCTCTTTTAACCATATTTTTCCTCACAGAGGTACTTGTACTACCTGTCAGACTTCAATAGTTTCAATTTTGTTCAGAGAGTAGCTCCTCAGACACGTATTCTTAAAAATTATACTTCAGGATGTGGCTACATAAAAGTAATCTTGAAAATTCTGAAGCATAATAGCACAAATATGTTTTTAAAAGGTGATTTATCAATTTTGTACTTTATAAACCTAAATATTTTCATACAGCTCACATGTTCAAAACATATACTTAAGTTCTTTCAACCCAGAGACATATCATTATTGTTAATGCAGATAATTAATGATGATAAAATTGCAAAACTTCTTTTACAATGATTTCAGCCAGCATGTTACTCTCATTTCTTACTTCTCCTCTTTCCTCCTTGAGTAAAACCCATGGAAAAACAATTTGATTCTCAAGAAAAAATACAAAGAGAACTAGATTTCCCCCCTCTCTCCCCCTTCTCTTCTCTGTCTCCTCCCCCTGTTTGCTCCTGCTCTTTTTCCTTTGGGAAAAGTCCCAGTCTGGGCTACATCAGTGAAGCATTTCTGGGCAAAAAGCCATCAGTCCTCATGAAACTCCATCTCTGGCTGTTCCTGTGGATAGATTTCTCTGAGCCCATCAATTCCCTCCTTCTCTAGATTCCTCTCAAAGAAAAACATCCACCCAAACTCGAGGTCTTTGTCTGTAGAGATGGAGGTAGAAGAAAATTTGTGTGGTTCAAAGACCCTTGGAAGCTGCAGGATGAGGTTAAAAGAGCTCCAGTCTTTAAGGCCAGGGAAGTTTTTCAACTCCCAGCCAAATCTTACCCATTCCACAGGGTAAAAGAAATAAATAAAACAGAGAGCACATCTTTTCTCATGAAGTCAAGACAAAAGAAATAAAAGCCATACAATCCTACTCTACTTTTTGTCTACCCTTACATGAGTGTGAACAGTGTTTACACAAATTCTGATACCCAACCAAACACCTTCAAGAAAATGGAATATCCTCTTGCACAAGTAACATAGTTTTTAGGACTTAATGGGAGAAAGAATGAAGTGCCTCTAATGGAGATTAGCAGGGTCATTCAGAGCTCACCTACAATAAAAAGAAAGGTGAGATCCTAAGAGGATAGTGCAAGAACTGGAATAGGTTGGAAACCCCCAACATTGATGGAAAATCAAAATAATTTTTAAAATCCCCAGCAGTCAAAATTAAATTTATGGTTTTGTTGCCAAAATTTCTGTACACTTTCTGTGAAATTTTTTTGCCTGTTGTACTGAGCTTCAAGAGCAGTACAAGTTCAGTTCAAGCTCTGCCATTCAGATAAAATATGCTCTTTTACACTTGGTTTTGCACTGACATTTTGTACCTGCCTTTTCAAAGCTGCCCCTCCTCCCAGCCTCCCTTTTTCAGGCCTTGAGAGACATGAATTGCCTTCAGACCAGGGACATACAGCTGCCTTGCAGATAACTGCTTGCTGCTATTAAAACTGTGCCTGTGTTATGCTGTTTATCTCATGATACTCCTTAAGTTACAATACTGTTATTTCACTTTTTTTTCTTCAGTTCTACATTATTTAAACTGCTGCACATGATACTGAAAACTTGAAGACTGTTATCAGTTTAGGAAAAGGGTATTAAATGGAAAAGATTAAGATTTTGGCTGGAATCCAGTGAGCACTTAAATGCATGAGTAACTTTACTCCCATGAGTAGTGTCTTTGACGCCAATGGGACCAGCCATGCATGGAAGAACTCATGTCTGTGTAGAATTTGGGGAGAGCAGGTTTTGATGCAAGAGTTCAGGTTCAAAACTTGGGTCTGTGTAGAGCTACACATGTGCTCAGGTTCATAAGACATTAATATTCTGCATATGTTCATTATACTTTTCCCAAATATTAGAGGTCTATTGATATCTTGCTATTTTTACCCTCTAAAATAGGGGGCTTTGTACCAGAAAGAAGAAGAGTCAGGTTTCAGTCTTGCTGAGAAAATAAAACAATTCATTGTTTCAAAAAACCACAGAATACATATTTTCCTATAAGACAGTGTGCTTGACAATGCCTAAACAGGTTCTCTTCAGACTGTCAGAAAATAAAAACCACAAAAACTTTCATTCACCTCCAGAAAAAGTCACTAGATTTTTTTTTTCATTCTTCATCTTTCCCAGTGTTAGTTACTGTTCTCCATCACTTCCATCTTCAGTAAAATCTGACCACAAGAATAATCTATATTTAAACTTTTTCCTTCAAGATTTTTGTTGGTCACCAGTACCACTGAAAGACTGACAGAACTCAGGTCCTATTGTCCTATATGAAAGACGTCAAAGTTGATGTCTTTGATAACCTTTATTTTTTTTAAAACAATTAATAATAACTTGTAATATTTTTTAAATAATTTAATGAAAAGGTGTATAACCTCCTAATTAAGGAGAGTCAAAAACTTAATTTTCACAATTTTAACCAAACAAATCATTGCAGTATTACAGAATCTAAATATTTTACTTCAGTTTCTTGCTAAAAATTACTGATAGGAGATGTGCCTCTATCCTTTATAAAAGCAGGGGTTTGGCAGCTCTTATGTGTCATTCTCAGCTACCAAGAGGATGCAGCAGGGATAAAACCACACAGTAGGAGAAGAGGTGTAGCCATGCCAAAGAAATTGCCTTGTGAAGGAAAATGGCATCATGAGATACCTAAATTGAAATTTCTAGAGCCTGGCCTAATTCAGTCCAACACACTGTAGGCACAACATTTGCACCTTCTATAAATAAAGCACCATCCACAGCCCAGCTCATCATGGGCTATGCAAAATTAAACAGAATTGTGAATGGCTAAAGGCAGCAGATTGATCTTACTGTGTCCCTCTCATGATGCAGTTTTTTGGCGTTTTTTTTCTTTTTAATTAACTTTTTAGTTCCTACATTGAAACTCACTACTCGTTCATAGGCACTCAGACAGCCAAGGCCACTGAACAGATTTTCCTATGCCAATATATGTTTCTGAAATGATGTAGTCTTATTTCCAGCTGGCTGAGTCATGGCCAAAATAAAATCAATGTGCTTGCAGAACTTATTTCTAAGGGTGATGAAGCTCCCTGCTAGGGATTGCAGAGCCTAATTTGCCAGATATTTGTTTCCTAGCTATTATTGCCTGCTGAATATTTTAAATCCATTGTAATTCAATATTCAGGCCAAGTCTAAAATAAACCTTTTTTTTTTTTTTCTCTTAATCATTTTCTTAAAAGATATTTTTGTCTTCAATCTTCCATTTCAATCTTGGCCTTTTAAAAGGCCATCTTAAGCTTTAAAAGCAGCCTTAATTACTAGACATTTTGTCTCCTACTTGGCAACATAATACAAGATGTGGAAACTGGATGCAGAGTCTAATAAATTCGTAGCACCATCCTGAAGAGGCAATAGGATGCTACATCCAGTAAAAATCAGGAAACAATTTATATGAAGGCCCAGTAACACATTATTGTTTCCTGATTTTTCAAGTGTAAAAGCAGAAACTCAAATTTTCTGAAGCATCCTAAAGGCAGATGTGTGTTGGCTAATTTTAAAACAGTAGTCAAGAAACTTTGTGCTTTATTTTGAAAATAGGATTTTGAGGGATTTAGATTTTTTGTAATCTCTCACTTGTGTTGTGAGAGCTCTACATTTCTGTCTTCATTTTTACAGCAACTAGCTTCAGCTGGGAAGAAAGGTGACCTTTTCATTAGCTTATGTGACGAAAAAAATGAATTAAATACAATGTAATTCTCTCATTAGAGAACACTACTAATTCTATTCCCACAATCTGAGTCCTATGCAAAGCCCTAAAAAGTGACACTGGAATTTCAGCAATTAAGGCCCATGTCTCATTTATCGGCAGATTACTTGCTCTCATGAGCAAAATAAAAAATGTGAATAATTTCAAGAAAAAGATTTTTTTAGCATCTGTAAAGAGTGGCAAAGGCAAAAAAGAAATCCTGTCAGTGAGAGGGCAGAAAATATCCAAGCAGTGAGATCCTGCAGCCTTCCTGAGGTGTGCTGACAGTGATGGGGTGGGGACTGAGCTCTGCTGTGTCACCTGTCCCTGTTCCAGGAGGAACAGGGTATGTACACCTGTAACAGGATTCCTTCCTTCACAACACCTATTTACCTACCAAATCTTCCTGTTTCTTACAGAAGTTCCTGACTTAAAGGAGTTTTTAACTTTTTTGTTCTGCTTCACCAGCCTAAAGCCTTTTTTTTCTCAGCATTTGGAGTGGCACAGAAGGACACACTTTGTATGGTGAGGCCTGAGAAAAAGCACCAGTGACTGTTTCTGGAAAAGTGTGTAAGGAATTGTAATGCATGTCTTGCTCCCTTCTGTAGTTTATTTGGCTTTAGGGATTTGGGAGTGGATTTAAACAAAGCTTTTAAAATGAATGTTCCCATTTGTAAAATGCTGTGAGGTCTGCTGGTGTCCACAAGCTGCTGAGGAAATGGTGACTATCTCTGCAATGCATCACAGTGGGAAATGTGCTTGTTTTGTCAGGTCAAAAGGTGGCTGGGGAAAACAGGAGGCAGCAATAAGTTTA
Organism: Pyrgilauda ruficollis; assembly: GCF_017590135.1. Lineage (NCBI taxonomy): Eukaryota > Metazoa > Chordata > Aves > Passeriformes > Passeridae > Pyrgilauda > Pyrgilauda ruficollis. The sequence continues at coordinate 6,073,486 of NW_024513654.1, read as the reverse complement.
TTTGTACAGCCAAGGCTCTAGAAACATACATCTATGCCACCTTTTTAAAAATTTGCAGTAATGGTGTGTCACCACATCATCACACCTGTAATATTTTAATTTTTTTTTTGTGGCTACACAATATCTACCTTGGTGGTAAGGCTTCCCTTAATATCTCTGCAAACTTTTTTGTAATCCACACAGCACAGAAGATGTACACACAGCATGTGATCTCCATGTGCCTGTCACAGCAGTGATGCAAAAATGGCACTGAAATGCCAAACTCCCCAAGGTTCTCCAAGGACACAGTCCAAAGCTGAGCCAAGGGAAATGCTGGTTGGCTATTAGGAAAAAGCTTTTCACAGAAAGGGTGATAAAGCTCTGGAATGGCTGCCCGGGGAGGTGGTGGAGTCACCAGTGGAGTCACATCCTGGGTGTGTTTAACAAAGCCTGGATGTGGCACTGGGGGCCAGGGTTTAGTTGGGGTGCTGGGGCTGGGCTGGACTTGATGATCTTGAAGGTCGCTTCCAACCTGGTCATTCTGGGAATTCTGTGAATTCTGTGAATTCTGTAGTTTCTGTGAATTCTGTGAATTCTGTGACATGGCAGGGAGAGATGTGAGGACTCCAGGAAAGGCAGGAGGAGGAGCTGCACAGCCCACAGGTGCCCGTGCTGTTTTCTGAAGGAATCCATCCTGGAGCTCTGTAACATTTTCCTTCCCAAAGCACTGCCCACTGATTTTTCTGTATTATTTATGACACTGCACATGTACCCAGGGAGGAGGAGGAGGGGAGAAGGGTGGAGCAGCATCCACACACTGCTTTAAACACCTGATTTCCTTTCTCCTTGGCAGTCCTGCTGCTTTATCTAGTTGCAGGAGAGAGATCTGCTGCTCCAAAGGGCAGCTCCAAGCAGCTGTGTTAGGTCCTGGAGCTGAATTGTCCCCTGAATGACAGCTGTCAAGAGATTTGTCACCAACACCAGCAAGCCCAAAGAGTTTCCAAACACCTTTCATTGAGCAGAAAGTCTTCTGGTAGGATAGCTTTAATGATGGAAAAAAAGATTTGATTTGGCTTCTATATTAAGTCCATGATAGTGTTAATCCCATAAAAATGTAAAACTTCCAGAATTTCTCTCTAATAATTGTAAACACTGCTTCCTTTGTCAACTTTTTGATTTATTGGAATTTATTATAGAGCTAGACTTTATTGTATTTGCTTATGATACCACAGTAATCTTTTCCCAGGCTTTCACTTTATTTTGTTAAATTTATCTAGCAAGCCAGATTCACACTCCCACAGTAACCATATGGAGAAAAGCCACAAAAGCTGTTAAGTACATTTAATTACTGTTTTGATGAGCTCATATTTTAATTATGTTTATTGATTCTGTGTGTGTTGAAATAGTTTTAGCATTTCAAGAAAAAAAAATGGAATCAATATACTGTAATTACTGGGCATTTTATAATTTTTCTGTGCAATTAAAACTTTCATATAATATTTTTAACACCTTTTACTAATCCTTCAGCTGTGATTGGCTGCATTTCCTCTATGTTTAGGTGAGCTTTAATTTTTGTTCTTCTACAACATGAAGCTAAGTTCAGGACTAAACCTCATTTCCATCCTTTCCTCTTGAACCTTCTTAGGAAATTAAAAAGTGCATGAATATGGTATTTACCAACCCATCCTCAGTAGTGACACATGGATACATCTCCCACTTGGAGCTGTCATGACAGGACTTCCCATCACTGGTAACAGCTTGATGGGCAAGACAGCTAAAAAAGGGGGTCTTCACTGTCCTGTTTCATTACAACAGCTGGAATTTTCTCTAAAATGGTAAAGTGTATTTTTGGACTTTAAAAAAATCTATACACTTTTAGTCAGGTAAAAAAAAAATATTTAGAGCTGTTGTCAAACTTTAAAATGAATTTTTCCCTTGGATAGATCTAGGCTTCTGAATTACTAAAAAAGTAAAACAGATGTAAATATATGGGAACCTGATCCTTTAGTGAGAAAAAGATTTTTTGTTTCCTTGTGAAAGAAAATGACTTTGGACACAAAGTTTGGCCAAAAGCAGGTATGACCACTGTCCTGGGTGGAAGTTAGCAGTGGCAGGACTGGTGTTTCAGTGATGTGTTTGAGTTTTGAAATTCCAGGATTTCTCACGTGGGGAAAATTCCATCCTCAGGGGAGCTTTGATGTTTGTAGCCATGAGATGGTGAGCCTCAGACCTTCCTCTTTTAACTTGTTCCTGGGGTTTAATTTCAATTGTATTAAAAGCAAGAAGGAGGGTCATACCACTCAGTCATTAAACCAGTTTTTAATTATTTGCACCTTTGAATACCACATGGACAAAGTAAAGAAGAAAAAAAAGAAGAAAAAAAGCTTTTTTGCGACTGTAATTTTGCGACTTTGATTACAGAAGCATAATTTTCCTTTCAGGATACTTTTGAATATCCTAAATGCTAGAAGATTACTCTGTGCCCCTCACAGTCAAACTGGATTTGTTACATGAAAAGTTATTCTTGAAGTATTGCACCCTTGGCTCTCAGTCTCCATCTTAGATTACCAGAGAGAAAGGAATATCTTTTCTGTGGAACTCCTCTTAACTTGGCCCCGGGCACACATCTTTAGCAGGGCTGGAAACTGGGTGCTGGCTGAGGAAAGAGAAAGGACTTCACCTATTTTAGTACTGTCTATTACCTGAGGGTCACGAGATTACTGTGAGAAGGGGCAGAATGTATGAGTCTGGTAACAAAAAGAGGTATCAAGAGCTGAAAGAGAATATTTATGGGAAAAAAACCCACGTGATGGCAACAAACAGAGCGACCTGAAAGAAAAGGAGAAAGGATAGATAGGAAGAGTACAGAAACAGCACACAAGTGTCCATTTGGAACGAGATGGGCCATGATTAGAGAAGGCTCATGTGTCATCTTGACCCTCAGAGAAAAGTCAGTGCAGGAGGAGGGGACAGGAGGTAGGATGGAGGCACTGAAAGGTGGAAGCCTCATTTGCCCCACTTGGGAGCACTTACCAGGAGGGTGAGACCTGGTTCTGGCCAAATGCCCCTGGCACAACCCAGGGGAGACATTTCCAGGAGTCAGAGCATTGGACTCTGCAGAAGATGCTCCAGAGCCTCCTCTGACTGTTAGAAAAGGGATCTCAGTGGGTTTCCAAGCCAGGCTGGAGAGTCCTGCAATGGACAGCAGCAGGGATGGGGATGGAAATCCCCAACTGGAGCTGGTGCTGGTGGTACCTGCATTTCAGTGCTCACCCACAGCCAGTGTGAACAATTTCCTCTGTGTCAGTGATGTTTTCATCAACCCTCAATGCACTTTTTAGACGGACTCATTTCTGTGTGTATTTATAGACATTTTCTTTCATGCTGTCTGCAGCATAATTCAAGTGTTTGTTTCCTTTGTTTCTGACTCCAGTTTTCTTCTGCCATCATTTAATAACACAGTTTTCTCTCAACACAGAACACATGCTGCATATTTAAATATGAAACACTGATCAAACAAATACACCTGGGAAAATGAAATGGGAGAAGTGTTATGCAGTCCTTGTTACTTCCTACCACCAGGCAGAGCTCTCCAGGATAAAGGCTCAAAATCTCTGCAAATACTCCACGATTAAACCCATCTCATTCTCTTGAATTTGGAGGAAATATTTATGTCTTCTGTCATGGAAAAGACAATCTTTCATCAGGAAGGACTGTTTACTGTCTGTTTACTTCTCCAGGAGTGGAGAGAACATGCAGGAGGATTTTTCAGGGTAGCATGCCTGATTAATTTAAGCACACATTATTCACTGAAATAAAAGATTTCAGATTATTGAAGTGAAAGTGGTGAAGTGATTGAATAGACTGAGAGCTGTCAGCTCCATCAATTAGGATCAGTGTCAGCCGTAACCTTGAATTTCTTGGCTTTACTAGGTGCAACAACATTATTGGTGCTTCAGGATAATTTCTTGGGTTTTTTTTTAACACAAAGCATAATAAAAATATTCCACTTCAGAGAGACTGCTTTGCAGTCCTGGGCAAATACATGTAAACAGTTTTTAAATGATTTGTTATTCCCCCACTAGGCTGTCAGAACTCTCTAAGGGATAAATACTCATTTATAAATTTCATTGCAACTCTGTATAATTTGCCTGAGAAGCCAGAATAGGTCCTGCAGCTCTGGTGCAACTCCAGACAGCCACGTACATGATTTCCAAGAGAGCAGCTACATATCAGAACATCTTTTGAATGTTGGTAAATGTGGAAACGTACCACATATGTTTCTCAGCGCAGTAACTCAGCTGTTTCATTTCTCTCTTTTGCTCAATATTCAGCCCCTTGAGAGTTCCGACCCTGGCTCCAGTTTGGCAGTTTCACACACATAAAAGTCTCGTTCGTGCAAGTTTTGTGAGCCACCAGACAAAAATAAGATTTTTTTTTTTTTGCTGACTTTTTTTTTTTTTTTCGCACTGAAAAAGTCAGAAAACCACAATTGTGTGTGCGAAACATAATCAGGTCCAGCAGCACCCAGGAGGTAAATTTAGGACCTCTCTTTTCCTAACATATCTTGTCCTCTAAGATCTAAGGCCAATTAGAACTAATCAGTTTAATAATTTCATCACATCCAACAGTTTTATTTTATGGAAATACTGAATCCAAAGACTTCAGAATTATCTACAATAGCACTTTTTTAGACATGCCTAATATTTCTACATGTCCCATCTTAAGAATTAAACATTTCAGTTTAAACATGTTCTACAAGTGCTACTCAGACTAACCCTAATTTCTTGTTCACTATATTTTATTTATTGGTTGTTGACAGAGTAATCCAAATTTACTAATTGAAACATTTAAAATAAGTACTGCTGCAGATCATTTTTTCAGGCCTGTGAACAGATTCCCAAAATTTTGCTTTGTAAAACATTAGAAGTCACAGGCAGTTGCCTCTCCTTAATTCTTTTAATAACTTGAGAGCCCAAACTGAATGACAATCTGATTCTTTCTGTATTGCTTGCTGAGTGATCCTCATTTGAGGATTATTACTGGGCAGAATTTGTTTTCTTCACTTGGCTGATCTGTAGAAAGTAATTTTGCCGGGTTACAAAACAAAAGGAAAAAAAAGAAAAGGAAATGCAACATAATTAATAATAAGAATAATGATAATAATAATAATAACAATAATAAAAACCAAGCTAAATTATGGGGAATTATATAAATTATAGCAAGGCTCTCTGGATGAGTGTGTAAAATTCAAAGGACAAGAAGAAAAGATGCAGCAAAATTGCCAAAGTTGTCCAGACATCAGAAGCTGCCCAAAACAGGTTCTCACACAGACACTGATGTAAATAAATCTCACAAGGAGTTGCACAGCTGTAGTAAACAAAAATTTTCTAGAAAAAAAGCCTGTAAATGGTGTCAAATTAATTATATCAGACTGTCCCACCAAGAGTGAGAGCTCCCCATATCCCGCTCACTGCGTGTTTTAATGAACATGAAGGCTCAGCTCTGAGTTTATGCCTGCCCATGCAGAGTCCCACACATGCACATCCAGCCCTTCTCCCTTTCCAACATTAAAACCTTCTAAAGGGAGATTGAGACTCAGGGATGCACACTGTCCGCACTGAGAGACCTGTTTTACTGACTCCTTCCTTCAGTTTGCTGAGAATTTAATTTCAGGAGAAAAAAAAGAAAAAAGAAACCCACGAAGAAACCAACATGAAAAATACAGGGCCTGATTCCTGACACATCAAATTTCACTGCAAATTCAGGGGCACAAGAAACGTGTAAGAGCAGCAAAAGTGCTGGATTTCCTTCTGCTCCATGGGAGATTTATCTGTTGGTACATGCTATGCACTGAAAAATTTGTGTACCACAGGCTACCTTCAAAAGGACAGTGCAAGGGTGAAGGAAAAGTCAAACTAACAAAAACTGCTATGGAAGAGGTGGCTGAACACTTTTGCCATCCATCTGTTCACAAATAATTCCCCTTACCTGGGGGCATTTTCCTGTGTACCTCTCCTTCCCCTGCTCCTCCAGCCTCTCTGAGCAGATCACTGGGGAAGGGGAAATCAGAGTGTTCCCCATCATAAGAAGAAATCAGAGAGGGTACAAAGTTTCACTTAGCTTTAGATTAGTCTAAATTAAAGAGAGTGGCCTGGGGAGGGGTCTCAGCCTGCGGGGCAACCTGATAGTGAAGCTAGAATCACAGTCTATCTATGTTCTAAATTGATGGCAATGAAAATAATACTCCCCAGACACAAAAGTACACTTGTTTTCAGATTAATGCATCCTGAATGTGAGCTTTTCATCTCCTTTCTGAATGACTTAACGTGTGCTCGTTCACCTTGGCCAGAAACTGAACTGCAGGTTCATTATTTGGAAACTTATTCGTGCTGAAGTCCATAAGGCCAGTGGCTTTGGAAGATGAAAACTGCTTTCCACAGGCTCTCATTTTGGGAAGAGGTGGTTGCCCTGGGCTGCCAAATGCATTCCCAGTCAGCTCCTCCACGTGGATGTTTAGTTTGGGCTGAAATGGAGACAGCAAATACCAAACTGCTGCCAGGCCTGATCCAAGGATCTGCAGTGGCTCCTTGTGAGGGTAAATGATGAGGATGAAAAACAATTCCTACTGCTCTGCATGCTCCCTCTTCCCAGAGAAGAGCATTCCTATCTGCCATAACTGCCAGATCCCACACTCAGATCAATTAATTCCTGGAGTGCACTGTCAATTAATATGTGTAATGGGTGATAATTTCACAAATGCTCTAGCTTCATCTTGTGTTTTCCAAACTGCTATTAGTACAGAATTACATTGTTCTTTGATTAATAAAGCAGCACTTTTTTTTTTCCTGTGCTTTCAGATGTTGCCATTACAACAGTACAACTCTGTATTTTTCTAATTTATCTTTGAATAGAAGATGTAAGATAGAAGAAAGTTGTAAGATACATCTGTCAAGATGTGCTCAAAATTACTGCTCTTTCTGTAAATGAAGAATTATTACACTGATTCAGACACAAATGCTTTGCTAGATTTAGCTTCAGTTCAACTTGCAATGGAATGGGATACTGAAAAAAAGAAATTAGAAGTGGATTTGAAAAGACAAAACAGCATCACAAGTTCATTCCAAAAGTTATATTTTCTTACTGTTAAAACATTTTCACACATTCTGGCAACACCTGACTTTGCAAAGCATTTCACTTCTGATAAAGGATGTGTTCAGAGAGACATATCTTGTGCATGGTCTCTTAAAAACTCCTCCAGTCAGATGTCATTTTACATTTCTCTTTAACAATAGACTATACAAATAATTGGGATTTAATTGCAATATGTTTTTCCCTGCTGTTATAACCCTGCACAAGTGACTGTATTAGTTTTGGCTGATAAAAACTCCCCCAGCACATCCAGTATCAGCTCTGTCAAACCAGACCTGGCCTTGTCCATTCACATTCCTTGGTCAAACCACCTTCTTTTCCCCAGAATTAGCTCATTATCTCCCTGCTATCTGTGCCTGTGGCTGTAACTCCATCCTGGAGAACACTAATTCCCCATACTGAGAGCCAAAGTAAAGCCCCACAAATTCTTTTTCAGAGCCCTGGACAAATGGCAGCTGGTTCACTGACCCCTGCCCACCCAAAATGTTCTTTATGCTCCATATTTTCCCTGCAAGTGCCTCTCCTAGGTGTGCAAGATTGCTGTGCTGCTTCCACAACCAGCTGGCTTTTGGAAATCCTGGCTTTTTAAATGGAGAAAAGCTGTTGAGTGATCTTTATTTTTCCCCTACAGTGATGATATGCACAGAGTAAATGGAAGATAATTTGAAGAACTGAGGAAAAAAACTCCTTTTCAGTTTGTGAATTCTCCCTCACACCGTGGCATTGGTGTTCACTCAAGGAAATGCAATATCTGGGCTTGCATCAGTGAAACTCTTGCTAGCAGTAAGAACATCATGCTGCAGGACAGGAACACAAGGGCACAACTCAAATTCCTTCACTGGTAAATCACAGACTATCACATTGTAAGATCCCAAACCCTTCACAAATAAATGAGCTTAGAATATTTTGTGGAGTTTCTGTAAGCTATTAATTTATTGTGGTCTATTTAGTGATTGCCCTTTATTACAGGGCACATTTCACAGTTGTCTTGACTACAGACAAATCAGGAAAAATAAACAGGCCTATTTTCATGCATTCATAAATAGAACAGATCTAAATTTAGCATAATAAGGGCTGTTTATTCAAGTACTAAAATGCTTAGAATGGAACACTTATAACATAATAATCATGTAAAACTGTAGTCTTCAAGGTTGCCTTGGCACGACTCTGGTTGACCGCTCACTTTTGACTTTGCAAAGTGAAGTAAATTCACTCTGTTTCTCATCTGTGTCACTGAAACCCTCTGACCAGAGCACATAACCACATCTAAACCACGGCTTTTATGTTAAAGCAAAATATGTAGTACGAAATTAGCTAAAACTGCTGAAAAATAAACATAAACAAACCAAAACCACATCATTTCCACTGGTATTTTAGCTCTGACTTGGGGAAAATGAAGGTGTGTATCTCCCTCTCTTTGTGGGATTTTTTTGTCTGCATTCCAGCATGGGCACTGGAGAGCCACTGTGAACTGAATGATCTTATCCAGTTAATTCTTTTAGACTTCATTTTAGCAAAATTTAAAATTAAAATTAGCCTCACAAATAAAAATGTTGGGATATTTGAATTCACTGGAGCTTTTGAACACTGGTTAAATTTTAAAATCTATGCTGGTTAAACATGAATTATCATTTTACTTATGAATTACTTTTTAAAAATATTACAATATAGAAGAACAGTAGAGCTACACAGCCATCGACTAAAATAAGATTTCCCAATCTAATAATTATTTGACTGAGCTAATATTGAAACACTTAATAGCACTTAAACAAAAAATGTTCAAATTTCTTTAAAAAGTAGTACTCTGATCATGAGATTTAAATTATCATATTCATTAGAGAAATCCTGGGCTGTGAGCGAAACTCTAACATCGTAGTGAACCAAATTGACACACAGAAATATATTTGCCTTTAAAAGAAGATAGACACTAATGTGGGATATATTGGCACATGGAAATATTCTTTGTCAGGGCTACTGTATTTTTTTTCCCAGACCAAGTTATCATTTAACTTTCCCCCTTTTTTTTTTTTAATTGAAAATACAATATTTTGAAAGAATGAAATAGCAGCATCTTCAAACAGGAGCGGGCAGCAAAGAAATGCATCTTCATTTTCATCCCGAACACGAAAACACCAGTGTTTATTTTTTCAGCCTGCAGACCAGAGCATCTAATTGATTCTACCTGGGAGACAGGGCCTGAATAAAGGGCCATTATGCTGGGATGAGATCTGCAGTTGCCTTGAACTTGCCAGGAGTTCAGGTGTGGTGTCCCCGTGGCCCCAGCCCCGCAGGAATGCCGCTCCCGCATCGGCCTCGTGCAGCCCTTGTAGGCACCGGCTCCATTTCACCAGAATAACCTGGCCATTCATCAACAATGAGGTTCAAATTGTACTTTCTCTTAACACAACATTAACTCTCAAAGAGCTGGGAATTCAGTATTCTGTTCCCCGAGCTTGGATTCCAAATCAGTCACTGAGAACATTATATGAGCAGTAATCCCATTAAATATATCATCTTGCAAATATCTAAATCCAGTTAATTAACTTGTATTGCAAAAGAACTCCAAGATATAGTTTTCACTGAGCAAACTTACATTTTAGGTTCCTAATTATGTCAAAAATAAGTTTCATGTCTCCTTTTCACTTGAAAAATTAAAGTCAACTACCAATCTATAAGCATCAGCAAAACAGGTGTTATACAAAAGTTTTAAAAATCCGAGTGTTCCTTATTAAACTCTATTTTTGTGGAGAGATTATATACAGTAGAGGCCCCATAAATGTTGACAAAGACAAGAACTGTCTATGAAATTTGAAAACATTTTGTACTTATTAACTAAACAGGAACAAATGACTGGACAGGATATAACTGAGGTCATTTTGCTGTTCATGCTGAATGCAGCATTGCAATTCCTCCACTTGGAAATCTGCTTACTAAAGGCTAGAACTGGAGTAAATTTCCCAGATTTTTTATTCTTTTAATGTTTCTTGAAAAGGTCTCTTTTCTGTACATGCCAGGCAATGTTGCAACATCACTTAAACCAGTACTGCTTTATGTTCATAAATAAAGTCACACATGATTTTAAACAGAACTCCCACCAGTTTTAGGCATCAAGGACCAGGCCCTTTGTTTTCAAGTTGTGGATAATGGCAAATTCTTAAAAAATGGGGCAGAAGGGATAAACCCTGCTGTCTTTAAAAGACTGACCACAACAAACAACACATTTGCCTATTAAAATAGAAAAGAGGATATTTTAGAAACAAATCAGCCACAGTATGTAGTTTGGTGTTTTATTAATTGAATTCTGCCCATATTAACAAGTATTACTCCTTTTTTTCCTTCAAATTATTCCTATTATGATTTCTCTTATGAAAATAATGATTCATGTTTTAGACCAGGCTGTGTGAACATGAAACAAAAGCAGTATGGAGTAAAACCGAAAAGAATTCTGAATTATTTCCCTCCAGTTTATCAGTACTTAAGGTCACAGTCCACTCACCAATTATCCAAATGGTACCCGGTCTCAAAAGAGCTAATAACTACTTATTCATCAAAGAGAAGCTTCTGGGATTCACAAAACCTCCATAGTCACATCCTCATTTTAAACTGCCGTGAGCTGTATCATGGAGCTGCAGCGTTGCTGACTGAGGATCACAAAAATCAGGGATGCATGAGCAGTGTTATTTTCCCCCCATTTCGTGGAAATTTATCTCCCTTCCTGGCTGCCCATTCTCCTTTTGCCTTTATGTCTTTTGCTGTTGTGGTTTCTGATCTGCTGGTCTTGCTCAATTCCTTCGACTGGAAACTCTCATTTCTCCCAACATTTAGGACATCTGCCTCAGGGATAATTCAGAGCTCCAAATTCCTTCCCCTAGGCATCTCTCCCTTTGATTTGATGAAAGGCTTCTAATTTTGGATGTCCTGGAGCAGCCCCTGACTGGGGACATCTGATGGCAGAGCTCCAGCTTACCTAACCCCCTGAGTAACTCTGTACATGTCCAACCCAAAAGGTTCCAGTCCCCTGCCCTGGTTGCCTTGAAGATGACATGAAAAAGAACAAAACATGAGCTAAAATCCACCCACAACAGTGAGAAATCCACTGTTTGCCCTGGACAGAGCAAGTTTTAGACAAGGATGCTGAGTCAACTTGGACCTGGGATCCAAAGTCTAGGACCATTTAAGCACTGGGTGACAACATCCAAGAGAATCTAATCTTTAACACCTTGGGCTGTAGGTGCTTGTGGTTTTGTGTCCATTTTGGATACAGGGGTTGAAATTCCAGTCCTCCAAAGTAAAGAGAAAGCCTTGAGGTTATGTTATAGCATCATCTGCAGATTGCAAGCTATAGAAAACTGCAACTATTTTTCACCTCATTGATTAAACAGCTGCTTCATGAGTTGGAAATGACCTTGAACAGCTCTGCTGTCTGCAGCCCAGTATTGTTATCTATTCTTGGCTCCTTTCAATGGCTTGGACAACTCAGCGCCAGAAACTTCACCTCACATTTTCCAGCCAAGCAACAATTAGATCAACCATAAAGCACATTTTCAATCCTTTTTGGCTACCTTGAGAAACATGTCATCATTTCTTCATCTTTGGCCTCTGGCAAGAATGCAGTGGCCAGGTAATTTACTCTTCAGTATTGTTTACTACTTGAATTTAAAACAAACAAAAAAAAACCCTTGTGAATTTTCCAGAAACATCAATGATATTATGACTTGACTATGAAATAAAATATGTTCTTTCAGCTTGCCTAAATATCCAGCTGTATTCCCAGTGAAAGGGTTAATTCCTGTATTTTACCCTTTTTGGATCAAGTTGTTGAAAGAGGGAAAGCTTCATGCACCATAGGAACCTGCACTAGTACCCTAATGACAGTATAATTAGAAGTATCATTGTGGTAATGATTCTTTTCATCTGGCAAAAGGCCTCCACTAAAAAAGATCCCTTATTCACTCAGTTTCACCTGCCCATTTTCTTACCTCTGCAACACTCCTTTTCTAGGTCAGCACCAGAAGTTAATACTGGGTGTTTGACAAGGCTTCAGATTTTGTGCTCATCAAACTAATTAAAGAGAAACACATCCAAAGCCTAGTGAATTATTTTACTTTTTAAAAATGCTGCCCATTCATCTTGTTTAAAGATTTACCTGGCTCAGTGGGTTTGATTAATGAAAAGGACAATGGGGCTCTTGTCAGTGCAACCTGCAGTCACTTGGTTCAGGGTCAGCAGGTTGAGGGAGAGGCCTCCATGTCTATATTTAGTCTCTCTCTACTTTAAAAATCCAAAGAATTGAAACGTTACTGATTTTATCATTATGCCACAGTTTGGAGGAAAAGACGAGAACTGTCTTGGCCTCAAACTTCATTCAACTTTTTTTGTTTGTTTCAGTTAAATAACACACAGCAGATTGTTCCGGCTGTGGATAGGTAGGATGGCTTTATGACAACACCAAAACCAAGTCTAAAAGTGGGGTATGGGCTTCAAGTGAGCTTAAAATATAAATTATTTTGAATTGCTACTGGGAAAAATTTACACTAATATATATGTTTGCATAAACTCTGAAGGGACAAACAAAAAACAAACCAAAAAGGAGGAGATATAGTACTTGATCCTGTGAACATTTTGGCATACAATGGGCAATAGTATCACAAATCCTGCTATTAATAGATTGGAGCTTTGATTCTGCCATAAATTGGAAACCAGGTAAAAAGCCACGTTCTCATACTTCCAGCAACAAGATTTCTGCTAAAAGTCAGAGCAGTTCCCTTTGTTTCAAGAGAAGGGTGCAGCCTCCACCTGCCTTGCTGGCCTCTGGCTGCGTGTCCCTGCTCTCTGCTGTGCTGGGAAGGGCTGAGAGTTTGTCCCTCTGCTCCCCACCTGCTGCTGGGAGCTGCTGCCTCCCTGTGCCACAGGCAGCGAGCAGGGAAGGACCCAGCAGGGATTATAATCTGCCCTCTAGTGATTCATACAGCTCACATTTGGCAACATTTAATGTTATTTATGCATTACATAATTGCTCGTTCATTACATAATGGTTTCATTATGCAACAGTGACTGTGCTCCTGCTTTACACCTTTCCAAGAGGTTCTTGAAGGCAATCAATGGCCTGAGCATCCAGCAGATTGCTGATAATGATGGCTTGTGATCATTAATAACTCCTTCTACTGATAGGTTTATAGGCACATGAGACACAAATCATGCCTATCGTCCTGGGACAGCTACTGTTGCACAAAGCCATCTGCAAGCACAGGCTGGGCTTGTGCAAAACAACATCCAGTTGCTTCACTTCAGTGCCTGGGGCCAGTGTTTTCAGTTGTGCTATTGAGCAATAATGCCCAGATCCTCTCCTGAGAGGCTGAGTGAGATTTTGCTGACCCATTTAATGAAGCAGGGCTGAAATACACCTTGGCATCTTTGGCCACAAAGATGTTTGCGGTTTGGAGGGAAGGGCGTGGTCCCCAGGTACTCTTTGACAAGAAGAAGGCTTTGTTACGTGTTACAGAACCTTGATTTTGAGACAGTCTTTGAGTTTATTTATCAGAAATTAATTGCTCCATGCCAGAAAAACCCAACAGTGCATCATGCAGAGATCTACTGCCCCGTGACAAGACCTGCTTCAGGAATCATGAAGAGCTTCCACTGTGCTCCTGCTAATTCAGCTGGGCAGAAACAGCTTGTGAGGGCCTCCGTCCTTAGCTCTGTCTGCGATGGGCACAGGCCCCTGAGTAGAAATAAGAAAACAAATCCTGCAGGAACACAACCAAAAGGAACATTTTCCACTCCCACTTGCACCCAGAGGAGCTGTGTGTGCTTTGGTTCCTTCTCCCCCATCAGCTCGGGCTGCAGTGTCTCAGTGCACTGCAAACCCACCCTCATTCAATTGTCACTTTATTCTTGCAAATAAAACACTTCTGGGCTGGCTCGATCATTTTATCATCCCTATCATCTGGGAAATGCATTTGGATAAAGGGACATTTATTGAACTGTCTTTTATCGCACAAGTATTTCTACCAAAGAAAGATTTCCGAGATTCAACTCTGTGTATTTAAAATGCAAAATTCAAAGAAGTTTTATTGCCAGACTTTCACTTCTCAGTAATTATGCCCTAATTGTTCTGCAAGTTTACATCACAATTTGTCATACATTCTATGAATTAGCATTAAAAATCCACCTTCCTTCTGCTTAATAAATTGAGAAGTCGTATTTTAAATGCTGCTTTTTAAATGCAGCCATGCTCTAGCATTCTCCCTAGGTTTTTAAATAGGTAAATGCTACACTGGTCTGTTTGCAAGGAAAAAAAATAAAGATTAAAGAGAGATGAGATTGTTGGGGGAAAGAAAAGTGTCATCTTTTCCACATAGCAAGTCAGATAGCAAATATAGTCAGCTAAGTAAAAGAAGATCAGACACTGAACTCAATTTTTATTGTATTATATTTGAAATACTACTTCACTTCATTCCCATGAGAGCATTTTATGCAATCTTTCACTCTACTTGCTGTACTTCTGCAAGAGCCATTTGCAACCATCCTGCCTATGGCTTTTCAAGACCTAAATTTCCAGCACAGGGAGGTAAATTTTTCCAGAATGTCGTCAGTCAGAGTGCACCCACCCACTGAATCCTGAGCATTTCCTGCAGCAGCTTTGAGATAAAGATTTCCTGATACCTGCAAGCCCTGTAAGAATAATGTTGTTTACAAATGACAAATTTTGGTGCCTGATAGAACACTTTGCATTGCCTGGAATATCTTCCTTCTCAACATAGTTCCATGTTTCCAGGTGTTAGGCTTTCCATTATTTAAAAGCAGGTAGGAAAGCAAGACAATAAATATTCATAAAATGTCAGACATTCTCCAAAGGGCTGTTTGAGTTAACACAGGCCATAAAGCTCTCCCTTTTATTAGGTTTGAAAATGATAGTTATTTGAAGGAAATTATGTCACCGCTTAAAGTATTTTACCAGAAGAAGCTGCTTAGCACCATATCTTTAAACCACAAAGAAAGAAATTCCAGAGAGTTTCCACTTCTCCACAGTCTCTTGACAACTTGTTAGTCAACGCAGGTAAAATAAGGAGTAATCTTCTCATTCTGGGTCAAGAATGCCAAGGCCATCAACACTGGTTTTGCTCAGGACCTTCTCCAGATGATGTTCCAAAGCTGCTTGGTGATTACCCATATTACTGCCAGCCCTCTTCGTGAAGTCCTTTGCAACCCTGCATCCTGAATCCTCCAGGTGACCCTGGAGGCCAGCTCACTTCCAAGACACAGAGCCAAGGTGTGGGGAGAGTGCACATGACAGGTGACTTGAGATCAAACAAAGAGCAAGGATCAGGAAGCAGAAATCACATTTAAAGTGTTCCTGCTTTTGGTAAGACGTGGGTGTAAAACCAGAATCAATCTCCCTGGGTTTGGATGCAGAATGGGCTCCAGCTCCTGCTAGAATTTTGGGTCTGTGACAAATACTTGCAGAGTGTATTTGTTTGAAGTCTGCAGATCAAAGTCAGTGCATAAACCATGCTGCCACTTATACCTTCACAAAATTCCCAAGCTACAGAAGAACCCACATGGCTGGTGCAAGAAGAAACATAATTCTCTGAAACAGCTGAAAACTATGTCTGTACTTCAGGATTAAACACTGACATAAATAGATGCAACTTGCCTGTATGTCTTTCCAACACCAGCAAGGACTGCTCACCTCTTGGTGGAGGATCCTTGCTATTAGTACATGTGCATTTTAGAATAGGATGAACAAATAAATGGCACCAAAATGCATTGCTATCCCTGTTTCTGACCTCTCAGGATAGGGTCAGGAATCAGCTGCATTGCACAGGATATTAGCTAATTAAGAAGTGGAAATGGACATTCATTCTGTGTGATATATTATAATGCATCTTTTCTGAGCAGGGACAGTCTAACAGAACCTCCTTATCTTTTATTATAAAATACTCAGAATTAGCAAATAAATTCTGCAGCAGAGAACATTTGCAGCATATCTGTTGAAGTATACCATCAAAATAGTTGGTGAAACAGTGGTTGTGGCAGAGCTGATGGTTTGCCTTTCTGACTTTTGCTGGTTCCTTCAACACAGTAATTCTGAAGGCCCCAGATGTTCAGTCTAACAACTCACAGGCCTTATTTTAGTTACAAGCCCCTCACTCTTCAGGACGGCTGTGCTTATTCCTGTAACGACAAAGTAGGTATTTCTTTCAATAACATTCACTTGCCATTAGAAAAATACCCTAATTATGAATTCAGAAGTGACAGATTGTGAGATTCAGTTTGCAAAGATGATGTCACTGGTGGGGAATTGGTGGGTAACCTCCAATTACCTCCTTGAATAAAGACATCAGTGTTGTATCTCGAGAAATAATGGCTAATGATATGTCTTCCAAAAGGAAATAGTGTTATTAATTACCTTACTGTGAACACACCACTTATTGACAGCTTTGAAGGCCATTCATCCAATTAAGTATAATGACTAAAAGCTTCATTTGGCCTTCATGGTTATACAGATGGGCTAAGAACAGAGAGCAAGATTCTGATTTCATTTATAACCTTCATAAATATTCAGAGAAAGTCACAAACACCCATGGAGCTCCCCTGGTTTCTATTGCTGTGATTAGAGTCAGACTGTGGCAGGTAATGATGGCATAGAAAGTGCTGTAAATTGATACCTCTAATACCTTGAAGACTTATTGTTGTGCAATAATACAATCTGTCATCTCTTCTGATTGTTACTAAGCACTTTGCTTCCAAGTACTTTCCTATCAACATTTAGAGGGTTTTGCTTTCCCCAGCTATCGTCCAGGCCCTGCTTACATTTCAGTGACAGATGATTTAGGTGCAAACACCTCCCTGTATAAGTCACTTCTTACTGAGATTTCCACATTTTTCCCTCCCCTTCAGATAAATCCAACAATAATTCTAAATAAAGCTTCATTCATATTATACTTTCCCTCAGTCCTACAGATCTGCTTCTGACTGTGTTCACATGCTGTTGTTAAGAGTAACGCAACTGGAGCCAACAGAAATTCTGTGGAGAACAGAATTTGGCCTCATGTATAAAGGATCATTTTCATGGACCCATCTAGGCATCTCTAAAGTCCTCATTAACGTGGCACTTTGCTGATTAATTATTTTAATGGGTGGCAGGACAAATCCTTGTGCACAGCACAGCTCAGGTAACGTGTGTCTAGGACAGCAGAGTGGCTGTTCACATCGCTTCTGCCACCACTGGCTTTTATCTTGGAGCAGCAACAGGTTGCTAATGACACGTGGTTATCATTTTCACATTTTGGAACATCAAAAATGCTGGCAGACTAAGGTGGCAACAGTTTGCAAGCACTCAGGTAGAACATCAAAGGCCTTACTAAAGGTTTAATACACACCAGCACCAGCAACAGTTTTAGATCTACCTGTACCACAGGTTTAATCGCTCAGAAATCTGATACTGATGCTCACATGACATCCAAGAATTGCTTTTTTTGTTAAGTGGAAAGCAACATTACAGCCAAATGGCAAAGTGTCTGCAAGTGCTTTGTTTCTATGCAACACTGAGGAGCCAAGAAAGTCACAACCTTGTAACAGCTGACATTGTAGAATAACTTAATGTTGCCAACAGGTCTCGAGAGAATGCAGAATTATATGTAAATATATCAAGTAAATGTTTTTAAGCGATAGGTCTTCACCTTGTGCAAACAAGTTGCAGCAGCAGTATTTATCAAAAGGGTGCCTGATGCAAAGAAGTCAGATTAATTGTTTATGCAGAGAAGCATTCAGTCTGCATTGCAATGAGTACAAGCACAGAAAAGAAATGTTTCTAGAAACCACCTCCTTCACAGGAACTACTGTGAATGAAGTAAACACGGTGGCAGCAATTTTAAGCATGATTTTAATACCTTCAGCCACTTTGCATTGGCTGTGTTCATATGTATAGCTGACAAGAAGAAGGGAGAATAATTGCTACTAAGCAGGTCAGAAATGTGACCACTTTGTAGATAAGCCTCACACAAGAAGGTTCCAAATTGTGGAAAAACACACTCTTGCCTGAGTAGGCCTGGAAATCCATCAACTCAGGGACAAAATTCTTGTTTTGAGCTTGAAGCCAGTAGATATTAATCTGTTTCTGCTGTGTTAACTTATTTCTACTATTAAGGTCCCATACTACTAATTGCTACCTGCAAGATGGGCAAAGATCCCAAGGATTGGCCCACTTTGCTATTCCTGGCTATTCTTCAGAAGCTGCATCTGGCCCCAAAATTTCCAAGGCAGAGCAACCATTCCTGCTAGTAAGAAAAAGGGATGTGGGCATGGAGACTCCAAATACAAATAAACACAAAGAAAGCAGATGGAGCCAAGTGAGAGTCTGGGTGTTGGAACCTTGCAGTGCTGCAGGGCTGGTTCCACAGCAGGGCTTTGCAACCTGGCCAGCCTGGATGGAGATTCACACTCAGCTGTGGTGCCAGAATTCAGGGTTTATTTGTCTGAGACATCTTCATTTATGAAAGCAGGACAGAATGTCTACCCTGAAACCTTCTCGGAGATTTGATTTTAATTAAGCAAGGCCTGTCAAGTGACTTCACTGCCACCACACCTTGTGCCAAACATCAGCAAAGCACAGCGGCTGCACCACAGCGGTGAGACACCTTCCAGCCCTGTGTGCAGCTCCATAATGGATCTCAGACACCAAAACCAGGCAGGCACAAATGAGACATGGCCTTGCCTCAGCTGGCTGACACTGAAAAACAAGTCTAATCAGCATGGCTGGCCCCCCAGGGCAAACAGAAATGTCCTGAGCTCTCCGTGTGTTATCCTGCTGCCCCAGCTCTTTCCACTCAGGAAAGCAGCAATGACATCATTTCATCAATGCTTTGTCACCTTCAGCATTTCCTTCTCTGATTCTCTGTTTAACCCAGAGTAAAACAAAACCAATGGCACCATTCCTCATCTTAAATATCACTGGATGGCAAAGCTCACACCTGAGCTGCCTTAAGTTGGGAGATGCAAATTTTAATCACCCTGGAGATAACTTGAAGAGGGCAAGGTTGCTGTGCTCCATAACTGAGCAAAACTGTCTCTTGAAATTGGTTACATGTCAATAGCTACACATAATGAAGAGAAAAGGTTCAAAAGCCCCATAAAATCACTAGGGGAATTGCTTCAATGGATCATGTCACATAAAAAGAAAACCAAGACTTGTTCACAAAATGTAAACAAAAAATATTTTCCAACAAGGTCTCTAATTATGACAGCTACCATGACAAGTAAAATAAAAGAACATTGCCAATTAAAATCTAATTTCTCTGCAGTATCTTAATAGAGGGCCTCATTTTATAAATCTTCTTAATATTGAAATAGTAGTGCCAAGTTAATGTTTTCTTTTTTTGTTATTAAAGGTAATCATAAATACAAGGTTTTTTCAAGAGGAAAATTTAAAGTTAGCAAATACATGATAAAATTTAGGGCTGTCTCCACAGTACAAAGAGAAGAGTGTAACAAGTTTTTTACCTTCCACAGTCCACAATAATAAGGCAAGCTTTATGTAGGCTTTCAATTTCTTAAACCAACTCACTATCAAATTGCCTTTGTAGCAAAAAGGGATGGATTTGAAGAAAATATTTTAAGTGCCAATGTGCATGAAGAAGAAATAATTGATAACAGCAATGCTGCCAACCAAAAATTACTCAACTCAGTGTCTATGCACAAAGACATCCATCTAAAAATAAAGTTAGAAGCAAAGGATAGGAGAAAGAATCACATTTCATGTTATACCAGTGCATGGCATATTTATCATCCATGGCAGGTGTTAAAGCGTGGCTGAAACAATAGTGTTGAAAATATATTCCAATAAATTATCTCTACTGCATCACTGAGGCAGAAATTAAAATGAAAAAAGAGAGGCAAAATTAAAAAATTTGTCAGAAACACATTAAAAATAAAATAAAATCAGTGCTCTGTTTAATGTTCTTGCCCTGAGAAAATCTCCCAGTGGAGTCAATGAGACATTATCTTGGGAAGGGAGTACTGAGCTGGCCTTAACACATTAAAAGATAAATCATATATAACTGATGCAAGTCAGGGGGGAAAAATGTTATGGGAAATGTTTATCTTTGCCAAATCTTTCTTGAGGGCAGTGTTAAAAAGAGGTTGATGTGATTGAAGCATAATGTCATTACTTGCCAGAGGAAATACAGGATGTTGAGAGGCTGATTAACCTGCCTTCACAGCACAAGCACGGGGCCCTGCATTTGTATCATATTCACTTTTTGTCTTCTGAAGTTCTCCAAGTGCAATCACAGGAAAACTCAGAAGTGCAACCACTGCAGGCAGAGCGTGAGATGGGAGCTGTGGGACACATTAAAGCCAGAGTTCAGCTGAACTTTTTGCAAACACAAGGAAGGTCAGCTTCAGGAATTTCATTTAGATCCATGCTTAGCTAAAGGTAACTGAGGGCAAATTATGGCCCCTTCAGTCAGAGACTTCAGAGCAATATTGCTTTTGTCAGCATTGCTTGGGCTTGCACTGAACTTCTTGATGTGAAGAACAGAAGCTGATCCAAAACATGCACATTTATAATCTGCTGTCTATGAACTCCCTGTATAATTTTTTTATGCTCCAGGATAGACAATACTGCTAAATAACTCATTTTCTGCTTTGTAACTAACACTTTTCTTTGGTTTATGGTTTACAAAACAAAGTTCTCACCCTTGGTTGTCAGGTTTTCTATTTCAGGCTGGGGCAGCACTCCTGGAATGCAGCAGAGCATGATTGGGTGCTGCACCTTTGCTCCATGCAGGAAAGAGTTTCCCAGGAGCAGCACCCAAATGTTTGAGCCCAACTGCTCCAGCACAAAGCACCAGAGGCAAATACATGCTTGCCAGCTCATGCCTCTTAAAACTGTAAGAACAGGCTGTTCCAGACATATATCATGAGATTCCCAACCTTGCTGACACCTCAATGCCTGTAGGAACACCAATGAATGGCATCATTACTCTTAAATTCATTAATAAGGTCACTTACACTCAGGTGACCCTGAAAAGGTGTGAGCTTACCCACCTGCATTAGAGAGAGTCCATAACTTCTCTCAGTGCCAGGAGGAAACAGTATTATGGCAAAATTATATCCAATTTTTGATGAATAAATATTAAGAATAGAAGTTTGTAAAGTCAAATGCTCCAAAGCTGAGAAATAACAGAATTATTTTGCCTTATTATTCACATCTGATTTTCTCCACAGGATGTACTGTGGAATTAAGAGCTGAAGTTACACTTCTCACCCTACTCCTCTCAGTTGGCAGGAGGAGATGAGGCTTAAAGACTCATTTCTTAGAGACATTTGCAGGCTTTGGGCTGTCTCAGTGTTTCATACTTCTTAACTCACTATGTTACAACATCCACATGAGTTGAATTGGTGCCTTTGCCTCAGCAGTGGATGTGGAAGCTCAAAGCCCACAGTCTGTTTGGACAGATGGATGGATAGTGGATGGATGGATGGATGGATGGATGGATGGATGGATGGATGGATGGATGGATGGATGGACGGATGGATAGATGGACAAACAGATTTTGCAGGGAAAGGACAAAGGTGTGACACATATTTGAAGATTTTCACACTGGGAGAGCCTGGCTCTTGAGCCAGGTGACTCAGGCTGCAGAGCACATTGGAGTTTTATTTTACTTCTCCCAGTCCCCATGGCTATAACCTCTCCAAGACAGCTGGCAGTGTCCCTGCAGGCTTCTCTGCCCTTTGTACCTCCAGATTCTTGCCACACCCATTTATAAACACCTGCTTGGGCACACCAGTGGGTCCTAATTAAACCTTTTAAAGTTCTCCATTGCAGAGTCCCTGAGATCTTTGATGGAGAGGATCACTTACAAACAAACCTGATCCTCTTCATAGGGACCATCCAGAACAGCAGGGCCACAGGATGATTTGCTAATTATGTCCCCAGCCTGAAAGATGGTGGTTTTGACTCAGTTTTCCTTCTTCATTACAGTTTTCTACATCATTTGTGGCAAATCCCCAAAGCCATCACCTGCCAAAGGATGCAAGTGCAAAAAGCAAGAGAAGAATAAAATGTAGGCCCTGGGGCACAGAAGTGTGACCCCTCAGGTCACACACGCACCCACGTTTTCAACAGTGAGAAATCCTCAGTGTTTTTAGCCCAGCACCACCATCACCCTCTGGGGGCTCAGTGCCCAGCTCTAATACTCTGCCAAAACAGGAGTGGCATTGCCTTTAACACTGAACACTCAGCAGCAGCTCTTGCAGCTGGAAGGCATCAAACATCCCTGCATTAGAGAGCCGAGATCCTGCCTTTACCAGCTCTGCACTTGGTGTGCTTTCTGCAGTGCTGGAAAAGCTTTAGCTACAAGGTGCAGTGTCCTTGTGCCCAGGACTATAACAGCCAGGGGGAAAAGCCTCTTCCAGGGAAGCAGATGGTTTGGATCCCAATGCAGTCGTGCCGAGCAGGACAGAGAACCTGAATTCCTTACAGCTTGGGCAAGGCTTCTGATCACCAATGTGGTTTTTATCCTCCTCACATTCCCCATTCCCTTCATTAAAATTAAATTTTAAAAAGGCCAGGATAACTTCCATTTTTATAAGGAAATATAGAATCATCTTAATTAGAGAAGAGAGTGTAACTGCATTATTATTTTGTGTTTGTGTAATTATACACAAAATAGTAATACACACACACATTATTTTGGCCAAATCAATCAAAATACCAGCTTCAACATCTCATCCTGCCCTTAGATTCACGTGCATCAATGAACAGTCTGCAGTGTATTGCAAAAGCACTTTTCCACATATGCCAGTGAATGTAAGAAAACTCAATAACCACAAAGTGTGCGCTACCAATTAAATATTTTTAAAGTGAATCTAGAGAAACAGAAGTGGTGTAATTTTCCAGCTACAGGGTGCATTTATGTCACTTGATTATCAAACCCTTTATTCCATTTGCTGTAACAAAGGTTCCAAGATCGGAGTGCACCCACGGGAGCACCATTTACAAGATTCATTCCGAGATGTATCAACAGTTCAAGTCCACGAGGTACAGAAGAACATTGTAGAACATTCACAGTTCATAAACCCTAATGTAACAACTGCCAAGCCCTATAATATCTTGCTTTCAGAAGAACAATTCACCCCTTTATACATCAAACAGCAATTTTCCTAACTGCGGTAATTTTATATGCAATGATAAATTCATGTGGAAATTAGCCCAATAGTTTCTCAGGAAATGTAATGCAAAGAAACTCCCTAAACTTACTGCACATTTTTCAATGTGCATGTATTATTTAAATACTTAACTATAATTGCATTTCTTTGGAAAAACTGGGTACCTGTGCTCTTGACACTGGCACAGGTCTTTTTCTCCCAGGATTAGTCTCAGTGTGGTTTGCAGGATTTACCATGACTACTTATAATCACTGGTTGAAAAATTGACAGGCAAAGTATTTTTCCAAGAAAAGTATTTTGTAGGGCTTAAGAAACAGATATCTTGGTAATCGAATTGAGAAAGGGAATGCTCATACATGCAAAGAGAGGTCATTGTTGGCTGAAGTGTGACAGACCCGGTCTGTATCAATTTATACTGACTTGATGAAAATCCATCACTTCCCTGAATTTTGGACTGAATCCTGACAATTGCAGATCCCAGCCAAATATAACAAGCTTTTACTACTGTGACTTTCAGGTTGACCCATTTGGGACAATAAGCTTCACAAAAAGGGAGAGTGAAATACTTAGGAGTCCTTCCAGACTTAAACAGCTCCAAGGAACAAGACCTGTAGCAATTTGAACTCTGATTTGCATAAGACTTTGTGATATCTTGTAGCATCAAAAGAAATCCTCAGTTTTTTAATTAATGTTACTCTAAGTGCCCTAAGTCTTCCTTAGGAAAAAAAAAAAAAGTCCATAAAACTCAAGTTATTTAGAGTCCATTTCAGAAGGAGCCAATTTTTACTGGACATTAATGATTAAGGAATGCCCCAAAAGCTGGATTGAGTATCTTAAATTTCATATGTTTTGTTTTGTTTCCCACTTACCCACTATAAATTGGGATGAGTAGCAGAAGTAATTAAAAAATGTTAGATTTTTTAAAAAGTCTTTCAAAAATAGTTACATTTACTAAATTCACAATATTTTTAAAATTTAAAATTAGGACATAGTCACACAAGTTTTCTTTAGACTTTGAAAAAAGTTAAGCTACTAAGTTATTTGAAGTCCTGGCTAAATATCTGTATCAGTTAGTCAAAGTCTAATCCACATTTTGACAACACTATCCTTTTCTATTCTATAAAAATGCCTTCCTTTTACCTCAGTATTTTCCACTAGTTATAATTAGCTCATCCACAGCTGAGAAAAAAATCAAACAGGAATTGCAAAATGGAAGAGATATTATTTTCTTCTTTCTGTCTGTGTATAACAATACAGTGTAAGAGGGAGAGATTTATCATCTCAAAAATTATGACAGATAAGGATGAATGTAAGTAAATTGATTCAATTTTCTAATTAAATACAATATTCACTTTGTTTAATAATTGAATTTAGATGAATTTATATTGTTTTCTTATATATCTAGCCTACCCAGGATAATTGATTTCAGTAGCATTAAGATTAATTCCTAGATTTTATATCCACTGGAATTATAATTTATCCACAAATGAGGATATAAACATAATCCAACCCATAATAAATGCAAATAGAAACAAATCTATACAAATAATAAATACAAGATAAAGTGTGACCTATATATAAGCAAGTTATTGCAGCCTTAGAGGTGTTCTTCTTGTTTATCAATATTATTTAAATTACTTTTTTATTGTTTTGGTTTAAATGAACTCAACATGACTTGGTCTTTGCAGGCTGCGTTGCAAGCCTCTAACAGCACATCTCCACTCTTCCCAGAAGATTGGGCTGGAGGAGCCTTGGTGCTCCCAGCTGAACTCCTCATTTTGCTTCTGTTCCTGTTGCAGAATTTTCCATTTTTCCCTCCTTAACCTCGTTATCTATCATACTTTAACGATGCCATTCACACTTTGTTAACAAGCATTTGTACATCAAATATGGGGATAAGAGTTCACTAATAACATTTCGTTATAAAGTTTATATGTCTATGATTTTTGCCAGCCCAAGGAATGCATTGTTTATCTTACACTACACCCAGAGCTTTTGGGGATACCAGAATATGATTGTCCATCTTGCCTCCTGAATATCCTCATTCACTTGTGTTCAAATAGATTTTAGTTCAGTCAGCCCAGCTCCTTTTGTATCCTCTGACTCTTGGGAAAGCACCAATTAAATGCTAACCTCACAACATTTTAATTATTTCCCAAATTCCAGTTTATTATAATTTTTATGTCTCTAATATCAGTAGGTCAATCAATAAATTGAATATTCCATGTTGTATTCTACAACTAAATCTATTTATAGGCCCCAGGTGACTTTTCTTTCTCCCTTATTGTTAATGAGAACATTATTTGACAGTATACTTAGATAAAGTTTATCCTTTTTACAAGCTTCCCTTTCTAACCTGACCCTTGAAAAATCATACAGGATTGTATTATTTTTTATAAACTTGTTGTCTTTATTGCTACAGTAATAATTTTGCTGCTAACGTTGCTTGACAATTTTTCATCAGAATAAAAACAAAAAAACTCAATATTACCTGTTTTTGGAGTCCATATTATCTTTTATTGAAGCTTGTTTTTAGATTTCTGGGAGTAGTAGTCTATTGAACATAAAACACCTCCAACCTCAGCATAGAGACCATATCTACTTTTACACATCTCTGGGAAGTTCTGCAAAGTTTGATTGGGGTTCATTATTGAGTTCATTACTATCAGCTGACTAGAAGATGACCTAATTCCATTCCCACTCCTGACAAACATAATCCTGTTAACATAAATAGATCATTGTAAAAGTATAATGGATTGCAAGGGATTTTTTTTGTTGTTTGTTTTTACATCTTTAAAGTTGTGCAATTCTGCATTTTGAGGTAAAGAAAACACGAGAGCTGGTTATGTTCCTGTGAAGAAATGATTTAATTAGCACTGATTTCCTGGAAAGGTGATGTTGCCTGAGGGTATGGGAAGCTGGACTAGAAGATCCAGTCTGAGGTCCCTTCCAGCCTGAATTATTCTATGGTAGGCATCCCATCCCAGTGAGTCACCAGATATTTTTAAAACTGACTGAGAATTTCATTCCCTTGAGTGCTTTTGTCATGAAGAAATTATTCAGCTCTCGTGGTTAGGCTTGCTAACGGCCTTATTGCACAAACTGCTCTTCTACAGTGGACGTGAAGAAGAGAGATGCTTAAATTCAGCTTTTTCTCCTGTTCAGGGCTGTGTCCTTGTCTTCCCAGGGGCAGCTTTCCCTAAAGCCCCACCAGGAGCAGAGGGAAGCGCTTTTGACCTGGCACATCCTGAAGGGGAGGAAAAAGCTGCTGATGTAGGAACAGCTTAAACCAGAGTCACCCTGCAAGCTTTGGAAGGCAGAGGAGATGTCTCGGGGGCTAAACAACATCCAAAGACAGGAGAAGATCCCAGAGGGTGGCAGGAGGAGTCAGGGTCTGAATTTACTTCCCTTGTCAGTGGTACAGAGGAATTTAAGCAATATTTACAAATCCACTTCCCTTGTACAAGAAAAGGTGAGTGTTTGGTGCAGCAGAACTCTTGCAGAATGAACTGGACAGGGAATTCCCAGGCACTCAGCTGATCACACAGATGCACAAGACTTTCCTTCCAGGAGCCTCAGCCCTGCTTCGTAGGAAGCATCACTGTCAAAAACACTTGAATAACTCCTGTAGCAAATTTGTAGGTTTTGAAACTCCGTTTCTGGCTTTTTTGAAAGAGAAATGCTCTGCAAAAGAAACACATCAGGTTTTTATCTCATCCTTAAGATTATTTACAATAACCTACTATTTGTTCAATGGAAAAATCCCTTATAATTACATATATTTTCTGAAAAACTTCAGAGCTACACTAGTTTTATGAGTCATTTGTTAGAAAAGACTGAGGTTTTTAAGAGGATCCAGCTGTAACTTGCCCTGAGCACTGTATAAATTCTTCAGTAAGTACTTGTGTCTGACTGATTGAAAAAAATACCCAGTAGTTTTGTTTATCAATGCAAAAACTTGTTTAAACATATTCAGAACTGTGTTCCTGCTTTTACTGAACATAATCTTTCTGTTTCTCTTATTAAGGATGCTTTCATACAAATGATCATAATTAAGAAACCATACACCTCAGATTCACAGAGAGCTGGAGAAATGTAATGGTGGTAAGTTTTGATGTTTTCTGAAGTAGGAAGACTACAACCTCTTTTGCTTGGGGATAAGTTCTTTAAAATCATAGCACATGATGTTCTTTCACTCAGAAAAAAAAAAACAAAAAGAAGTAAAAGAGACTTTTTTTGGCAAAATAATAACTATCCTAACTTCCACACAAATCATCCAAGTAAGCTGAGTCTGATCTCTTCATTCCCAGCCTTTCTGGGAGTCACCACTTGGCACCACTGTGTGCTTGTGCTTTCCAATTATTGGAAGGAAAAGATGAATTAACAATGAGGGAAAGTTAAGATCTTCTTTTAAGATCTTCTAAAGAAACACCTAGCTGTGATGGTGCTTGTTTTAAACATTAAGAACACAAACAGTAAAATCTGCTCTGCTTTAGTGGGTCACTTGATGTGCCTCAACTGATTTATTTCTGGATTCAGAGGTGTTGTCTCAATGCTCTGCCTGTGCAAACCAAGAAAATGCAACAAGGTGCCAAAAGTCTCCCAAACCCTTGCTGGGTTTGCTGCCCTCACTGAAATGCACTCACTAAACATTCCTGGGGTAACAGTTTTCCTTTGCAGTCACTAACCTCAAAGGAAAGCTGTTACTTCAGATTGCATTGTCCTCTCTCAAGATAAAGGGAGAAACAAAAGAGAACCCCCCCTGAAATTCCTCTGATATTTTTACCCAGGTAACCTCCCAGGTCCCAGAGGAGACTCGAGGCTGTAACTCAACACATGATTTTGCATAATTGGACCCATCTTAAATTGCTGTCTCCTCGTGTCGCTAACCCTGGGTCTGACCTTGGCTTTAATTTTTAACAGTTTACTTTGCTGAGGCTTCTCCTTCTCATCTTCAGGGATACTCAAAACAACGACAGAGCAGCTAATAACTACAAAGTGGGCAAACAACAGAGCAACCATCAAACTTTTTTGTTCTCAGGTACCATTTTAGACACCAGTGATATTAGGAACAGAGCAGGATTTAAATGTGCTTTGACATGGGAGATGATACCGGGGAAGATAAATGTTTTAAATCAAACTCTGTTTAAGATAAGCACAGCATACAAAGTAGCTACTTGACTCTTGATTTAAAAGTGCAGTTATTCTGATGCATACTTAAACATACAGAACTGTCTCTGGAAAATAATTCCAATGAGCAATTATATGAGTAATGAAAACACAACACACTTGGGCTGAATGCCATTTTATTTATTATTATTATTCTTCAGCTAATTTTTACAACTTCCCAAAGCTCATGCTCTGTACTGTTTTGAAGCCAAATACAGGTACAGGTGCACCAACATGTAAAAGTGTTATCAAACAGCTGAAGGAAAAGCTTATATTCACAGCTGAAGCTGTGGCAAATCAACATCTTTGCCTGCTGAGCTTTGTGCCAGAAGAGGAAAAAGACTCAGAAAGCAACAGACTGATGCTATTGCCAACTCACAAAAATCCTGGGCTACAAACACATTGTATTTTGTGCAACTTTAATATCAGACAAGCCAAAATATTTCATTCCCAAGGATCAGGATTTATGTTTAGCCCTAAATTTTCCTCTTTGTCAGCAAAGCTAATTGCTACTTTGAAAACAGGTGGGATAAGGGTCCACTCTCCTGGATCTAATATAGCCATTAAAACAGGGGCAAAGTGGGAATAACTCTTAATATTGGGATTTAGTAGCCTTTTAAGCTCTTTTTGACCTGGTATAATGCCAAATTTGTGTACTAATGCCAAGGTTTGAAAAAAATAATTACATTTATTAAGGATTCCACAACTTTATACTTAGTAAGAATCTGGAGACCAAAAAAAAAAAAAAAAAAAAGAAAAAAGAAAAAAAGCTTTGCACAGAACTGAGCCTCCTGAGTTTTGCTGCTCAGGAGTAGTGGTCTGATAAAAAGAGATTCATGTTTTTTAGCAGATATGCTGCCAGCTTTTCTCACAGGAAGCAACAGGCATTGTAACCTCCACAGGCACATCAAAATAAACACATTTATACCTGTGGGAAGCAGGGAGGTTCACTGTTCCAATAGCCTAAATAATTAATATCCAGCAGTTGAGGGAGCTGGCAGATTAGGTATTAGGAAGGAGTTGCTCCCTGTGAGGGTGGTGGCACAGGCTGCCCAGAGCTGTGGCTGCCCATCCCTGGAGGTGCTCAAGGCCAGGCTGGTCCAGTGGAGGGTTGGAAGATGATCTTGGAGCCCCCTTCCAACCCCAGCCATTCTGTGTTTCTATTACACAAGCTGATATCAGGCACAGATAACAATAACCCAAGTGCTGTGCTGAGATCCTCTGCTGCGCAAACTGCAAGGGCTACAAACTGCTCAAAGGTTTTCAGACACTGACTGTGATGTCCAAGTACCAGTCGCAGGCTAGCAATGAGAAAAAGATTAAATCCTGCATATTTTAGAACGTGCTGATCTTATCCCTCAGCAATTCTCAATGTGCTCTAATGAGAAAGCATTGCCTTCTAAAATACTTCACAGAAAGCATCACTTTGTACCTGGGACTGATGTGAGTGCTTATTCCAGCTGGCCAGCATCATGCCAGTAACTCTGCCCAAGCCAGAATGTCAGCTGCTTTGCATGGGGATTTATTGAATGGATTGATTTGTGTGGGAAGGACAGTCCCAGGACATAACAAAAAGCACTCCTGCAGAAGAGCACCGTTGCACTGAAAGATTTTAATAGTAATAATAACAACTCTGCTAACCTGACATCTCCTCTTTGTAACTGCATTACTCCCTGCTTATACGTCAGTCTTTGAACAACTCCATTAGCCTTTAGTCAGACTGAAATCCACAATTTTTATTTCCAAGACAAGTCAAAGGTAGAATCAAATAAAGAAGAAAAGATTTAATATTATTTTTGTATCTGCTATTGTCCAAAGGCTTGTACTTGAAACAATTTACTTTGGAAGACAATTTGTGTGATTTTTTCCCAGGCACTAGGAAAATCTGAGAAACCTGTTACTGTTTGTGTTCACAGCATCCATCTCCTGAAGAGTGATGCTTTACTGCAGCCAGCCAGTTATTGCCTCCTGGAAGGAAGCAGTTATTGCTTCTCATCCCCTGCCCCTGGAAACTCAACAAGCTCATTCTCCACCTTTTATATTCTGAGAGAGCTGCTGTTCCCTTTACAGCTGCCTTATATATTAGCATTATCAATCTTCATCACAGCAACTACCCAAGCCCCTCCTCACCCTCTAAAATTAACATTTCTCTTTCCAGCTCCCAATTGCTACAGACCATCACTGCTGAATGGTTTTCTCCAGCTATTTCTAAACATCTTAAAGTCTTGTGACTTTGAGAGATGCCATGATTGTGAGAGAGGCTTAGGTTTCTCACAGAACTCTCTCTTTTTTCCAATGCCAGCTTTTTTAAACACACATTCAACCACAAAGCACAGCCTTCTACTCAGTTAGAGCAGCTGTTTTTAGCAAGTCTACATGTTTCTGTGAAGGATTCAGGGAAATTCTCCTCATTCAGGTCTCCTCTTTATTCACATGAACTGCCTAAAACTAATGAATCAGAGCTGAATGTTCTCAAAGTTCTAAGTCAGATGAGGAAGACACTGTGCTAATTTAACAGAACACGCCCTCAGATTTGGCAGCTTTTCAAACAAGTCAGTGATGTCCCACATGACATGACCAGCAAATATTACCTTTCATTTTGAATGCTCTCTGGCTAACACACTTCTGTGTAGTAAACCCAGACAGGAATTGCAAAGATTTCTGGGCTTGCAGATAAAGAACATCCTGAGCAACCCATCCTGATTGATATTAGAAATTCATCTGCTGATTTGCTTCCTTTTCCCTGGCACTAAAGTGACTTTCTGGTCTTGGGGGGACACATACGTTATTCAAGAAATCTGTTCTCACCTTGCCATTTATTTCACTGTGGTTTACTCTGTTTAGTACGTGGCTTTGAGTCATCCTTCCAAAATTCAGGATAGTTTTCCAGTGAGCTCCTCAGAAACTTGCTTTGATCCCGGTTTTGGCAGTCAGCTCTTGTCACATATTTCATTTGTTACTTTAGACCAAAGTCCCCGTCCAAACCAGCCCAAGAGCAAAGAAGAGGAACAGCCTCCAAATACGGTCAGAGCTAAGCCAGTTTCTGGAGTAGTTTAACACATGGGCGTGCGTAAGAATGAAGAGAACTGGAACAAGTTTTAAATAATGCTCTAAATAGACTGTGGTGAAATGTTCAGCACTTAAAACTGAACAGAAAATCCTGAAACAGATAAAAGAATAACCATGAGCCTGTCAGCAAATAGAACTGTGCTGATCAACTCCAGCAATAAAATTCTGCTTAAACCCTCTGAAATCATATCCCACGAAACAAAGGTTAAGCAAAAGACCCTTATTGAATATTTGGTTTATAAAGAGCTAATAAAGTTTATAACATTAAGCACAACCGAGGAGGGTTTTTTCCAAAGCAATTATACTGGACAGTTATAATAAAAATACTTACCAGAAAAGCTACTTTTCAGTATCCACCAACTGAATCTTAACTCCGATCACAAAATTCTTTTGCTTTTAATTAGGATTAGTTCATTTCTCCCCACTATTGATGGATGTTCCTTTCATCAGTCTCTCAACTTCAAATTCACACTATTTCACAGTACTCTGCGTGTGGATTATGAGGCCAATTACAAGAGGGTCTCAAACAGCAGTCACATTAATCAAGTGAAATGTTACATGCATTGTAGCCAAATATAATCTGGCCACTAAGAAAAAACATCATAAAAGTTTTTAAATCTGAAAATATCAGGAAATAGGAAGTTTTCTGTCTGATCCTGGAAATACAAACAAGCCTGGTATTCACGTGCCATCTACTTCACAAACACCGAAAAGCCAAGACCATATCTCACAAAGCATCCACATTTTGTAACTTGGTCCTTACAAGTAGTGCCCAGCACCTGCTGCAGACAGATTCCTACTCTCCTGTCCTTGAGTTATTAACAAAAAAAAGCAAATTTGATGTTACCCTGTTGGATAAAGGAGTGCCTGAAGATGCATACCCAAATCAAGCTGCACTGCTGCTCAGCACGGAGGTTTGTACAAATTTTGAGGAAAACCTTACTTCTCCCAGAGCTCACTTTTAACTTTTACAAAATACAAAAGAGTCTATCAGACACTTCGGCTTTGTGTACTTTGGAAAAGAATAATTTGAAGTCTCACAATATATCCATACAATTTAAAATAGGTAACTGTGGTAGCTTTTGAATCATAACTATAAAATATTGGAGCACATATCTATAAAGGAATTAGAACTATAAATTGCATGAGCACTTCAAATTGTTTCTTGTTATAGAAGTTTAATTATTTAGTTTAAAATAGCATGTAAAAACTCCTTAAAAATAGCATATTTAAAATGCTTATCCAAATGCAATTGCTATGCACAAGGCAAGACTTTTCTTTATAAAATACCCTGACATTTTGTATTTTGTGCTTCAGTGTTCCTTAAAAATAAGAACTAAGTAATCTACAATTAGCAAAATATAAGCATATTTAAGCTATGAATTATAAGTTAATGAAATAAGCTGCTTTAATGGGAAAACATTTTATTAGGAAATGGAAAATACTCATAGCTGGAGAGTCAGCAGTTGCTTTTAAAGGATGCAATTAAGCTGCCATTATTTTGGCAAAGCTCTGGTCTCAAAGAGGCAGATTTTCCTAATGCATTGTAGAAGTCCTTGGCAAATTACACAGTATTCATGAAATTTAAATGGAGACCCTTGATGTCTCCTGTAAAGATGTCCCAGGGAGTCAATTTTCAAGGAATTCATAATGTGAGCAGCAAGTTATCGGAGAAGGAGACACTCAGCACCTCGGAAGGCCCCAGATGAATGATTTAGAGGAGGTGATATGACACATTTTGGCCACTCCACTGGACCCTGAGCCAGACACCCACTTCAAGAAACAGCAGAGGAAACCTGGCCAGCCACATGCTGCATACCCCAAGTTTCCTCAGACACTTCCTAACTTTCCTAGGAATGTGGTTTGTTCAATCCCTGAATGTAATACCAAGTGTCAGCAGGGCTGAAAAAGCAGAAGTGACAGCGCTGCTTCTGCCCAACACCTGTCCCACACCGAAAACTTTGAGAATTCATCCCTCTGATAAACTCCCACTTTCTGGGGGTTTTCACCCTGCCAATAATCTTGCTAGTAAGGGATGCTGTGTTACCTCTTCCTGTTACCAACAGAACCTGGCTCATACTGGGCAAATAAATCCCTTAAAATCTCTAGCGCTACCAACCTTTTATTGTTGGGCTTTTTGGATCCCAGCAATGGCCTCTCCCCAGTGTTGCTTCTACTCATTCCTTGCATGTCACACAGCAGACACTGTTTGGGCTGACACAAACAAAACACATCCCACAAAGTTTCTCCCCTTTTTAGTATTCAGCTTCATTTAATCGTTGCATGGCCCTAAAAGCTTTTTAAGCTGCTTACTTTTAAAGTATAAACATGTCAGTGTTTAGCCACAGAAGGTACTTTTCTGTCCTAAATCATCATCCATTTATCAAAGACTGATCTACATTACTAAATGCTGTAAAAACACATTATAAATACATTGCAATAATCCCCATGTAATAGCCACTGGCTTCCAGCACTGAAAATACTGATATTTATATAAACATTACACAATCAATGCCACACACTTTCCAGGCTGGGCTGCACTCAGTGTGGTAGACTTCTCTCATAATTACTCAATAAGTAGTAAAGAAAAAACAGCTTTCTTTAGTAGATAGTCTTATTCCTATCTCATAAAACGGCACTATTACAAAACAATCCAACAAAATAATCCAATTTCTAATTAATTAATCCAGAAAAAGAGATGCATTTTTAATCATCATTATTTGTAACTTTACAAACATGCCCAGTGTTACAGAAAAGGGCAACATATCCCAAGTGAGCTGCAGCCAGAACTTGCACAACACTCCCATAAAAACAAATCAAAATAGGGAAATAAAATCCTGATTGTTATTCTGTAGTTCCATAAAAAAGTAACTTCAATAAGTGCAACTGGAGAGAGAATTCTCCTTAATGATACTTCTAGTTTACATCTAATGTCAATAATTCTTTAACTGCTAAACTATATTTAAAGTATCCTTGAAAACCTTTATTAGGGGGTTGAGATGGTTAGTAATGACAATTCCAAAGACAACTCCATGTTGGGAAACTGGAAGCTGTTTAATCCATCTGGGCTCTCATATCATCAGTAGGATTGTGGCTGGTATCAGCTAACAAACATTATGCCTCTGAGGGAGGGAAATGGTGTGGCTCCCTTTTCAAACCGGCACAGGAGCTGAGATTAGTTACCAGATGTGAATTACAGATGGAAACTGGTATTTAACAGGCAGTGTGCTGCTTTCCCCTCCTGTCCTCGTTCCTCAGCTCTCACACACCAGGACAGTTGCAAAACCTGTGAGCCAGACACAGCTGATGGGATCAGTGTAACACCACAGTGGAAGTCCATGGACAGCTCACACACTGGCTGTGATTCCCCACAACCACCACATTTCATGGACACCTCTAAGAGAAGAACTCTTTCTAGGCTTTCTAAGTCCACAGATGTATTGACAAAGGACCTGCTCACAGAGCAAATTGACTGTGAGGAATCACATCCCTGTGGAATTCAAAGCTCCAAGGAGCTGGGTGGAAGATTGACAAGGTTCTTCTCCCAAACCAGGACTGCTCTCATACCTCCTCACCATCCAGAAAACCTGCTGTTGTCAGGGGATAGACTTTGCTGTTTTGCTGCTTCATGGAAAAGAGAAAAACCTGTGAGAGCATTGAAAAAAATACTCCTGGACAATGGGGGAGGATGCTCCAGTTTTCTGCCATTCTGGCTGGGGTTTTGTTCTGTCAAGTATTAAGAGAAACATGTGTCATGTTTTCCGTATCAGAATTTGCATGGTGTTTGTTCTCATGCTAAATGCTGCTCTGGCCTGCAGTGCAAAGATCTCCTGGTAATATTCACACAGCCATGGCATCAGAGGAATAGTGCATTTAAAAGGATTGCAGATACCATACTAAAAAAGACATACAGATTAGGACATTTAAGAATACACAATTTTTTTTCACTAATTTTAAGTTTTGGACATTACTGAAGAGATTTCCCTTAATGAATACCCTGCAAACATCTGGGATATTCATTTAGAGCTGTCCCTAAGGAAATACCCCTCTCTGTGGTCTGGGAGCCTTAACACCGTGGAGTTTAGGAGTCACATGCTTTGCATAACACAGATTAATGTCACAATTCAATAAATACTGCAGTAGTGCATTGTGGTGCTTTATTAGTGTTAGACATGCAATATTTATTTAATGAACAGAAATTAAAATATTAAGATAACATTTTCATCAAATTAAAGGATCTGAAGTTGCAATAATGGAACAAAAATAAAGTTTTTCATGCATTCTAAGTTTACAGTTCTCACAAATGCATATAGTTATGATTCTGTACCATTATTAAATGTAGACAAACTACCATTGATTGCACAAGACAAAATAAACTCCTTAAGTTATAAGTAGTGATCCTATCTTTTACAGACTTCCTATATAACCTGGATCTTCAGCTTTTTATAATACACTGTAATACATCTGGAAGCTTCTAAGATGAATAGGAATGGCTCGACCACTTGTAACATACAGTGGCTTCCTCAATGTAGAAATTATAGAAGATAAAGCAAATTCCCACCATGCTTTAGGAGACTGTGACCTTTTCAACAGAAACAAATCTCAAACCCCTTCATAAACAGATTAAAGTGCTACCTATTGCATATTAAACACTTCCAGTGACTGTATTGAAATGTTTAAGTTACAAATCCCTGAAAATAGGGTTTCCTACTGAAAGTGCTGACAGACCCTTAAATCTAGCATCATGAACACAGCAGAGCTATAACCCTTCAGCAAGTACTTCAAAGAAGGGGATGTTAGTCAACATGCTCTAAATTCACCTTTGTGAAAGCCCGGCTAACGCCTCTGTCATAGCTACAACAGCAATGGTACAACGAGCAGAAAAGCATCAGCTCACTTTACATACTTGATGGAGGACAATAATCTTTCTTTAAAGCTGGAAGCATAAATAAAGCCCCAGTGCAGCAGTAAACACATTAAGACAGCAGCTCTGTTTGTTTTAAGATGCATCCAAGAAAGGGCATCCTGTACACAAAGAAATGCAGGCTAGTATCTAATGAGCATGATTTCCATCAGGTCCCCAAATCATGAAACCTTTCTAAATACAAGGCAGCATTTCCACAGCTGGAAAATTACAAATAGTTCTTGACACAGAGCCAACAGCAATAAATGCAGTTATAATCTAGGGAGAATGCTACATTCATTAGGAGGTGGAAAACCAAGCTAAACTTAAAATACAGCAGCAAGAGGTAACATACATAAATACTAAACATCCTTCTAGAATGGCAGAAAGTTTACATTTCTGACTTACAACATTAAAGTATGGCCTTCATATTTGTCCTTTTAAGTAAGCAAAATGCATGGCAGAGCTGCTTCAAAGGATGATTTCAAAATATAGTGTATGCATGGATGAACTCTTGTCCTAATTTAGGAGAGAAAATATCAAAATAATATGGAGATTTTCACAATTTTGATCCCTATATTTTAAAGGGCAAGAAAGACTGACCACAAGTGACAAGTTTTTATGGGTTTAAAATGATCTGCAAGAAAGTCTACAGTTTTATCCTATAGGAAAAACAGAACTTCCTTTGTTTTCAACATACAAATTACTCTGTATGAGAAGTTTTCATTTGAAAGCTGCATGGTTCAAAAAATACATGTGGGGTAAAGATGCATTTTAAAAATAATCTCAGAATACAGGAAAATGTTAAAATTTTCTTTCGAAGCAGAAAATGATGTTTATGTAATCTTTCAAGAATTGTTCCAAAAGTAGCCTGTATTTTTACCTATAAACTCTATAAAAATATCTTCATAATTGTTAATGTCCCATCCTGCCTCTCAGTAACTCTACCTTTTCCTAAATTGCATTTGTTGTTCTCCCCTCTTTCTTGACAAATTGTTAGAAACAAAAGGTGCTTTTATTCACTCAGAGATCAGATAAAGACTAGATAGCACATTCAAAGCTTCACTAAATTTCTTCACTAATGCACAAAAATTGATCTTTTCGCTACCTTTAATCTGCTTATCGTTCTTGGTATGCAAATATGTCAAATGATCTGCTTTTAGTCAATTATGCAGTTTGATATTCTACATTTACATTCTAAAATAAGTGATTTCAGAGGTGCTAAATATAGTAGAGTTTCATTTTAATAATTATAAGTTGGCTTGCATGTGAGAAGTCACTGGAGCACATTCTCTGGTTAGTGCAGTTGTTAATCCTCACTGGTGTGGATGATTTAAGCACTGTGGATACTAGAGATGGTCTCATACCAGACAGCTGAAAATGAGTGTGGAATTCAAAACTATAGCAGAACATTTCCCCATCAACACCATGAGAAAACCGCTGGCTTTGGCCAAGCATTTGAAAATGTTTAATGTTTTATGGAAATACTGAGTAACTGAAATACATCTCGGTGTAATTAGAAAATGAAAACCTAATTGAGTGTAAACCCCAACTTCTATCAGCAAACATACCATGAACTAGTACATAACCTTTGGCACTTTGAATATATTACAACAAATTTACAGTCATCGAGATCTTAAGTGGGTCTAAAGAACATTCACGTGGTTTCTGAGGTACCAAACTTGATGCATCCTCATGCTGACAAAAGAGAGACTGCCTGGTGTGGGATGGATTTCTGCACTACAAAATACAAATGCAGAGCTCTACAGCTGGGCAGGGCTGGCACTTCTCAGGATCCATCCAGGCACAGGGATCCACACAAAGGGATCCTACTGGTGGGTTGGGAACTCTGGCTGCACACAGTTTTAGGGACAGTGCTAAATGGGGATTGGTTAATAGTTGCTAAATAAAATAAGAAAATAATGGAGAAAAAGCCAAAAATAAGTAAATTAAATCTGGCAATGTTTGTACAAAGAAGTTTTTTTGTAACTAGAATACTTCTGTGCTGTCCTACAATACTAATGATATCAAAAGCAGTCAGACAGAACTTTCTCAACCCTTCCACATATAAGTATTCAAAATATTACAAATTTCTGCAGTTTTTAAAATGAAAATGTATTAAAATCTTTTACAACAACAACAACAACAAAAAAGTGGAATTTAATTTCAAGCTTTTTTGGTCACCTCAGCAGCAGCCATGCCATGGTGCTGTAAAAAAATGCAACAGATCAGGTGCAGAAAGAGAAGAAAAGACAATTATCTTAAATCCAAATCTAAAATATTCTCTGTACATGTTTTAAATAACATTTTACTGTTTCACAGCAACAGAAAATCCAAGTAAGACTCTTATTAAGGAAATTAAAGTTAAAATCTATTCATCTTAATATTTTGAGGGTTCTCCTACAGTACTTTCCCATTATACCTTCATTACTATTTTTTTCCATTTCATTGAATAACAGATACCTTTTTCATACATCATTTTACAAACAGTTATTACATTATCAGGAAGATATTTACTACATTCTTCTTTCATTTGCCTCAATGAGAACTGACTTTTGGAACTATTTACATGGAATACAGACATTTTAATGAAAAGCCTAGTACTCTATATGTGTTTAAGCAACATGGCCTATTTCTAAAGGCATATACTTTCGTTGTCATAAGATTTAAAAAGTTAAGACATACATATCACGTAAAACTCAAGCTTAAATTGATTTATCGTGTCTATTTAAGTCAGCCTTCCATTTCTGCTACATTTTCATGGCAGTAGACTTTGACTGAACAGAAGCATTCATTCCTTTATTCCATACTCGAGTTCTCCAGTTGTACCTCTGACTCTGTGAACACTGTTCAAAGTACTTTTAACACATTAAAAGGCATGCAGTAACTTCATACAAAAAGATCCTCAGAACAACTTTATGTCATGAGCTCACTACCAAAGTTCATTCATTATACACAAAATTCAGCATTTAAGTGTAAAATAACTGGTTCCAGCATGTGCCATGACAGAAATGGCATGGATTTTTTTTTACATTGTTCTATAAAAAGCACATTGTATAGAATACAGCATTTACTCTGAAAGGATTGTGCATCACTGTTTTCCTCTAATATGTGCAGGAGTACATTCCATTGCAACAAACCACACTCAGGTTTAGTAGAGTACTACACTGGATTGAAAACAGTGGTCTTGATGGCATGCTGTAAAAAAACAATCAATATATTTGCCTAATACCAATAATCATTCAAGAAAACATTCATAACAGCACAGGCTTCTCTGTTGAAATTGCCACATGGTGAACACTAAGCTATCATATAAACTGCATGGACATATTTATTATGTATCATTAACTCTATTTTAAGTATTCTGTACCTAAATGTATTTTCAAAAAGAAAAAAAGAAGTTAGTTAAGTAATCTAACATAAAACAACTTTTGGCAGCCCCTGCTAGTGTTTGGATTTAAAAAAAAAAGGAAAAAACCCACGCCATTGTCCCTCCTCCCTATTTTGCTGGAATTTCTTAGGAGAAAAGGAATGAAGAGAAGACAAAACATTAAAGTGTGATCTCCTTGCACTAATGTATTCAGCAGAAAGTAGCGCTGTCTCAGCTTTTGGAAAATTTGCCAGCTTTGCGAGAAGGTTCATATGGCACTCTGAGAATACTGGGGGTTTCCTCCATCACCCGCACCAGCAGATTGTCAATGTAATCCTCGAGCTCACGGATGTGGGTGTCCTTCTTCTTGAGCTGCTCCTTGTGTTTCACCAGCTCCTGCAGAACCTCCTCATAAGTGAGGTTTCGGTATCCTGCAGCGGCATCGAAAGGATTTCCTTCCTGCAGGTAAGTGTGGAAAAACACCAGATTTTGTTAAGCAGTTCAGTGTCTCCAGAAAATTAATTGGTTATTGCTTTTTGTGTTTCTCCTGTGCATCTCTTGACATGAAAAGCAATTTCTTTCAGCAACACCTCTGTTTGCTGCAGTGCTTTTACCTCCAGCACCCCCACTGGAGCAGACAACTGGAGATGGGCTGCCCAGCTGGATGAACATTTCCCACTCTGTCATCTCAGAAAAAAATCTTCTCAGTGAGGTGGACACACAGCCAGTGTGTCAGAGTTAGTGACCATAAGAGCAGTGACACAACAACAGCTGGCAGGTCCATTTTGGGAAAGCAACCCCCTTAATTATGGAGTAACAAGAGAAGAGCCCTGAGAATTCAACTCCTACTGTAACTTCTCTGAGTATTTTCCTCTGGAGAGCATCATAGCAAAGCATTTATTCAGCTCTAAATGACATCAGCCCTCATCTGTCTTTCACATTCATATTTGTAGTCACCAGTTGTTCTCCAGGCCTTGGCTTCTGAATCACATAATAAAACTTTCAATTTTAAATTGCAGGTGAAGGCAAAAGGTTACATCTTACTTGCACCAGAGCACTTAAGACAGAAATAAATGTGTACTTATAAAAGACCTTGCTTGCTTTAAAGTAGGAGAGGCCCAGAATTAAGCAGTAGGGAAAACAGAATTGTTTCTGCAATGATTTCTGATGACTCAGTAAGTGAAGGTACTAGCAGAGATGGACAAATTAGTCATCTTAAAAAGCACAACATGTAATCCTAAAGACTGTAAACTTGAATGTCCTCTTTTGTGTTGGTTTGTAGAAGTATCAGCACTGTTAGACATGTGAAGCAGTATGCTTCATCTCATTCAGAATTGAAAACATTTAGAAGATATGGAACCTACAAAATCCTGCACTTCTAACAGGGCACACGAGATAGTTTTTGTTTACAGTAGAAGCAAGTCATTAAAAATTATAAAGCTTGCACAGCTAAGAAGCACACCACATAACAGTCATACTCGTTCCTTTTCCATGCCCCATTCTTTTCTTTCCATACAGCTCCATATTTGCACATTGGCACATGTCGACCCATTAAAATATGCAGCTGGCCAAAGTTTTCAAAGGAACCTAATTAAAAGTGATGGTGCCCTGCAAATAGGCTGAAGTGTGACAGATCAGCTCTCTCCATCAATTATACTCCAACAGTAGCTCTCAAAAATATGTGATTTTAAGGGTTTCTCTCTGCACTTGAGACATTTAATGCCATATTTATGGATGTATATTCAGTATTTTAAATGTACCAAGTTAAGGGATTGTAAGTAATCAGTAACTGCCACTTTATTAAAATGGCTAACCCGATGAAATTTATAAATTGGTTAGCAATCCATTTTCAACAAGTATAGAAGAGAAAGTAACTTCACTTTGTGGTCATATTTTAGCACATTTTCTTCTACAAGAAGGAAGTAAAACTTTCTCTTTATTAAATTTTATTCTCTTTACTAAATTTTCGTACACACTGGAGAAAATACCATTAACACTTACGTGCCTAAAATATAGGGTTTGCCTAATTTTCTGATTTGGCAAAGGAACAGGAATTAAGGTGCAATGATGACTTTAATTATGCAATCAAGTTTACTGGAAAATTATGTGTAATATATATTAAAGACCTTTTATCATGCACATGCTCCATTATGCAAGAAAATTCTAGCAGAAGTATGCTAACATTTAGAAATTAATATTGTAAAAATTAAGAAGATTTGGTATGTTCAGCTTGAGCCAGTAGGTAATATTTAAATATATAAGGAACACTTATTTCTTTAGAAAACTAGACACCACAGTTTTAATGTATAAGAATAATCTTATAATGAATTATTAAGGGAAAAAAAAAGATTCTAAACAAGCCATGTAAAGAATGATTGTCTCAGCTACACAACCCTGTTGGGGTACACACTGCCAGCCAGAGGAAATGACTGATAAAATGAAGGCCTGGCAATCCCTGATCATCTCCTCATTGTTCTAATGAGGAATTCTGCTCTGGGAATGTCATCTAAGCTACTTTCACATCTTTTGTCCTACTTACTTCATCTTCCTTTCAGTTCTTAATTAGGCCTTAAAGAGCTCATGCTGCCCTTTCAACTGGCTACTGCTCCCATTTAAACACTGCTTTCACAGACAGGTGTTGGCATCAGAGCAGAAGACACACAAACATAATTACTAAATAATATGCACAAGGAAGAAATGTAATAACTTGGTGAGGGCTAATATTACAGAATCTAATAATAAATTACTTCAAACACCTTAGAAAACAATCCTGAATATTTAAAAAGAAATTCAAATGGTTTCATTCAAAACTATGGTTCAGATAGAGTTTCTTCCCCACCTAATTTGTATTTTGCATTAAATGAGCACCACCTCATAATCCTATAACAGGCATTTAAGATGGCTGGTATTCCAAAAGAAAAATCATCAAGGATTTCTTTTATCACCTTTAAATCCTTTAAATAAAACAATTCACATCTTATTTCTTGAAAGAATTAAACCGATGCTTTTACCAGCAATAAATTACATGATTTGCAGTAGTACATTTGCAAGCACATAGAAACTGTAATTATGGTTACTTTACAGACAATGGCTGCTAACTTAAATCAATGTTTTGATGTCTCTTTTTGTCAGAGATTAAGTGACTGCCTGGTAGAATTCAGTTTACTATCTGATCAAAGGCAGCCTTCAAATACTCTGACATCTCCCACCAGCTACTTACATTATAAAAACTTGGGCATTTACAATAACATCAAATGTTATTACAAATCATTTACATAAACCAGCAGAAAACAAACAGTACAAAGTCATATTTGCTTGTGAAACTTGTTTTCTATATATTTCAGAGATTGAAAACAAACCCACTTTTAAAGATGTCATCTATTCACAGAACAAATTCTAGCAAGACCACATTTTCCTTCAAACAAAGACACTGTCCAGGCAATCTGTGGATTATTTTTTGTCTCTTCTTAGTACACAATTTATTCTCAGTACTTTTAGAAACAAGAGCATTTTGAATTATACCTTCTAGTATTTCCATTTTTTAGTGTTTTCATCTGTTCATTTATTATGTGTATTATTAATCCAACCATATATAAGGTAATAATTTTAATTTTGATCTGCCTTCTAAAGACTGTCCTCAAGTCTCTGCTTATAGTGATGGTAAGCTCCTGTCTGGTCAATTAATAAATCACTGCCTAATGAAGAGTTCCTCACCTGACCATTACTTCTCTAGAGTCATCTAAACCACTCCTAAATTCAGGTTTTGGATTTTTTTCACTTTTTGTTCAAAGAACTAAATATATCCTTCTTTACCATATCACAGCTAAACTCCATACTGAGTGCAAAACTCTTCTTTACTTCCAAATTTACATTAAGCCTGTGTAAATCTGCTTAGGTTTTCTGGATATGTCCAGAAAAAAAAAAAAAAAAAAAAAAAAAAAAAAAAAAAAACCCCAAAAATTCCAAAAAAAAGATTAAAAAAAAAAAAAAAAAAAAAAAAAAAAAAAAAAAAGAAAAAAGACAAATCCCAACATTTCCATATAAGAGGTTAAAAAAGAACAAAAGCTTATAAGCTTATACAAGTACCATTTAGTTGGCATTTACTGATGGCTTTCCATAAAATTTCATAACTCACCGTTTTTTTCCTGAGATCCTCAGAGCCAGAAGGATTCACATTAAAACTGTGGGGGAAAAAACATACCAAACAAATATTAGCAGGGCACACTTATTTGACCAAAACATCTGCTGGAATACAGTACTGAATGCAGTATTTAATATGCTTTATTTTCTTGATTTGTTAAACTTAGGAAAACAAACTACTAGAAATTAAAGGAAATTTGAATATATTCCTTGTTCACAATTCTTTTGTATTTTTTGTATTTTTTTGTCATCAAATTTGAATAACTAATTAAGAAATGCAAGAAAAGCTATTATGGATTTGGCTTCCTTATCTCTCCTCTTATCTCTAGACTTAGCTTGAGCTTCTAAGCACAGAGTGCTACTTTAAATGAAATATCCAAGGAACAGGTCCCTGGGATGAGATGGACAAAAACCAACAACCAAACCCTACAGACTAACATGTATTCCCAGCTTTCATGGCAGCTCCCAGAGGACAAAGTTCCTGCAGAAATTCCAGTGAGATCACCAGCTTAGGGCTAAAAAGCCATCTTCTGTCAGCTACATTTATTTTGTACTTAAAATTGAGTAAATAATCTTTTATAAACCTAGTGATTATTGAGCACATTCAGAAAGGAAAGCTCTTTCATAATGTTGCTGATACTGATAAAAACAGCCACTGCCTAAATGTCATGCTTAAGAAACTGTCCACACAGGCTGGTGTAATTATTAGCAAGTATCTTTAAAAATCAGTGATGCTGTG
The DNA here is from genome assembly GCF_017590135.1 of Pyrgilauda ruficollis. NCBI lineage: Eukaryota > Metazoa > Chordata > Aves > Passeriformes > Passeridae > Pyrgilauda > Pyrgilauda ruficollis. The sequence continues at coordinate 6,028,786 of NW_024513654.1, read as the reverse complement.
TTCTTATGTACTTGCTGCAGCAGGTTTGGAGAGAAAACATTCTCCAAAAATGTGTTTAAAATCTGGATATGGCTCACAAATATTATTTACTTGGTAGCACCACAGCAGGCACATTCTTTCACGACACAGAATCTGTTTTGTTAGACTGCATGTACTGGCTTTGAGAGTGATGTGTGACTGGCAGATACAAAAACATATATATGTATATTTTTTTAATTGTGAAGATTTTTTGTATTAGGAAACGTATTTTGTGACTGCTCACCACTCTGTTATCTGAATTTATAAACGACATATTTCATGGTGTAAAAGCGGAAGGGCAAAAAATTTATGAACTATAACCATGTAAAATACATACATTTTATACATATATGCAAAAAATGATGAACTGCAAATACATAAAATATAAATGATAATATTTTTCTGTAAACAATTTTTTTTTATTTTAAAATCTCTTTTTTTCCACATTTTCTTTTTAGTCTGTACCCAATCTTTAATTTCCAAAGCAGGCAAACTTTTGCTCACACAGAAATCCTGTAAACCATCTGAGGGTATTTGACAGAGACTGGATTAGAGGAACAGTCCCAACCAGACACCCAGAGGTGTCATTAAGTCTGGCTAATTCCCATTCCACCTGTCTGTAACAGTGATCCCCAGCAGTCTGCCAGTTTCTGGAGACCCCTTTTGAATGAGGGCCCTTTTCCATGGGGCATTGTCTGCCCGGCCAAAGGCAGGGTCCCTCCCTCCCAGCCTCCTTTCAGCCTCACTCTGATGTGTCAAACACATGATGAACTCGCTCCATTCACGGCTGCCTTCCGTGATCCCAGCACAAAAAAAATGAGTTAACTGAACTGGATCGAATTAGCTTGGTGAAAACCAAGAATGTCTCTATTTAACGAAGTGTGGCGTTAATTTGGGATATCTTTCTTTTGGGACTGTTTCCTCATGTTAGACAAGATACAGAATAATGCAGCCTGACTGCTCAACTGGGGGGCTTTCTGAAAGGTTAAAAAAGCAGGATCTTTCACTGCCTTGAATGACTTTATAGTTTCTGTGAAGTAAGTTCTGGGACTCTTTTTCGTAGTGGCAGCAGTTAAAATGAAAGCAGCAGTTCTGACTATGAGAAGCTGCATTTCGAAATTAGAAGTATAAATCACTGGCAATATGGACTAGTTGTTTGGGGTTTTTTTAAGTAGTAAAAAACCTGCGATAATTTCTGCAAAATTGTGGACATCATAACTGCAATTTCAAAAGAGAACATCTGCGTATTTTGCAAGAAGAAATTTGAATACACTTGCAAAAAAAAAAAAAAAAAAAAAAAAAAGGAAAGCTATTAAAATATTCCCCAATAAAAATCCAAATGCTATGAGGGCTCTTACTCATACTTTAAAGAGATTCATAGAAAATAGAATGCTTTTTGAGGAAGAAGCAGGCGCTGAGATTGCATATAATATAATTTTTCTAAATCAAAGTGTCTGCTAAGTAAGGTGGGAGCTCTTCAGCCTTGCTGAGCCCTGCAAGGTTTCCTGCCCGTGCCCCAGCCCGAGGTGAGTGTGAGCAGATGCAGACTCCCACCACTGCACCCCTAATTCACTGTCTGAGGGGCAGGTAACTCCTCAAAAAAATATCCTATATAATTATGAATGCAAACAGTTGGTGGAGTTGTCTGTTTGGTGTATTGAAATTCACGAGAGTGTTTATTTTTTAATTTGAACTTCATCACGATAATAGACCCCTAAAGTTACCACCTCACTCAATTACTGGCAATAATTATATAAAACAGGCCTCTAGGACTGCAGCCCATGCTGTACAAGCTTCCTTTGAGCAGCCCAAAAGCATTCTGAAATCATTGAACTGAACAATTATAAAAAATAACATTGTTTTCTCCTGTGTTACACTCTCAGTTCATAGTGATAGTATTAGTTATAATCCAGTCTCTGGGGATTTTCCCAGAGTTCAATAAACTGGCAGGGATCTCCTGCTATGGAAGAAGTTCCCATGTTCACAGCTTGGGAAAAAAAGTATCTTTTTGGATTTTTGTAGGGTTTTTTTTGAGTGTGGCTTACTGTGAACAGTGATTGTGAAAAACTGGCACTGTGGGATTCTATAATTAGTGTTTGTCAATTACACCCAAACTAAATTTGCTCAGTTTACAAATAAAGAAGACATTTCTTTTCTAACAAATGGACTTTTCATGTGCCTTATGTGCCTTCAGGTGTTGTCTCATACTGATTTTTAACAGTTTGTCTCTTACAAGTAATAAATTTTCATTCTCTCAGATCACCTCCAAGGAGCTACTAAAAGGGAGGTAAATCCTACCAGCAGAGATTAGAAATCAGCTGCAGTAGGATCATGGAAGTGACACTGAGCCCCCAACTTGCACATCACCCCCACCCCTCTCTAGGCAGAACAGACTTCTCCAATCCAGCACAATTAGTCCTGTCCTCCATTTCACTCATCTGGGAATTCAATTAGTGTCCTTGACAGTTACTTTATATAACAGACATATTTACCAGATTAAATCATATCCATTATTTTATTGTTCCGTGTTATTTTACAGCTTTGGATATAACTTTCTTTTTACATTTTTCTTGAATAGTAAAATTTGTTTGAATTTCTGGGGTTTTATTGGCTTAGATTTCAATTGTAGCTCATCTGAGATGAGAACTCTTTTCTATTGTCCTGCTCCTGAAGTGATGAGAAATAAAAATAATATAAACTAATACTGGACACAGATATACTGCAGTGCTGATTCTAGTAGTAGTAGTAGTGATTCTTGTAGTTTGCTTTACTATTTCATAATCATAGCAAGCATATTATTTTGTATTTTATTGTTATTTTCTCTATTTTAAAACATTTCATTAGAACTAATTGAAACTTCTTTTTTTTTTATAATACCTTTTTTATGGTAATTAAATACTTCCATTGCATGTTGATAATTTACAGTTTGTATAGGAAGAATACAGTGGAGTTGAGTCAGGATGTGTCACAAGCTCAATTTCATGACTGCATCTTACAACTTTGTCTACTGAAATTTAAAGATAGTTAAAAATTCAAACATCAGGTCTAGTGGCTGCATAAATATTTAGCTTCTGAATGCCTAGAGATTAAAACAATCTTTATAAAATCTTTCCTATAACTGATTTAAACATTTTAGTGCCATTTAGTCTGACAACATAATGAATGGGAATCAGACTCCTAAATTTGCTCCATGGAAGGAGTATTTTCTTAAGGACCAAAAGCTTTTTACTTCTCTTTTGCTATTCCTATTAGTTACATGATAGTAGTATATACTATTAGAAATTAAAATTAGGATATTTAAATTAATCATTACTATTCAAAGTATTAAAATTTATGTTAACCTAACATTCTCTAAAATATCTATTACACCAATGAGCTAAGTGTGAGATTTCAGTTTCTTTCCTTTAATATGGAATATCTGCACACAGGTAGTTAGCAAAGCTCTGCCATATTCATTTTTCACTAGAGCTGGAATTCCTATTCCTATCCTACTTCTTGGTATTTGGGCCAATTCTGACTACAGTGCTTATGTATTTTTCTTTGGATTCTCACAACATATATCAAAATCTTGAAATATTAGGATGCCATTTTGCACAAGGAAAAAAAAAAAGAAAACCAAAAACAAAAGGAATTAATAAAATCAGATACAGCTAATGAAATTCAGAAACTTAGCCTTCCATAGAATGTCAGCCTGCTGTGCCTGGCAATGCAGAGCTCACTTTATATTCTGAGAAGGAATGACTGCCTTTTCTGCTTGTCTGGCAGCTAAACAAGTACAGAATAAGCATATTACCATCTACTTTGCAATTAGATTCTGGGGAACATCACTTAAGACACTTCACTGTATAAATTGCTCTGCTGTCAAGCCTTGTTCCGTGGCCTTTTGGAGCTTGGGTAACCCCAGGAGGACACAAAAAGAAGATCAGGTTTTGTGGCTATCACTACCTTCCTTGACTAGTTAGAAATCTAAGTATATAAATATTTCTCCTTTTACTAGGAGCTGTGCTACAGCAAATAAGTTTTTTTCTCAAGAGACCACTAAAGAGCTGTTAAACTAAAACTTGTGCCAGGATCTCCACTGGAAGACCCTATTATTAGAGATCTCTGAGTCAACAACAAACAAATCAAACAATCCTAAAATTACGTTTTACACCGAAACTTACAGATCCATTTTTGAATTATTAAAAGAGTAGAACTAATCCTTAGTTCTTGTAATGAACTGTAAAAAAAAAGTGCATTGTTTTTACATAGTTTCTGCAGTTATTAATAAAGAAACAATAGAACAAATCATTCTTTTTTAAAATGAAATAGAACAGGCAGTGCATTTTTCCCTTGGGAAAGATAATATGTCTCATGCATCCTCTGAAAAAAGATTTCACATGCCCTAATGTGCACCAAGAGACAGTGAAAGCTTGAAAAAATCTTGTCATGCAGCCAGCAGGATGAACTTTCCTAACAGTATTCCTAAAACAGTCAACTAATTAGGAGTGACTGATTGCTGGTGAGGAGCCTGCAAAAGTGAAGATTACTACCAAGTATTTCTACAATATCCCTCAAAGAGCTGATTGCTCTAGCCCATCTTAGTCATGTCCCAAATGCTGTGACCATGCTTTGTAAGAGCTTTGCAAAAGATTTCATTATTCTCTTATCACATGCAGCCATCTTTTAAATCAGGTGATAACAGTCCTGGCAGGACAGACTAAGAATCTCTGCACGACTCCTGCTTGTTTTGGAATTTCTCTTTACCTTTCATGTACCATCAATGTATTTCTCTTGTTGAAATAATATTCCACTGACAGCTTTACCACACTGAAGTAACAAATATTAACAGTCTAGAGCACAATTAAAGCACTGTCATAGTCCACCAGTAGTCTACCTAGACTGTAGATCACAGTTGACTAAAGTCTAGTCAAATTTCAGTAGAGAACTGAAAAAAATGTTTCATTTCAAGAAAAGCAATGCAGAAGTACACTGTCCTTAAAATAAGACATGCTAACACTGACAGAGGAAACAAAATTTGAAAATACCATAGTTCACCTGATGTCATTTTTTTTACTAACCGAGAAATAAATGTGCTAAAATGTCTTAACAGACCTTATTGCTTTAGCAAGTTCAGCAATCTAAAGAGAGCAACATTTCTGAAAAAGGCATGTGAAAAGCAGAGTGAATTGCATTGTATACTGGATTTCCTATCTGGCAGAGAAATACACAGCCACTACAATCCTTTGCTCTCATCAGGCAACTTTTGGGGTTCATTCCAACGGAGCTGTTGCCAGTAACTCTGCAAGATTGAAACCATTTAACAGTGACTTTGATTATGCTTAAGTTACTGCACTAATAACTCACCCTCAGTGTGGTTTGGGATAACAGGTTTTACTTCAGAACTTCAGCTGACTCGAGATTGGCACCTGCTCTACTATCACAGCTCAAGTGAGAAGCAGGAACCCAGAGGAACACTAGGATGTTGCAAAAGCTTCTTTAACCACCTGACCATCACACATTCCAAACATTAATGTTGCTGAAATGTTGCAGACATCAGCTGTTCTTCAGACTTATCAACTTAATATGAACCAAACACATTGCTGTTGTTGAAACCCTTCTGTTTTCACAGCACCTCACTTGTTTTTTAACAAATCTGATCATGGCCATATCAAAATGCAGAGACATTGCTTGTTTCAAACATTGCCTCCACTGGGAAAAACAAAACTGCAGCCCCTGATTTGTCTGGAACATGTGACATTGAGGAGACAGGCAGCTCTAACAGCCACATGTGATGAAGGTGGGAGAGAGGCTGAAGAAAATCACCACATTCAGAAACCACAAGCACAAAGATGCAAAAGAGTTGAAGGATTGGGTTGGTGTTTTTTTTCTTTTTGAGTTGCAAATTTGAAAAACTGCTGAAGCAGTGACAGAATACAGAAAAAATTAAGTAGTATTTTCATAATTTATGCTCCAATTCACCAATGATTAATATAATAAATATGAGCACTATCTTTAATTGTTACAGTGATTCCTAGTAAGACACAAGTTTCTTTCTCCTCCACTATTCCATCTTCCACTTTTCTGAGAATGTCACATACTTATTGCCACAACTTGAGATAAAGTGTAATCTGTATGTAGACACAAGCTTTATCTTCTTTTTTATGAAGTATAACAATAGTTAGGTCAAGGAAATGCTACTTTAGAAGGGTTTTTTTAATGCCTCTCTCTTGTATATATATGTGTGTATATACAGACACAGATATTATTAATGTATGTGTATATATATTTTATATATATATATAAAATGTTTAGTAGAAAGCTCCCAAACACTTATCAATCCAGTTTCCCAGATCTGGAATTTGATCTGACTAATAACAACCTGTCAGCTTTAAATATTGGACTATTTGTCTCCCTGTGTCCAGTGCCTGAGATCTTGTTAATTACCTAAACTCCCTTTCTGTAGGTCTTGTTAATTACCCGTCTCCTGTCTCAGAGGACCTTGTTAATAACTTGTACAGTCTCTCTAAAAAGGTCCTAATAACACATTAAAATTAAAGATGCTTTTCTTTTAGCACTTGTCAAGTGGTGTAAATTGAGAAATTTTCACATCAGTTTATTAGCCTGTAGTGTAGTGTCATGTGTTTTCCTAAACAAAAACAATTTCAGAAAAACGATGCACAAGCTTTGGTTATGGCACAAAACAATCTTTGTTTTCCAGGAGCACCCTCAGTTTCTTTAACTGTGTTCAACACAAAAGCCATGTGGCTTCTGACTGCAAATTAACCTCCTGAGAGCCACAATAGCAGTAATTGTAAGAATGAGTGCAATTTAAGGCAATATTGGGTAAAAGTTTCAAAACAGTGCATTAAGAAGTACAAAACCAAAATTATTATTGGTAAATGCTGGATAAGAGCACTCGACATTCTTTGCTTAAAAATTCTTCATTGGCTTTATGAAACAAAACCTCTGGAATGAACAGATTTTGTAGCATTTGCAAAACCAGCATTTTTTGTTTCACTATGAGACTATTGCATTTTTAAACTGTCAAGAAATCAGCTCATAAATATCTCTACTATGCCTACAACAGACAATGGAACCCCCAATCTTAACACTTATGTAACACTGCGATATCATATCTACAAAAACACTTTAAAAAAACTCATTTATCCAGTCAGCATTTACAGGCAAAGTATCATCCCTGTTTTACAGATTTAGCCAAAGCCAGGGAACAAGCCTTTGCCAGGTCAGAGATGAACAGAAATGAGGGGTCTATATTTTGTGATTTCCTGTCAATAAGTATTATATACAAACCAAACAGGTTTTTGTTTTGGTTTTCAAAAATACTTCTAAAACCTTCTTGAAACAATAATAAATGATAGCAATAAAAATAAAAGATAATTTTCAAATAATCCTGGCATACTTGCTTTCAGAAAAAAAAAAATCCTACAAGTGTTGCTGAGCCACTTCTATAATTCTTGGATCAGCAGCTGAGCAACACGTGGAAGATGTACTTATCTTCATTTGTTTAATTAGTAAGTAAGAGTAATTAGTGACAGAGCATGCAGCCAGCCAAGCACTGCAGGATGGGCTGTTCAGCAGCTCACCCAGCTGATGCCATCAGCTGTTCTCCATATTGTTACTGCTCACTCAACATTACCAACCACAATTAATTAGGATGGACTTAAGCCTGACCCAAAGTTCACCCAAGTCACTGAAAAGCTTCTCCCCAAGGTTACAGATGTGGCTTCACCAGCCCTGAGAATGTGACAGTCACACCACAGCCATGAAGGAGCTGGGTTTGGTGGATTTCTTTTGAGGGACGGATGCTATGGGTTGGCTTTTTTCCCTTCCACTTTTTTCTATGTCCAGCCTGGTCCCACAGACTGGATGTTTTATGGCTCCAGTGTGCTCCTGGAATACATCCTCCAGCAGGATTTCATCAGACAGGAATCCAGCTCAGGATGCTCCATCACCCCAACCAAGGCTGGGTTAAGTGGGAGATCTGCCTGCAAAGCAAACACCTGATCCACAACAGAACACTAATTTTAGACACACCTTAATAAAAATATACTGCCTGCTTTATATGCAGAAATGGGATTCATCCAAAAGAGCTTAACAGCACATTGAGTAAATAAAAAACAACCCAAAGACTAAATTCCCTGTCGACTCTTTCTGCATACTGAATTTGTTACCCAGCCTCATTTATTTTGGGCCCAGATATTCATACAAATTCTTTCTTCAGTATTACTAGTTCAAAAAATAAAAAATGGATTCCATTTGAGAAATCCTCCACAGATAAAAGGTAAACTTAAACTGTAAACTTATTAAATATGCACATTTTGTATTAGTTTCTACTTCAAAAGAAAATAATTCTATAAGATGCATTTGGAAGAAAGTAAACTAAGTCTAAAAGGTTCACAAAGAACATAATAATGGAAGATATAAAAATCAAGAGCATCTAACTTAACTTATTGCATGCCAGATATTATGCCAAAATAGCTGTTTCACAAAAAAGGTCAGAATGTTTACTGGTTTTGGCTTTTTGAAAATAAAATAATATCTATTTGTCTTATCAAAAGTTTATGTTTACATAAAAGTCAAGAACTAGTAAAAGGGACTCCCATACAAAGACAGAAACAAATTACTGCAGTCCTTCTGAATGGGCACTGTGATGAGCTTTTTAATTACAAAACGAAGAAAAAAAGTCCATCATGATTATCATTAAGTTTTATATTTATCAAGATCTGCTGCATTCAAGAACTTCAAAAGATTTCACTACTTATATCTGGCATCTGCCTGAATACAGTGTTTCATTTTAAAAAATTAAATGCTATGCAATTTTAATTGTTATTTGAATTATTTCTCTTTAAAGAAACTTAAATGGAAGTTTAACTTCTGACAAACCAAGCTACAACTTAACCTAATGCAAATTCAGAGAAATACTTCATTAAATAAAAAATATTCTAAGATTGTCTATAAACATGTTATTTAAGACACTAGAACCTGACTGGACTCATAGAAGGCACTAAGACGATAATTTGTTGAGGTCACATGAGCTTCTAGCAACAAACTCTTTTGTACATCAGTTCAATTTCAGTTCATTTCCCTAATTCACATCCATGATTAGTTTTGATAAGAAAATGATTCTAAGTTTAAATCAGGCATGCATTCTAACCCATGAAGAAAACTGAGCTGGGACACAATAAGATCCCTCATTTCTAAGAAAACAAGGTAACAAAAACCTTTCTTTTAAAAGAAACTACTTGAGTCATTAATTAAGGAATTAATACACAGGAAAAGGTAAATTTTTTAGAACTATGCTTTCCATTTAAAATGGTGATTGATTTTATAGCCTTTAGATTCCAGTTTGAAGCATTTTAATTTCAAATGCATTTTCTACCAAATTTAAGTCATTACAGAGAAATGAATCATTACCTTGAAACAGCAAGGACTGCTAATTTCTGGTATTTATAAAAAAAAAAAAAAGAATGCAAAGGAATGGAAGTTAATTAACTTAAACATTTGTCTATTGTGAACCGTATATGTGGGTGGCAGTGTACATAAATATATATATATATATTTATGCATGTATAAAGAGAGACAGACAGGCAAGATTATCTTTCTCACAAGTATACAGAACCCAGGAAGGAAACTAACAGTGGGTTACACATTTTCTTAAGGAAAACAAGTAAAGCATTGATAGACAAACAAAGATTAAAATGGATTATTGAAATCAAAGTTCCTTATCAGTCCTGTAACTTAATTCATTCTGCTCAAGACATAAACTGCTGCCTCGTGCAATAATTTCAATGTACAGAACTCAGCAAAGCTGCAGTGAGCCAAATGAATTCAAGAGAGATAAGAGTTCATGTGGGTGCTCCCATTTAGAAACAGAATGTTCTTTAATTCTTGTACTCCAACATATACTCCTTAAATACTCCTTTGTTTTTTCCCCTACCCAAATAGTGACATCCACAGGATTTCTTTTCACTACTCCCATTTGCACCATTCTTTTATTTAGACAGTTTCCTCTTCCCCTTGTGTTTGAAACCTTTTCCTCTCCAAACCTGACTTAGGGCAATGTAATAAATTAGCAACAAATGTTCAGGCAAAGCAGAAGACTTCAGGGAGAGCCCATTCTGAAGCACAAACAAGGTCTTCCACAAACACAAGCACCCAAGAACTTTCACAGCACATATTAGCAATAAAGAAGTCACTTCAAAACAAAGTAGGAAACAACCAAATTATATAAAAAGTTTGTAACATAGAAACAGAAAAGCACTGATATAAACGCGTATAAAGCACAAAGATTGTGTTCCTCAATACTTCACATTTTCATTTATATAACATTCAAGATATCAGATTGAAATACAGCAAAAACCTACCTTGAAGATGGCAACATGCTTGTAGGCTTGAAGTTTGCCATAAAAGGATTAGTCGAATCATAATCGAAACTCTCCTGATGAGCTTCCCCAAATGCACTCGGTGATTTCAAGTCACTAGAACTCTCTGATCCCCCATTGCTAAGTTTATCTGACTTCTTGCTATCTTTTTTTCCAGTCACTCTTTCAAAAAGACTAACTTTCTCTTTTTTCTCTCTTTTAATTTCTTTTCTGATCTCGACAGGTTTGGAAAACAGACTTATGTTTTGATCCCACGTTGCTGGGCTTTCTTCAAATGGATTCTTCTGTCTTGGCAGTGTAGCAAATTTTTGGGGTAATGAAGCACTCACATTAAATGGGTCATTGTGTGCTTCAAGTGCAGTTTCATCAACTGTGCTGTCAAGTTGGCTCATTTTAGAAGTATCAACACTTAATGTCCTTCTGTGTGGAGATTTTAGACTCCCTGCAAACAATCTGTCATTAGTACATTATCAATGAGACACTATATCACAGTTTATGACATGCAGAAAACCCATTTTAGCATAGATCTAGAAGCTTTGCAATTGAGCCTCAGTTCAGAACACTGGTGATTAACTAAGCTATTAAAAAAAAATAACAGCTGTGGCCTTGATTTCATGTTTCAGAAATGTTTATGGATAGGCACCATGGGAAATTTTTGCTTCCTGCATGAAAATGAAGTTCTGCAGAGAAGACAGCTATGACTGGTGTGCCATTCCAGAGACAATATTAAGAAGTTGCATAATAACATTGAGCAATTCAAAGTATTTTCAGTTTTTTGTATAAATCAGGTTTAAAATTTGGTGATAGTTTTTGACTTTTTAATTAGACTTATTTCTCATAAGATGCTATTTTGCCTAGAGTCCCCTCTGGAATGCAATATACTCTCAGATGAGGACATAATAAGAGAAAATGCTAAACTATCATACATCATGAGCAATGCAAGTTATTTCTTATACTCAGAAACAGCAATTATGAGTTACCAGCAATTAAAGAAAACAATTAAATAAAAAAAAAATAGGCCAGCAATATTTCTTAACATTTTGGCCTTGTAAGTGCTTCATAAACTGAAGTAACAGATTCTGAATGCTCTAACATAAGTGAGCTGTAATTGTAATGGTCATGAATGTTACTTACCCCCTTCATCAACAGAACCAAAGGACTCCAGCTGACGCCTGAAAAGATGGGTGTAGCCAACAGTGCTGGATTTCATCTTCTCTGAGGAGACGTGGGGTCCTGTCAGGTCTGACATGGAGTGAGCTGAGGACAGCCGCTGAGGGCCCAAGAGGAAAGGTTTTTTTGGTTTTGATTTCATTTGCACTTCACCACTACACACCTCTAGGTTTGCATCATCAGGTATGTGAGTGCTTGGGATGATTGCAGAGGATGTATCTGAAAACGTCCCATCGTTTTTCCGACCCTTCATTTTGTCTTTTAGTTTAGCAAATGGGGATTTGGTTTTGTCCTTCATTGACAAATCAAACATACTTGCTGTCATGTTATTCCTCATAAACTGAATATTGACGTTGATTTCTCCTCTGTCTTTAGTTCTCTTCCCTTGTCTGGATTCTAGGGGAAACCACCTTAAAGGAGAAAGAGAGCAAATTAAGTTGTGTTTTCTCAAGGTTATCATTGCTAGTTGCTTAATGCATCTGGTTAGAACAATTTAAAGTATGAAAACCAAAATCCTACATCAAAGATTCAACCATTCCTGCACTGAAAAACTTTGTTTATATTTGTATCAAAGACAATTTATTTGTTTATATTTGTTTTCAGCAAAAACTTTTTTCTTTATATTTGTTTCAAAACTAAATAACAAAGCAAGAGGAAGCTTTTTACAGTGTTCACCTGTTTCAAAATCAACTCTGGAAGCTGACAAAACATTACCAAAGTTAAGGGCTTCCATCTGCTTATGGAGCAGAATTTGTACCTAATTATAAATACAGATACATTTTCTTTTTTTTTAAATAGTCTTCAAGTGTCCTTTATTTAGTGATGTATATTAATGTATTCTATGTGGCACCTACTTGTCTCCTTGGTTTTTCCTCAGTTTTACACATTAGCAAACATTTTCCCCTCTTTCCTTCATTCTAAGAACTGGTTGAGATTTATGACAACTGCAGCAATGCTGGCTAAGAAATATCTGAGAGCCCTGAACAGTCAGCCACCATTTCAATTCTGCTCTGCCTCCCCTCTGGATGCTGACAGAAACTCCACAGGCACAACTGAGCACGTAGGTGTATCCAACAGCATCCTCTCTTTTGCAGGTCACCAGCAGGATTAACTTCAGAAATATTTCCTTTGGAACCATGACATAAATCCCCACTCCTTGAAAAGAGATCAAAGGTGTGATCATCTGTTTCAAAAAGCCAAGTGTGCTTCTTTGCCAGGTCCAGCAAAAGCTTTATCATTATCCAAGTGTCTTATTCATTCCCTATTGTGCTCCATTGTCCCATGGAAGCATCTGCAGAATTATGGCTCAATCCTCCCTCCACAGCTTCACCTAAATGAATGGCCAACACACAATCCCTTCTCCACAACCATCACCAAGAGCCTTTCCTTATTTCAAAAGGTCACAAGGGCATATTTCAGATCCACCAGCTCTAAAGAAGTGCTCTAACTCACTGTCAGGAGAAATCCATGCACACAGACTCACACAACAGTGCCTTACCACCAGTAACTTTTGAATTGGAGAGACGAAGAAATTAAATTGCCTATTAACACAGATACAGAATGGATTATACAGTTATACATACATTATTCAATCCTGCCAAATAAAGAAAAAAAGGTCAGGAAAGGAGAAAAATAGCCCTTAATTTATTTTCAGATTTCACAGATATATTTTAAAGGTGACAGTTGTAATCAATTTTTCAGGCAGAGATTAAATGTTTTGAGTTGAGAAAATACTTCCAAAAGTGACACACCAAAGACATAACAAAAGGGTAAGGAGTATTATTATGCCTTTTCTTATTTTTTGATGTTGCTTTGTGAGGTTCACAAGATTTTATATTTCATACTAAAGCAAAATAATTAATCAGACCTCCTCTGTTCTTGCAATCAACAATATAAATCCAGACCAGTAGACCCAGAAGCTCAAACCAGGTGAAGGATAATTAAATCTTTAGGAAAATAGCTTTTCTTCTGTTGTGAGGTAACTTCATTTATATACTTTAAATGAAATACAAAACCTGGAATATGTGTCTGAAGAAGATGGATTGTTTTTCCTTTTAGTTAATAATGCTTCAATTCTTTGGTAACTGATTCCAGAAACACTTTAAGTCATCTATAGAGCTGTTACAGAAAACAAAAACAGAACCAAAAGTCAATTGTCTTTGTGCTACATAATATTGCAAAAACTGGAAGACAAGATACCCTACTTTCATTAAAACTCTTCTTTAAAAGAAAATATGTTCATATATTCCCTTAAAAAAATACAAACAGTACACAGCCATAATGAGCAAGCCTTGCTCAGACAGCTCCTGGACAGATAAAAAACCCCAAAGAAAACCCATCCTGGACCTGAGAAAGTCCTCCCACAGCTCCTCAGCCACACACTAAACATACACCCCAGCACAAATAAGGCTCATGAGTGGTTTAAGAAACTCAGGAGGCAGAAAGGACTTCACTTTTTGACATTCAAATTTAGTATCTCAGTCTACACTGTACATTCCCTTTTTCCCTCTCCTCACAGGGTTCAAACATTAATACTTTATCTCTGATAAAACTGGTGAATTTTTCTGTTTCTGCTTCTGAATGATCAAAACCTTAAATTGATCCATGACACTTAACTTGTTTTAGAACAAGTATAAGACATAAATTCTTAAGCTTTTGCAATGGGGAAGAAGGTATTTTATTTCAAAAACTTATTTAACAATTACTGGCATTCTTATAACTAATCAACAACACTGTGTCATTACCAGCACTCACCTGCTAAGGGCAAATGCCATGAACCATTTTGATATTTACCTCTTCTTAAAGAGAAGCCCACAACTAAGACCATGCCTTCATAGCTTCTACATTTCTTTTCAAAGTATATCTTGAAGAATTTGACATTAAAAATAAGTCCAGGTGGGAAAACAAAGAAACTCTCCTTTTCCTAGGAAGACAACAGAAGGTCCTGCTGGAACCAGGTTCAACACTGCTACTGATTCCAACAGAATTTAATCATGAACTCTTTTACTCCAGCAAAATTCCTCTGGTCTTCAGTGGAATTTCTATTAGAATAATGATTGCTGGATCAAATCTTTGTATGAAAGACAGATATTTAATTTTCATAGGCATTTCAAGGAGGTTTCTTTGTTACCTTGGAGAGTTTATCTTGTTTTATATATAATGAAGGTTCCATATGCTTCAGCTCATAACAAGACAATATGAGAAGCAGACTCAAATCATGATTTTCTTCAAAATTCAAAGGCAACTAATTACTTTTTTAAACAGATGAGAACAAATGCAGGCAATCCATTTATGTGGAGCTGCACGTGAATGAGCAACTAAGACCATAAATGTTTCTTATTAGAATCTGTTTCGACAACACATGGGCGTGAGCAGCAAATAGAAAAAACAGCTCTATATAGGAGAGAAAAAAGAATGGGGAAATGAAGTCCACTGTTTTCAGATAACAACATTTGGGTCCTAAAACACTAAATTCCATTATACTACTGCCAATTTTAAAAA
Organism: Pyrgilauda ruficollis; assembly: GCF_017590135.1. NCBI lineage: Eukaryota > Metazoa > Chordata > Aves > Passeriformes > Passeridae > Pyrgilauda > Pyrgilauda ruficollis. The sequence goes on along the minus strand of NW_024513654.1, from coordinate 6,013,712 downwards.
TTGAAATGTATTATAAAAGCCAATAAAACTTGCTATTTTAGTTTTGTTTACAGTACTTTTAGCCACAATAAATGCTCCATTTGTCAGGCTGCCATGAGCTTATTCTATAGAAAGCCTGTACAAAGTAGGAAAATAGCCAATAACATACATGAACAAAACAGGGTGGCTTTTATGAGAGCAGATGCCCTTTTACTTAATAACCAAATATTACATCCAGTCTTGCAGACAGTCTTTATTTAAACAGACCTTGTACAAAGTCTGGCAAATTTTCCCAACTTCAAAGGAAGCCCTATTGCCTTTGGAATCATTCATTCTTCTTGCTCTCACCTTCAAATGTTCTGTAGGGCAATGTCCTTCATACACCCTCTAATTTCAACTTTTTCCTGATGGCTTCCATCAGAACAACCCTTGCTTCTTTCTCTCATCTGTTTTTCAGTGTGCTAATGGGCTTTGCCTGTCTTGCACAGGTTTCTGTTAATTTTTATTTTTAAGTATTCTATAAATGACCCCTCTGCATGCTGACAATTTTCTTGAATGTGCAAAGAGCTAAATAGGAATTGAACGTGAAAGGCTAAATAGGAAAAATCCTGCTGACCAGGCAGCCCTGAAAAGGGCTGTACGCCCCTATGTGAAGCAGCACGGCTACTTTCCACCATGACAAGATTAGTTTATTTTGGCCACACCTACAGCTAGGAGTGGAAAAGCAAGCTCTCCTAACTTGTGCAGTCTTACCACTAATGAACCCTCACCTTGGGGAAGACAGACAGGAAGGGGTGAAGGAGAAAACTGAAATAAGCTACTATAAATGAGCAAGTTACAAAACCCTGGCCTGTCTATTTCATTTAAATAGCTAGTGATCTATAGATTTTCAGTTGTTTTTTCCTCCCCTTTTCTGATTCTATTTGTCCTCCAAATCTGCCACAGAATCTGACACTTCCAAGTCTTATCCCTCTCTCTCCTTTGAAGAAGCATCACTCAGCCTGTTCTGCTCACCATGTAAGAGTGAGCAGGATGGGCTGACAGCATGGGTAAGAAAAAGCACTACCTAATTTCAATTACATTTTAATTATATACTTTGACAGTCTCCAAAACCACGGGGTAACTTATCTAGCAGTTTCAACAGGAATTAAGTGTTCCAGCCAGCACATTCATCCTGTGCATGACAGATGAACTCCCAACTCTGTCTTCTGGACAGTGCCAAAGATGGAAAGTATTGAAGGAATTTTCCCATCTTTCTGCTTCTCAAATACACCACTCTGCCTTGACTCTACCAGTAATTATCTGTTGAGCTAATCTAGTTTTGCTTTGCTGAAAAACCCAAATAATTTTGCAAAATCTTTATTTCAATTCACAAATTACTGAAGAAATTTTTCTAAAAGCCACATAATCATCACAGCATCCGCAAAGGCTTCTGACCTTGATTTTACATGCAAAAATCAGCACTGTGATTTGCTACACATTTAATTTTCTATACAGGCAGGTACTTCTAAACTTACCCCTATAAAAGACCATCAGAACCTCAATGATAGAACGTGTCCATCAGCTGTCACAAAAACAAAGTTGATGACTACTGTTAAACTAGATACACTGAAGTAACTTGCTTCACAAAAGCCCACTAACATAAATGTCCACAGCTAATTGATAAAAAACAACATCCAAAGCCCAGAACTGTCTGACATTTTCATTTAGCAGCGTATGCACTTTGAAAAATGCAGAAGTATGTTTTGTGATAAATCATTCCAGTACCCTACTGAGAGGCTGCCCCAAAAGTCAGCAAGTAGGAAAATTAAGGCAAGGGGTTGAGCACAGACTACATCGTGTATGAAGGGAAATGAAGAAGAAAACAAATTATTTGTTAAATTAAGTGATGACACTCACAAAGATGAATACTCTTACTTTCTGGAAGCCAACTGAAATGAGATATTGAAAGCAGTCTAAAATAAATACTACAGAGTGACATTGTAACACCACAAAACATATGGGAACTGACAGCTATCACAACACCCTCACTATGGGGTTTGCTAATATCAACTGGAATCAAAGTCATTAAAGTGGTCTTAGTTTACTTATTATTTTGGCTAAAGACTATGTGTGAATACTTCTGTGTTAGAAACAAACTAACTGAAGGTATGAGAATTAAGGCCAGTTATTTGAGTTGAGTGTGTGCACAGAAAATGGAGAAGCATTTCCATCCAGATGGCACTTAGACTCTGACTCAAGAGTTACGACTTACTGAGAGGATGTGCATGGATTTGTTGTTGCCAAAATGCTGGGAATACTACTAAACAATTTGAAAATATCACTGTAAGACCATAAAGCTACAGCTGGGCAAAACTTTGTTTTCTCCCATAACCATCTTTCTCTTTTGTTCCTCACTACTCACATTCCTTATTTTCTTTTTCCATTTAACGGGTAGTACCACAAGACAACCCATATAGAATCTCCAGGCTGCTCTTTATTTCTGTGCCTTTTAACATTTCTAAGTTACTACTCTTCCCACTTTTGACTTGAGTGGAACAAGATTTTTCTCTTGCTTTAACCACAATAAAGACATTTTCTGTTACACCCTGCTATTTCCACTATGATTGAAGCTCATCCCTTCATTTTTCTTGTTTAAACTAAATTTAAGACTAAAAGTGAATAAATAATAGTGTGCTATGTTTTGTAGAAATATCATTAAAATGGTTGCCACTCATTAACAAGCACTGAGCCCATATATTATCTATTTACTAGTTGTTTGCTTGCTCATAATTCCAGATGCATTTGAAGCCTCCCTCTTGCCTATGCTGCTACAGATGAGAGAGAGGACAGAGCAGAGGCAGTTGAAGAGGGAGTTTATATCCAAGACAGAGGCTGCCAAGAAAGAATTCACATTAATTTGGAAAAAGTCAGATCATTTGCATACCTTCCAGGAAGGTCAGCAGCACTAAAGTCAGTGCCTACCACACAGGGGTACTGATCATGGTAAACCATGAGTTCTTTTTGTTTGCTTGCTGAGAAGCTGGTTTTGACTCTTTTTTTATGATCAACAGAAGTTGAGAAGTATCTTTAGAAAAGGCCAAGATTCCTTCACTCCATTATGCTCAAGTAAGCATTTTTTTAACAACTGCTGCAATTTGTGTGTGTGTAGAGGGGAGTGATGTTGAGGTATTATAGACCCCAGGGAGAAGAGGAACTAAATCACAAATAAAAGATGTCTCCTCCACCATGTCCATAAGAAATAATAACTCTACATCACCTGCCTTCTCAAATTTATAGCATTCCAAACAAGTGTTACATCTTAAATCAGCCGAACATACAATAAAATGAGACGTCCAGGAAAGCTCATGAAGGAATGGACAATAAACAGAGTGGAATTCGAGGGTAACAAGGATGAAGCAAAAGCAGAGGAAATAAATAACACCGGGAAAGTTAAGAGTCATTGTAAAAAACTACTGAAAAATGCTTCAGTAAATTAAGACATGTCAGAAAATTAGTATTTTTTTATTTCATGGTAACTCAAAAATTTGTTTTGATGCTATGCAATCAGAATATGAGCAGCATTAAGGCAACTATGAATTATAACTGAATTGAAATTATTACAAAAAAGCATATATGCTTTAAAACAATACGTTCATTGATCATAATTTACATTTCAAATGGAATAGTAGAAGAGGTATATTTATTTTGCAAGAGCAGACGGAAACAATTGCCATGTATTTCTTAGGATGAATTAAAAAACCCACACGATGTTATTGCAAAAAAATAAAAGCCATGTCAGAATTTTAACATTTGAAAACTTATGCTAAATACACTTCCATTAAAGCAGTTTTTCCAAAGCTTTTTGAAGTGTTAAAAAACCTCAGTAAAATCTTTCAGCATCTGGAGCCTAGTTTTCAGCTCTGGAAAAAAGAGAAGTAAAAAGTCCCTGTCCATTTCCAACTACAGCAGCAATGCCAGAGACACAAATTTACAAACTTTCACAGTACAATGGGCATTTCTGCACTAGGAAAGAAAGAAAATGAACTGGGATCCTGCAGATGCTTTGGATGAAGTCTCTGGAAGAGATCTAGTGAGGGACCATCTGAGCCACATCTGGATCTGACTGTTCCAGCAATTTTTACTTTTAAGAATTTGAAAAATCATCAGTTTCAGAAAGGAAAAGGACATCATATGATGCTGTGTACAAAATTTTCCCTATCAAGTTGTAGTAAAGAGACTACATTGTTTCATTAAGTCTTGAGCCAGAGCAAGTTTCTCAGAACACAAGACAAATCCCATCATGAGGCCTCTGCCTGAAAACTTTACTGCAGGGAGTATTTGTCTTAAGATGTGAAAAGTAACAAAAAAAGCACCAGAAAAAAAATATATTTTTCCCCAACATAATGTTCCTGAGTCTGCAATGATTTTTGAAATTTATTTCTTCAAATTATAAAACATTAAATTAAAAAAATATGTAAAAAGCCAAATGTCACACACCCCACGGTCTTCCTAGGAATTCAGAATCAGCTGGTAGCCTTCACTTCTCATACCTCCTTACTAAAAAAGCACTAGGGAATTGCTGACAGGGCTCAGCATTGTGCAGAATATTAAATATCTTTTTTGCAATACCCTGGTGACTCTTGAGTCTGTCTCTTACAGCACCATATGTACAGCTGTGTTGGAAAGAGGAAGCTATTAAATATATTAAAAAGTAGAAATATTACCAATAGACACTTCATCAAATAACTGGATCTCATTCATCCCCAAACAAAGCAAGAAATGTTAAGGTTACATCAACATAAGAAAATAACTCTGGATTTAATAACAGCACAAGCCTGTTGAACATATTTGAAAGTAAAAACATTGCTTAATAAAACAGATTAGTGTTTCTGAAACAATGAATATAGCTTTCAACCATCAGAATGCTTTGGTAACAAAGACATTGGACTTGGTTTTGAAAGGTGCTGGGTGTCTCAGTTCCCACACCATACACACAGTTAGAAGGTCTTCAGGTCCAAATATATTACCCTTAGTTTACTGCCAACACAGGAATAGGAATATTTTCTATCAAGAAAAGATTTAATAAAGAGGGGAGAAAAAAGAGCATTTTGTTTGAGATTGCATTCATAAATCTATTCTTGAAGGTTTGCCCTCATCCCACACACACACAAATACTGCATCCACATCTCCACCGAGTGCTTCAAGGAGACAGCCAGACACAGCCGCGTGGCACGAGGGCACACAGGCACACAACCACAAAAACTTCTCAAAAACATTGGAACTCAAGAACTCAGAGTTACTTTTTTCCGAAAGTGAGTTTTAGAAAGGACATTTTTGAGGTTTCTAAGCACCTAAAGACACCAAGGGACTTTCAGTGGCTCCTTCCTCATAAGAATTTAAATTAGCATTACGCGAGAACGCTGCCAAAAATCCCACTTGCCGCCCAGCCGCACTTTTACACTTACATAAGACTTTTACAAGTACGGCTGTTCGGCCCTAGAAGCCTAACACCCATCAACTTTTAATAAGATTTGCAATCTTAAATGCTCAAGTAACTTCTGAAGAAAGGACTCAGGCTGTTTGTAAAACTTTCCCCACAGGCCCCCATCTTGTGCAGCAGAGCTCGCAGGCAGCGTGCGGCGTTCCCGGTGATTTCAGCGGTGCTCTGAGAGGAACTGCTCCACAGCTACATAGCAGGAGTTCCTCTCTCACACTTCAGAGGAAGAAATGAGAAAATAAAGAATACCTATGGAGCCCTGCTAAGCATAACTCCTTATAAAAATACTGCAGATCTGAATGTTTGTTTAACTATCACAAGGATTGTTACTTACCCCACTTAAAAATTTCTGGAATAATTTTGCAATTACTGCAATTTACTTTTGCTAAACCTGGTGCAGGAGCTTATGTTTCTTCTTCTGGGGAAAAGCAGTTTTGTTACTCACAGTAATAATGAATTAATTTTACTCCAGCTTCTGAACACACATTGCTTTCTAGATATACAGTCTTTACTTTTTGTAGTATTCCTCCCTCATTCATTCACCTTGTTTTTCACCTTGTTGCTAGGTGTTGCAACTAAGGCAGTTGACTACTGACTTGCAAGATAATTACAATTAATGAGTCAAGAATTTTTAAGATACATGTCTAAAGAGCAGTGAAACTTCTTGAATCAAGTGTTAACAGAAATTAAGACCCTAAGGCTATAGGCATCACCATGTATTGCATCAAGATAACTGGTTTATCCCTAAAAAGGTAAGCAATTAAAAAGCGTAATACTCCAGGCAGTGAACCCACAAGAGATTCTACACAGGCTTCTTCTTTCCTGTCATATGGTTTGTGAACATACTGTTTTGCAAAAAATTCAGTTTACAAAAACAAACACCATGGCAAAGAGAGCTTTGACTTGCCTTTGGTGCTGGTCAACCTCATCCATGCATTTAAGTAGGACCAGGTTTTGAGGTGGTTTCAGCAGAAACAGTTGTCTGACCAAGAAGCCCTGCCTGGTGTTAACCATGTGGATTTCCACCTCCAACTGCCAATGCTGCTGGAGGTCCAACCCCAGCTCAGTCACAGACAGACAAGCGACACCAGTCTTTCGTGGCTTGGATGCCAAGTCACCTCACCACAGACCCACCATCACTATGGATACCAGACTTTAATTTCAACAACTGAGATTTGGGCACAGGAGCCTTTGTACTCATCTGAAGAGACACTAGAGGAGGAAAGGCACCTGGAGCAGGAACTATTTAACCACTGCAGACAGATCTGTCAGCGTTCATGTATGTCACTGCCAACACACAGCTCACTTGGAGGTCTCCATGCTGCTCTGATTCAATTTCTGTGGGACAAACATATCCACACCAAACCCAAAGCATGGAGTCTTAGGCATGCCTGCAGTACTCTCATACCTCCAGTCTGAGTTACCCATATGCATGGAGGATAAATTACGCTGGTACAAACATCTTTGTGCAACCATGTCTTGTCAACTTTACTCATTTAGTTGGAAAACTGAGATAATTAGAAAAGTACAGTTCAACTTCATACACTGCTATGATGCCTTTTTTTTAAAAAATTCCTTTTTTTGCATTCCAGTGCCTGAAACTCTTGGCAAACACTATTTTATTTGACAAAGGCTTATGTAGGTAGTGATGGAAGCTACCTCAGTCTTGTCAGCTGAGGCCTGCTGTTCAGTGCAGCCTGTGGCCTAAGATTAATCAAGACCAGCAAATTGCTGTGCTGTTGTGGTAAGCCTTCATTAAGTCACAGTTCATTGACCACTAAAACATAAATATAAAATATTTAAAGACACGTGGTTGAAGCAACTGAAGGAAAACAATTTTAAAGAGAACCACACCAGGTTTCAGGGCATCTGAACCATCTCACACATGGTTCAAACTGAAGTAGGAGATGAATGGGGGTATGGACCTGTGCAGAACAAAAAAAAAATGCTTAGAAAAACAGACTGTAATGAGTTCATGTTACACACAAGAGTTTGTCAGAAAACTTAATGTTATTGACACTCCTTCACTGTGCACAGTAAGCACTTTGATTACAGTAAACTTCTCTGGAAGAGGTCAGGCCACAATGACATAACTGTATAGGCTGAGAGATTTGGAAACAAAATCAATGACGGACACATACTAATTTCATTTCAAAGTACTTATATTCATAGTAAGGCTACTATTTCCCACCCTCCCCAATCGCAACTGTCCAAGGAATACAAACTATAATGAAAAAAACCAACCATCACTTACTCTGTTTTCCGCCTTTGCTTGTCTTCAAATATATCATTCAGACTTATGGCTACCTGTCCCAAAAACCTGTCCAGCCCCACCAGCGACCTGTGCATGACAATCAGGTACAGGATGTATTTTTCTGGATTCTCCTGCATGAGTAGTCCAGGCAGCTCAAAGGAGGCCTCTTCCTTCCAGATGGGATCCAGCGTCTTCTCAGCCACCGAGGTGGAGTACTTCTCCTTGCCCAGCTGTATGATGGTGTAGGCATCGTTGCTGCCATTTTTACCTTTTGGCTTCAGACCTTTGGCTTGAAGGACCGTAACTTGCACGTGAGTTGGGAACCACTTTTGGGCTTGCTCCGCCAACATCATCTTTGAAGATCGCAGCAGCAGCAGCAATAACAAACGCAAAGTCTGTCAGTCCTCGAGGGACTGCGTAAGGGCACTTACGGCGGAGACACCTGTCAGGGGCTCGGCTGGTCCTTCCTCTACCGCTGCTGGCCGCGGGTGGCCCTCACCAGCCCGCGGGTCCCCCCCTTCCCCGGCAGCCCCACCTGCGGCTCCATGGCCGGGGGCTGCAGGTCCCGCCGCAGCCCCGGCCCCGCCGCCCTCCCGCACCCGGCCTGGCCCTGCCCGCC
>NW_024513654.1:5771667-6005341 GCF_017590135.1 Pyrgilauda ruficollis | reverse complement strand
CGGCCCCGCGCCGCCCCCAGGGCATCCCCCGGGCAGGGCCGCTCCGCCGCGGAGCCCCGCAGGCCGGCGGCGGCCTCTCCCTGCTCGTCCGGGCTCGGTGCCGGCGGCGGTTCGGTGCCGGCGGGGTGCTCGGTGCCGGGCTGCCCTCCCTGCCTCCGTCAGTCCGCCCGTCCCCGCCGCGGCCGCCTCAGCCTCTCGCCGCGCTGCCCCCCCGCCGCCGCCCGGCCTGACGGGCCGGCTCCGCCGCTTCCGCCTTCCCCATGCTGCGGGCGGCGGCGGGCAGAGGGCAGAGGGCAGGGTTCGCCCCCTCCCTCTCTTCCATTCGCCGCCGTTCCCCGGCCGCCCGGGCAGCGCTGCCCAGCGCCCCGAGCACCCCCGCTGCCCGCGGGCAGGGCCGGAGAGGCCGCGGCTCCCCCGGGCGTGACGGGGCGCTGGGCTCCCGGGGCCCCCTCCCGGCTGAGAGCCCCGTCCCGTTAATTAATTCTTCGCTATTTTTGTTTCTAGATCGGGCAGAGAGCTCTGCAGGAGCTGTGGAGAGGAGGGCACTTGGCTAAAGGCGTCTATTGTTGTTTTTTTTTATTCAATATTAGGGGCTCGGGGGTGGCCAGGGAGCCAGCCGGGAGTGGTGCTGCTCTGGAACCCATCCTGCTGCCATCCGCTTCGGGAACGTCTTTATTTTTCAGCCCCATCCACCCTCCCTGGAAAAATTTGTTGGATTTAAATGAGAGAATGAAAATTACAAAATATAAAAATATTAATAAAAATATTATACAAGATGTTTTGAGGACACATAATTTTGCTTATGGTACACCTGGAGACTGCTCGTGTTTACATGCACACCTGTAAGTGGAGTCATGGGTATTAACATCGTTTCTACCAGAAAAAAAAAAAAAAAAAAAATAAATTGTGTAGAGTTGTAAGTTGTACCCCATCCTTGCAAACCATAAAAAGCAGGGAAACCAGCAGCCAGGTCAGATAATCTTCACCCACCACCTCTCACGCATGAGTCCATGGCTCACAATTTACTGAGCAAAGAAACCTTGGGAGACGTTCCCATACAGCTGAGACCTACAGGAAATAAGAAACTTAAAGCTGAAGGCCATTAGGGAGAGTAAAGTATGATGCTACCCAAAATACCCAATGCCAAGCAAGTTATTGTCCAGGATCCCAAAAGGGGGGATGACCAGTCTACACAGTCATTAGCCTGAGCCCAGCTCATGTCATCTCTGTACACAGTTTTAATAAATACCTCATTTTTGCTCAGTTTTTGGCTGGCAGTGGTAGCTGTCTGCATGCTGTGATAGTTAACACAGTGCTGGCACTTCTTTCCTCTTCCACATTGTATCTGATTTTTCTTGATAGGAAAATAGACGGTCCAGTTGGAAATGGTAACTTCAATACATGTCCTGGGATCATATTTAGGCAAAGATGTGTAAATGGATCATTTAGGATAGTAGTTTCTGAAAGCATTACAGATGCTATGGTTGTCTGCCTTACTTTGTGATGCTGAGATACTAATGGTCAATTAGGGCTGCAGGACAACTCTTTGGGATAAATCACCATCTCCCTCACCTGAAAACCCCTTTCCCTACTCTGCAGCTGTCATTCTTCCACATGCTCAGGTATCTTTCCCAAATGTTCCACAGTGAAGCTCCCAGGAGGAGCTGCTGTGCTTGAGGAGAGTTGCAGTATTTTGGGCTGGAAGAGCCAGAAAGGATTATGGTGCCAGTGCTCTGCAGGAGATTTAGGCCATGGGGGAAAGCCACGGGGTTCTTCTTGGAAACCAGAGAGACTTACGTACATCAGAACATTTCTGAAATTAATTTTACCACATAAAAATTCTGTTTAAGTAGAATAATCTTCATTGCACTAAGAGGAAACCAGGCATGATGAACTATTCAAATCAAAATGAGAAATGAATTTTAGGTAGGCAGGATGTATTTATTTCATAGAAGTTTAACTCAAACATCATGTCTTGCACGCTGTGTCTTAGGAAAACTTTCATGAGTTTTTACAAGAGGCAGGTTTTGTGCTTTTTCCTTGCCTTTTATTGGTATTCTCTAATTTCTTGTTATTGTCTCTTTCTAAACAGGAGCTGACTGGAATACATGTGAACACAGCTGAACAGGGGAAGGTGGAAGAACTTTTGTACTGCTGCAGACCATATATCAATGCATACCCAATCTGCCTTTCCTGCTTTCAAAAATAAACAGATTATTAGTCCTCTACTCCTTATGTGCAATCTGGCATGTGAGAAGAGGAGTGTGGAACCTTTCCCCTTCCTCATGTTTCTCCTCTCTCCTCAGCTGGTGGAGCAGGCAATGGGGAGATGGCCCCTCAACTCCTCCACCCCTGTGCTTGAAGAGAATTCTGCTCAAAGGTACACCAGATATATTTTATTCCCTCTCACACCCCTCTAGGGTCAAGCTGAAAGCTGGCTTTTTGATTTTGTCCTCTTTGGAACAGGGTAATTGTCATCTTCTGGAATGTAGCGGGGGATATGGATGACAAAATATCTCAGGGAAATAATGATATCTCCAGCAACACAGTGTCCCCTGGCACTATTGTTAGAGTGTTAATCCAGAAATTACTCAGATTTTCATTCACTGAGCCACCACAACTGCTCAGTGCCTGTATGCACTGTAGGTTTTGCTCATCACTGTCCATGATTTAGTGAATATTACATTACAAAATCCATTTCATTTCCTATGCACCATTTTGGTTACAGGACCAATTCCTTCAGTGCTCCATAGATATCCACTATTCTTCTGTAATAATCTTTTAAACTCCTTGTCACTGCTGTATCATGTTTTCTGTCCAAATCTACTCACTCTGAGGATGTCTCATCATGAATTTTCTAGTCCTTCATTTCTTTTAGAGGATTTTTAGCTCAAAACATTATATGTGGAGCTTGCAGTCAAATGTAGCTCCTTTGTATGCTACACTGTGGTAAAAGGGATTTCTCCCTGTGGATGGTAGGTAGCTCCTGTAGTGTTCTGTGCCCTGCCTCTTTTCCCTGTTCTGACACCCTCTGTGTAGCATTGGAGAAAGCTGAGAGAAGCAAGCCCAGAATTCTTGCTGATGAAGAAAAAGCCATCAAAGCTGGAATATGTGGCCTGAGAAAATTGTTTCTGCATTTCTAATTTGCAATAGCTGTCACATGTTCCTGGTGGCTACTCCAACACCCCATCTCCTTGTAGATAGTGATGAGAGCGAGTTTAAAAAACAATTGTTAATCACAGAACAGCAGTGGATGTCCATGGTATATTTAATACAGACCCCTAAAGCTCATGTGTGCCATCTATCTCTATTACGTGTTCTTCTAGTAATTTCTGACTCAGGAGATAACACTGTTTTTTGGTTGGTTTTTTTGTTTTTTTTTTTTTAAGAGGGAATTCCAAGAAGCATGGTGGACTTTTTTCAATTTCAGTAATTTGTAATTGTGTCTCATTTCTCCCTCCTGAGCCTACAATACATCTGATTAAACATGAGCCTTGATATTCTGGCTGCCTTTTCAAAAGAAAATGCAAGAAAATCTTTTTGCCCGTGCTACTGAGACAATTCCACATTCTGCTTCTCATTTCCAGTTGTGTATTTGCTAAAGAGGATCAGAACAGTTGTGTTTACACTGGTAAACTGTAGCAGGTAATTTGGTGATTTAATTTCTCTCTGATTTCTGTTTATGAAGTAGGAAACATTTTGTTGTTTTTTCATATGAAAATGCTATCTCCTCTTTGAAATTATTTGCTGAATAATTCTTAGTTGGCAGATTGCAGGCATTGTGTTTGCTTTGAACATTACATTGCTGTGAGGAACAGGCTGGTTTTGTCTTGACATGTGACAAGCTTCTGCTTCCTGCCTTGCTGAATAACTTTCAGTAGCTGTTGCAACTGTCCAGACTGTTTTCTGGAAAGACTGTGCAATTTTTGAGACTGAACAATGTTGCCTGTTAGCTTTATCTTAGCTGTCATTATTTTTTCAATTAGTGACTTCTTCAGGAATTCACTAGAATTAATTGACTGCAGAAATCAAATAGCTGGGCTCAAACTGCTGTGAAAGTTTTTCTCAAGCTACTGGTTTTGTCTGCTCTCTTGGTTTGAGAAGAATTAATTATGCTGGAGTTATTTTGATGTAATTATTAAAAGCTAGAAGAATATTAACTAATTTTTTATTCTGACCCCAGATTTTGCAACCCAAAATGTTCAAGGTTTGCTGAGGCTGAGTCAGTTAGGCCACTGTCCTGCTCTGGGTGCTTTCTTTTACCTTTCACATTCACTCTTGTGGAACATCTCAGGAGGAGACCTGTGGCCCCAACACTAGGGATGAATTTTCTCTGGTAGGTTTTGGAAGCCCTACAGAGACCTCAGTGGTCCTGAGCTCTCAGGTGCTGCCGCTGTCATTTCTTCTGTGCTGTTCACTCCAGCCAGCTGGGGGTTTATCTGCTTGGGATGCAGTTTGTGTCTGCCCTACCTCACTCTTCACCTCTCTTTTTTGTATTAACGCAAGGAACTGGATCATACAAGAAACACCAAAGGAAATGTGTCTCTGAAAAGGGGAGTGGGGGCTTGAAATCAGGAAAATGCCACAGAAATGTCCATTGTTCTGATAGAAATCCAGTACTTTCAACCGGAAATCTGGAGGCACGGATGTGGAAGTCCTGTGTGCAATATCAGACTTCAAATAAATGCCAGGTACCACTAAGAGTGTTGGAAGCATCATCCTTTTTGTTCATTTTTAGCTGAACATGTTTCACAGCCTTTCAACACTCTCATCCATTGTGAAGTTCAAAGAGGCTTAAATGCTGTAAAGCAGTCATCAAATACTATAATTAAACTTGCCAGTCACCCAGGTTTGACCCAAACTGCCTGTGTCTCAAGATGTTAGTCAGCTGTCTGGGTTAGATTTCAGTCCAGCCTTTTAAAAACATGAAAACACCTCGTTCTCAGCAGCTTCTGCACAAACCATTGTGCTCTTCTGTCAAAGCCTCCCCATCATGCAAACTCCAGCTCTTCCAACCTGACATAGCCATGGGGTACATCCTGCCCCACAGCTGGTAGAATTCAGGCTGTCTTCAACAATACCTCCACAGGGGACAGCACCAGTGACACGAAACTCTTTTAAACTAAACTAGCCTCTAAGGGTCAAATTCAGATTTGCCCTTGGCTCACCTGAACTTCGTGGAAACCCCCAAACTGACTGTTGGAGAAGTACCAGTTCAAAAATCACAGAAACTAAGTGAGGCTCAAAACGAATAGTTAAATTAGAGATGGAAATTGGCTATTGGCTATATGGCTTAAATATAACGTTTTTTCCTGGTTTTGGTACATGTCCAGTGACTGAACATCTTAAAGAACTTTTATGCATTGGAAATGGAAGTAAGTAATATAGGGAGAATCAAGGAAAATTTTGTCATTTTTTCTTTTTTTTTTTGTGCTTGACAGAACCTAAGAAACATTAACAGTAGAAAAAAACAACTTCAAAATTATGACCTTTCTGGTTTCGTAATGAACCAGGAGAAGAAATAAATAGAAAAGTTTTTTATAATTGAGTATGAGGCTTCTTCAGAGGTACTTTTCCTGTGTTTAAATAACTCCTGCATTTATTCTCTAGGTCATTTATTCTTTATGGGTCTCCAACAGTCTCAGAGACCATTACCTCACAAATTCTCCAAAGTTATCAACTCCCTTAAGGAGAATCTTGGCAAATACCAGAAAATTATGTTCTAAAAATAGTCCTTTTGAGGTAAGTTCTGAACTTCTCTAATTGTTTTCCCTCTCTGGGACCTCAAGGGGCTTTATAGGACCCACACATTCAACATCATTAGGCAGTGAGGACAGACTAAATGGAATTATTTGTGTGAAGATTAAATTGTTATATTTTCATCATTTGTTTGTGCACCAAGGTAGCAGTCACATCAAGTGCGTGAAACACCTACCCACCTCCAAGCATGGTGTGCTCCTTTAAATGAGTGAGTGAATGAGTGCTCATTGAAGTCTGGTCTTAACTAAACACACTTGAACTTCCTGCTCATTCCCAAGAATTTTTCCCAGGCTTAGCTGCCCCCAAAATCTCTTCCCAGGGATTTTGTTCTACTAGAGGACTATCCTGTGTCTCTTCTGTTGTTGAAGGGTCTAATGGAATCCACCTGCATCACTGAGGCAGCCGTGATTAATCTGCATTTAACCACAGGGTTTCAACACTTCCTGTGAGTTTATAACAGGAGAGTTCTTCTTCCCTGATATGTTTGTTACACTTAGGTTTGTCTCCTCTGAAGTCCAAAGTACAGCAGGACATGGATTTTCTAACTCATCACACACCACATTGCAGTGCTCGTACAAAGCCCAGAGCAGTACTTGATATTTTGGCAGAATTTTTTTCTCTTGCCGAGCTGGTGAATAATTCAGATTTCTATGCCATCTTTCCTCCTACAAGTATCAATTTCAATTTGGCTTCAGCGAGGTCTTAACATAAATATGTGATTAGAGAAGGAATCTAACTTAAATTACTGTAGTTAATTTTTATGTATGTTAAATGCATGTACTCCAAGCACTCTTCTCCAATGTTACTTAAAACCCTCATATCTTTCAAATGTGGTTTATTCTTAGAAAACTCAAGCTGCTCCTAGAATTCTGCTCCCAGTAAGAGACAAATTAGATAAAAACAACTTTTTGAGAGGAGAGAGCTTGCAGAGCTCTTGCAAGTAGACATAAAGTGCTGCTAACAGCCTTCTATGCCCTTTTGGTAAGAATTATCCAATAACTAGTATATAGCAGATAGAATTTCACTTTTCCAAAATGTGTGTAGTGCATCTTCTTTCCAACCCCAGAAGTTGGAAGGATTGTGAGGGCTCTGGGAATACTGCAGATTTATTTTGGCACTGCCTCGTGCTTTAAGCATCCTGGAAATCAGCACTGGATATGTTCTCATAGTCTGGATGTAAATTAGCCATATGTGCATTAGAGGCATTATTTACAGATTGAATTGTGCAACTAACTATACTTAGGGCCTTAGATAAATTATTTCTATATTGGGTCCAATTTTTGCTGTCATTTACAGTAATATAAATCTAGGATCACTACACTGAAGTCAGTGGGGTAATTACTTTGAATTTTCTCCAGTGTGATGGAGAGCAGAATTTAGTCTCTGGTTATTATTTGCAGCTCTGAAGGCCTTTCCCCTATACTAGGAAACTACTGAGGCTCTTCTGTCACTTTGTCCACTCTACCTTTAGAATTATGCTCAGAAAGTGTACCTGCCTGTGAAAACAAAGTGACACAGGCAGAGTTAGTTGTAGTCTGAGTAAATAAAAATGACAACAATGGCCTGGTGTTAAAATTGCTTTGCTCTTCATATTCCTTTGTCTTTGCTTCTGACAGTTTGCAACCAGAGTTCTTGCTGGTTAAGCCTCACTGAAAATGTCACCACTAACTATGTTAGGACATAGGCATCACCCTCTGAGCCTCTTCACTACCTTTAAAAGGTGCTTTAGCAAAAGTGATCTGTCATTCCCTCAGAGTTTTCGCTGTATCTCCATGGTTTGAACAAATGATGCATTCTCTTTTTCTGTTGATGTTTGACAGCATTGCCCATCAATCACTGAAAAAGCAGTGAGTAACAGTAAAAGCTCTCTACAGCAGCTCTTTTCAAATTCCCATCAGCTAGAACATTATGAAGTCAAAGATGGAGCATCCTAGTCTCAATAGAAAGGCAGAAACCATGCTAACACATCAGGAATTGTTCTCTAGAAACAGTCTTGCTGATGCTGGGGTAGTGTGATTGTCCATATAAGAACACAGATGTCTCATCATCCAGCAACATATGATATTAAGGCATACCAATGTTGGATGCAACTTCGTAGCTGTGGTTCAAAAGCTCATGTTAGGGAACACACTGGGATACTGGTTATATCTTTTTCAACTCAGTGTTTCTAATGAGAAGAAGATGTCTGAATGTATTTTCTGTAAGTCATAATAATTTGAAAAAAATGCATTAGCAGGCACAGGTCTCATAAGTGATTTTAAATCATCTCCATATTTTGTTTTCCTTCAGCTTCTCCTTTGTTTCTTTGCTGCTGCTGCTCAATCTCATTTTTTCTCTCCCCATATTACTGTAACAGCATGTCTGCCTTCATTTCCAGTGATAGAAAAGCCTATGTGATTAAATGCTTCACTTTGGCAATCAGATATTCTTGCTGTTTATTTATTGAAGGGTCTTTTGTGCAGTGTCCTGCCACTGCCTGGGTCCTTCCATTGCTAGTGACAGTATCAAGATGTCACAGAAGCTGATAATTGCACAACTGCTGAGTTTAAGCAGCATGGTAAGGGCTGGACAGTGCTGAGTAAAGAGGCACAATCTAATATTACTGTGCAAATAACCTTTACTCAGCAAAACTCACAGGCAGTTGTAAATACTAACTTAAATATCATCCCATCCAAGATACGACTTCTCAGGGTCATCCCTGGAATTACTTAGATTGCAGAAACAGAGATTTGCTTCAACATTTAAGTATCCAGCATATGTTCCCAAAGAATACTTTTATCCAGTGGCAAGCCTGAAATTTTAAGTGTGAGAAAAAAAAGAGGCAAAGAGGTAAAAGAGAGATTAGAACAGTTGTTTTGTGCATGGCACCAGGGGAATTGCACAAAGCCGATTACCTGGGTCCATTGTTATGTTTTCTACAGGAAAGCACAGACAGGGAGGGAATCAGGATGGAAAGAAGGGGCAGTTCACCAAGCCAAGCACAGGTGACATGGCTTCCCAGGGCATCAGCATTGCTGTGAGGAGATAACTCTTCAGGAAGGTTTTACCTTGGTTCATATCCTGATGTTGGCTTTGCCAGTTAGTTCAGCTGAAGAAGTTTGACCTTCCCCAGCACATCCTTGGTCACAGGGACCATCGTGGTTAACACATTTCCCCTGCCCTTAATGCCTCACCTGGGAAACCTGCACCCAGCCCACTTCCCAGCTCTCCTTAGTCAAAAAGACATCCAGTCTTGACTGAAAAGCTTCTGGAGTGAAGAATCCAGAATCCCTTTGTAAAAGTTGACCTGAGAACTAACTATTCTCACCGCTAATAATCCTCTATGTTTTATCTATAATCAGAATTTGATCATTTCCAGCATCTATGTCTTGATTCATTTTTATATTTTAAATTATGGAGCTATTACAAATTTTCTCCACATGTAGGTATTAATATATTGATCAAGTCTTTTGACCTTTTTTCTGATTAACAGATTAAGCTGCAAACATCTATCCCTACAAGGGAGATACTCCAGATCTTGAAATCATTCTTTTCTGATCTCTTTTCAATTTTCCATGGCTTCTTTGAAGTGTGAACACCAAGACTAGTCATGATATTCCAGTAGTTTTCCCAC
Organism: Pyrgilauda ruficollis; assembly: GCF_017590135.1. NCBI lineage: Eukaryota > Metazoa > Chordata > Aves > Passeriformes > Passeridae > Pyrgilauda > Pyrgilauda ruficollis. The sequence goes on along the minus strand of NW_024513654.1, from coordinate 5,995,968 downwards.
CAGCTCACACACAGCTGTACTTCTTGTGCCAGAATCCCTGGCCCAGTAATTCTGCTGCTAGCTTAGGTTTAGGAAATTCAATCTAGGGTATTAAAACACTTGCTATATATTTTCCCTGCATAATTGGAAAGCAATGAGAGATCAAGCAATGGATCAAATCTGTGGGGGGAGAAAAAAAAATTCCAATTCTCAAGTTAATTGTCCTGAAAAGTTTGGAGAAATTTACTGCAGAGATACTCTCCCATAGAGCAATCAAGTGCTGACTGTAAGTCTGTTTATGCTTTGGACACATCTGTATGGCAGCAGCATAAAGAGTGTGGCATGCTGTTTAATATCTGTCAGGCTTCTTTTTTAAACCACTTAATAAGCATGTATGTAAATTCTACGCAATAAAAAAGTTCTTACAACTAGAACAAGAATAACCTTTTATGTGGTGGCTCCCACCCTTAATCCCAGCTTCTACATGCCAGTTCCTCCCCCCACTTTCACATCCCCATTTCTTGACAGGTGCCAGAATGTTTCAGAATTTTCCTGCAGCTTCACCATGGGAACTGCCATTTCACCAGGAATGAATTTGACCCGCTGAGCAATAAAGCTGAGGCAAAACACTCACACTCCAGCCAGGATGGGGGAATTGCTTGTTTTTCTGTTGGCATGTTCTCCTCTGGCAATTTTTTTTCACTGAGGAGCGTTCCATGTTCATTCAACCTTCCTCTAACTTCACCTTGAGAAAGAAACAGGGCTTTGAAAGTGTCGTTTTCCCAGCAACAGCTGCTGCTTTTAGCATCCAACAGTCTTTAAATCCATAGAAAGCTAGTTTATATGGACAGGGAAGCATTAAATGCTAGGAAATGAGGGTCTTTAGGTAACTATTCCAGATCTGCTATATCTGCAGTTACAGCAATTGGTGGTGTAGGTGGTGTTCTTTTACTGGCTTTTAATGAGACACATTTATTACTGCCTTGCGATAAACCAAAGTACAGCCATAAAAGTGACTTTCATTGAACATTTGTTTGAGTTCTGCCTGGGTCTTATAAAGCTTCATTTGTTCAAGACTTCAGTTTTTGTTTTACATGCCCGCCACCTTTTTGGTAACAGCTGTTATCTCCTTCCCTAGCTGAATACAATAGGCTTACCTTCCAGGACACAACAGGAACGTGTTTCATGACCTGTGTGAGACAGAGTTGAGATTTGGTCCTTCCTAATCTGCTAAACCAGCAGAGTATCCCAACCCCTCCATACAACCAGGCAGAATGTGGGCTTGAAACTGCTCATGTTTGTTTGTTTGTTAAAATTTCACAGCAGTTTAAAACAGTCACTGTGAAGGTTGGTAACAAAAGTGAAATTTTAGAACATCATCAAATCCAGCAGTCTTTGTTCAGAGGACTGAAGACTCATTGGCTTGAGAGATCCTTGGTAGACCCAAACCTTCTGCCACAGCATGGTGATAAAAATAAATGTGCTTTTTTTAGGTCCAGCAGTGAATTTAAAGCTTATGCATTTCCTTCATCTGCTGGGCTAGTTCGCATTTCACTAAATATATGTTCCAATATTGCAGCTAAACTCTCTGGAAATATTCTGCAAGAAATGTTCTTAACAATTCACCTCCGTAAGTTAATACCTATTAAAACCTAAAAATGAATTAGATTTGGAATTTCCTGGATTCTTGTGTTTGTCATGCAAATTTTCAGTGCTGTTCTTTTTATGATAATATGAAATAAAGTAGTTTCTTATAGTAACATTGTAAATCATTTGCTTTCTATTACATGCAGCTGGTTTTGTTACAGTAATGATTTTGTATGGGTGCACACTGCAGTGCATATTAAAGGCAATGAAACATTCTTTTTTCAGGGCTCACATGCAATTGATGTTTGTGCAAATATAACCAGATAATGACAAAACAGTAATTTATTATAATATATTAACGAGGTTGTTTTTTCTCTCTTCTCCCAAAATGCACCTTCTTCTAAGCTGCCCTTCCCCCCGCAGCAAATCCTTTTTTTTTCCCCTTGTTTACAAAAACAACTCCCCACCCTTGCAGATGCAGATTAGAGTTTTTCAGCTCACTAGAGATCCAGAATCAAAATCTAAACCAGCTGGTGCTTTTACGCGGGTGTCTTACTTTAGCTTACTCAAAAGAACACAAGATGAACGGTAAGAATTAAATAAACCACAAATTATTTTGGGGACTGTCTGGTTTATATTAGAAGTAAACTTTTCACTGCTGGCTGTTGTTTCAAAACTATTGCCTCTATTTTTGATATTCATCCTTGGGATCTAACACAAACTATGTCTTACTAGTTTAATCCATTGTTAGGCCATGTTTAAATATCTTTTATTATAGTCATGTGCTATAAAATAGTTCTCACTGGAGTTTGCTGGCTCAGAGCCAAAGGGTAATACAGCTTCAAGTGGCACAGCGCAGTATTAAAAGAATTTTTTTCCCTTTGGTGTTGGTACATACCAATTTCACACCTTGAAAAGAGCCTAACTACATCAAAATGTGATGTATCTACTTTGAGTGCAGGGACTCGAAAAATATTATAGCACGACAGGAGAGCAAAGAAAACATTTCAACTGTATCAACAGCATATTCATTTTAGTGCCTGATTAGCAATTTGTGTAATTCCTTGCTGTGGAGCCTGGAAATTATACACATAGGGGTTTTTCAAGCTTCTGCTTTTAGAGGTAACTTTGTTTTTAACTTCCTGCAGCAGGACCACTTACAGGATTAAAATGACCATTATTTAGCTCATAGTTAACAATAAATTAAGCCATTTATATTTAGAAAGATTTTTATTCTTCCTCTGAAATGATAATTGAACGAAAGGTGTAACATCTCCAGTTCAGTCTCTGACAGTATTATTTTTTTTTTCTCATGGAGAGCCACTCTACCAATAAAGTGAATAAAGAACAATAATAATGCTTAACAATGTGGACCTTCACTTCTGCAAGCATTTTGGCAAGAGCAGATTGCTTCCCTGATACATTTCAAAACTTTTCCAGGTATGGACCAGGTTCCACTGGGGTGACCAAGGATTAGAACAAAAAATTGCTACCATTATTTCATCACTGTGGTCTGTACCAGCACCTTCATTGTAGGGTATTATGACATTTAGTTCTGTTGTTTCAAATATTCATGGAGAAAAGATGCCCAGAAAGGAAGGAAAGAGATTGTTAGGAGCAGTTAACCTCTGCAGCTTCCAGGGAGAGCACTAACATTCAATATATGCCAAACCTGGCCCATTAGGTTGAATAATGAGTGAGTATATCTGAAACTTTGTACCAGACAAGATGAAAACAGATTGGGCAGGCTATTGTACCACACTTTATTACCTAGTGAAATGTAATTTGATCCATTTGCAGGAGGAAGAACCAAGATGCTTGTTTCAGAATTCAATTGTTCCAGAAAGATGTAAGTACCCCTGTGTTGTTATTTTTATATCGATTTTTATGAAACACGTGTAGTTACATTTTTACAAGGCAGGAGGTTCTTTTAATGATGGCAGCAAGACAAGCAGTGCAAATGTTAGGGGGCTGAGTACATTCCTCTGTCAGATGACAGAGTGCAAGAATATATAGTTTAACTTCAGTCTTACAGGAGTAAAACCAGAACCAGACACTCAACACCAGACAAGTTGCAGTCAGGTTGGTTCCTGGAGAGGTGAGTTTCTGCTATTGCTTCATTCTCCCACTTCCCAGGTTGGGATGTTTGGTAAAATGAATTTACAGTCAACAGCTTGGGCTAGATTCACCACACAGGACCTTTAGTGGTGGATTTTCAGCTTTATATATGAATTAGGCTATTGATTTTAAGGTGTGGTGCTCTCTGCTGTGATTTAGAGATTTTTACATATTGATTTTATTTTTGAAAGTGAGAATAATTTTGAATTTTGATCCTGTGTGCCTGAATTTGCAATAAGCATGTTAGCTAAAGATTATATTTGTATCTTTAAAAGAGAAATAGACTTTCGTTAGCATAACTTCCTTTCCTTTTTTTTAACCTGAGACCCTCTTGAGTTGAAATTAAGAAGGAAAAAAAAGAAGATACTATCAGAGAAAGAAAAAACAAAACAAAAAGAAAGAAATGTTCCTGAACTTGGCTATTACATAAATCACAGTAGAAATGCTGTTGAGCCAGGCATTTTTGTGTTTGGGAAAATAGCCATTAAGCCAATATCAAATGAGACATATATCTTTGGATATAAAACTCAGCTTGCTGCATACCTTTGGGAAATAAAAACCCCAAAAGTCACACTCCATTATTGTTATGGAAATACTTACTGTGAAACAAAAGACTATAAATCAATTAACCCAGGAAACCCCACAGGTACCCAGGTGTCTTAGACTATCACTTTATATTGAAGGTGTATGTACAAATAGACCTTTACAGTTTTTGGATATCCAGTCATAGCTACTGGTGCTTTTCTTTCATATTTGTCTTTCAACATCAAAGGACATTCTACATTTTTAGAAGGCCCCTTCTGAGTGTGTGGAAAGGATCAGCAACTGCACAGATTGAGGTTTATTCATTCACTTTTCTGTCTTTGTTTCTTTTGTTTAAAAACTGTGGCCTTCTTTTTTTTGTTTTGTTCCATACAGACTCTACAGCAACTCCTGAAATGTCTAAATAACTGACAAACCTTTTTTTTTAATTTTATTTCTTTTTCAACAGCATGGTATCTGTGCCATCTTTTGTAGCTACTCTTTCAAACACTGATCTCATTGTCAACAGCAACCCTGTCCCTCCAGCAGGCTTAACCTCTTCTCACTTTTTGTGATTTTGTACAGTCCTGTCTTGTCCCTAGAAGAAAAATCCCCATCTGAATCTCTTCACCTCCACTTGGACATTGTTCTGTCTGGTGGTTCTTCCATCACTTTCTCCATTCCTTCTGACAGAACACCTTCTGCTTTCCCCCAGCTCTTTTTACCCTTGTGTTTACAACAGACAGTGCTACCCTTTCCCTCTGGTCCCAGTTGCTGCAGCAACCTGGGCATGAAAGCCACACACCTCTTGCGTTTCTAGTCAGGCTTTTTTTGCTGGGTTTTGGCTCAGTACGGACTTCTCAAGCCAAGAGCAATCCCATTTTGTGGTACATGACAAGCAGTGCTGCAGTTTCCACTGGGAGATGCTGGAAACATCATCTGCCCCTGCAGCCCAGTCTCCGAGAACCAGGCTGAAAGCTGCAGTGAAGGTTGGCAGCCCTTCTTCCCCTGCTGCGGCTCTCAGAGGTCACTGATATAATTTTGGTACTTGAAATGGTGCCTTGCAAGGCTTACAAGAATATCCAATTCTGGACATAACAGGGAGTGACCTCAGCTGCAAAATTCAGGTGGGGATGCAGAGCCACAGACTGGCAGAGGAATATCAGAGGAGGGCTTTGGATCACACCCATTCCCCATGCACAGCATTTGTATGAAGGAAGGCCCTTCAAAGCTCTTTGAAATGTGTCTGAATGCATGAAGAGATTCCAGTGGTTTAAACTTGTTTGAAAATCCCAGATGCAAAGCAATTGTGGTGCATTACACCTATCACTTCCCCACTTCCTTGTTTTTTCAGTCTGCTTTAAATGAAGAAGCATCTGAAATCCATAAATTTTATTTCTTTATCCTCATTCGAACACTACTGTAGATACCATTAAAATACCCATACATTGGAAACCTCAAAAAACATATCTGTATAATATGTTTAAAGATTTGTCATGTTGCATAGTGGACAGAGGCAGAAAAACCTGAAAATCATTATTTAGAAGCATGTAGTTATAATGAAGAACCTTATCTGTGGTGAAATAGTAGTGCAGTTTTTTCTCTCCTTTGCACAAATATACCAGCTAAATATGTAAATTAAATAAATATTGTTTTGAATCAGAATGTCCTGGTTTTTTTGTTACCTTCTCATTTAGAAAATATCAATTATCTTTGCACAAGAGTTATTTTACTTATCCTGTCCCCAGAAGCTGAGTGTTCTTGTGAACTGATTTTTCCAGAATATTTATGTATGTGGACCCATCACAGCTGCTGAAATAAAGCATAAAATACACTGTTAACCTAAAAGGAATAGAAAGATCTAGGTCTGCTAACTTCTGCTGTCCAAGGAGGAAAAAAAAATGTATCAGAGGATGTCCTTCTCCCCCATTTCCTGAGTGGAAATGGATACAGAGATAATAGAGAGGTGATATTACACCCTAGAGCCAGATCTGAGGACACTTACCAAGCTAAATTAATCCTTCACAATCATCTCAGTTTGTTCTGTCCTGAGGGAGACAGCATTCAAAAAAATAATCATGGGATCTTTATTTGATAATCTGCGTTTTACAGTGATACAGAACTTTTAGGGCAAGAGATGAATGGCAAAAAAAAAAAAAAAAAAAAAAAAGCACAAGGAAACGGCAACAATTGAGAGTTATTAGACTCTGCAGAAGCTTCACCCTGGGGATGAAGGAGCTTTTCCTGGGAAGCAATAACTGTTGGCCCTCTGGACAGAGCACAGCAGAAGGTTCCTGGAAACAGAGGCTATACCTGTAGATAGTATCTGTGTTTTATCTGAACAGCAGATAGCTTTACAACTCACCTGCAGCAGTCATTGTTAAGGGTCAGATAAGCTCATAGTTCATAGTGGAAAAAAAACCCAACCACCCTGCCCAGCCCAGCACAAGATGAGCACATCTGATAGACATATGGATGGGAGGGTGATCTGGAAGTTAGCTCTTCACAGCATGGGGATAAAAACAACTTCCAGATGAAATCACAGGTGTTCATCAAATTCTCTTTTAAAACACCCCAAAATCTAAAAAAAGCCCCGAACTGAGGTTCTTAGCCCTGTCAAAATAAGGAAAAACATCTCGTGGTGTCACGACAGTAAAGAACAGAAGGGAAAGGAGCTGTGAAGTGAACAAGACTAATGGGTTAATTAACGATTATCTGCAGTGGAAAGCTTCTCTCTTTACTGAGCCACGCTGATGATTATTTGAATGACAACGGGGTTTAATCTGGCACATGCTCGGAGACAGTGTCAGAGGCTGGCCAAAACACTGCCCTCCAGCCTCTGCTGTGGAACAGTTATTTGGTGCCTGTTCTGGCTATGGATAGACTTACCCCTGACCACAAACTGCCTGGTTATACTGGTAGTAGCCACTCTGGGGATTTAGTTTTACTGGTAGAGGACATCAAGGTTCTTTAGAGCAGAAGATTCCCCAGCTGGAGCAAAGGGGGCAGCTGGAACATTTGGTGGGGCAGAGCAGTGTTAATGCTGAGAGGATAGAGTGCAGCTTTGGGTTTGCTTTTTTAACTGTTATGGCACAGTCAGTGAGGTGTAACTTGGATCTCAGACACCTCGTTTTACAGTAGGTTTGGCTCTGCCATCTCTGAGGAGCAGACCAAGGCATCCTGAGAGCAATGAACCCTCTCCCTGCTTTCCATTCAATTTAAATCATTTCCTCGTGCAGTTGCCTCACCTGAATTTTATTTCCAAGGAGCTGCTGGCAGTTTTCAAGGTGATTTACCAAAGGCCCAGTGATAGGAGAGCAGATGGGGATGTGATCAGGTCATGGTCGCCCTGCGGTCCCTTTGTGAAGCACAGTTCACTGATAGTTGGGTGTAATGGCTTTATCTGCTCTGCACTTCACTGTCCCACCAGGGAGCTCGTCCCCCTACAAATGGCAGAGCTCCTGCCCGCTGACCTTTGCTGCAGATCTTTGCAGTACATCAAAAAGATTAATGGTGCGAGCTGGTAGTTTCAAGACCCAGCTCTCCAAATAAAAGATATTTTTTAATTACTGTCCAACCCTATTAGGCAGAGGATTGTATAACATGTGTTTCCTTTTAGGGATGAACTGCCCCAATGGCAGTCGCAGAGCACTTTTGCATAACTCTTTCCCCCTCCCCCTGGCCCTATCTTTGTGCTGATGTGTTAACGTGCAGACATCCTGCTAATAGCTTGGATATGCTTAATCTTAAAAAGCAATTTTGAGGACGGGGTTGCTCTCTGCTACATCCCTGGGGGGGCTGCTTCTCCAGAGCGGGCAGCACTGCCAACTCGTTTTGGGATCTTAACTCCTTACTGCCAGGTCTGATTTCCCTTCAAAGATAAATCTCTCTCCCTTTACCTCACCAAGTACCATCCCTGTTTTGACTCAAAGGTTTGGTTTATTTTCTGGTTGGGTTCTCTTCAGTTTCACCCATATATTTATCCTTTGATGGGGATCACTTAAGAGAGGTTCACAAGTGTCTGCAGCAGCAAATTGGCATTTGTGTCTTAGGGCACTTTCCAGTATCATCTGAGGGCACAGAGTTAGGACAGTGAAATCCATTTCTTTTCCTCAGTGTGCTATTTCTTAAATTCAAGCAATAGTTTTCATGTGGACAGAAATGTTTAAAAGGTCTCTACCAAGAAAACTTCACTCAATGGCTTTTAGCCTTCCATTAAACTGGGGTGAATCCTTCAGCCTTTACCTGTGTGAGTGATTTGGAGCCCTTCATGCAGACTTAGATTACCTGGATAATTACAGGTTTTTCAAATGTGAGATGGTTTAGGATCAGACCCATCATCTCCAGTGAGGGGGGTTTGCAGGGTGAAGTCTTCAGCTACGCTTGAGAAATTATCTGGTCTTCTCCTGCTTTCTTTGCTATCCACCCCTGCTGCTGGTCAAGCAGAAATGTTCCACTGTTCAAATACCTGGCAACAACTATTTAATTTGACAATTTGTAGATGGTATTCCTGTATTACCCTTTAGGACCTTAATAATAGGTTTTTCTTTAGTGAAGCATTAAAACATTAAAGGCCATAAATTCCACAGTCACCTGTATCCATTTATTGCTAATTTATTATGGAACATATCATAAAACTTTGCTTGACATATAGGCCTCTTCATAACTATAAATCTTTTTTCAACTGTTTAGATAACTTACGCTTAAGTTCAAGGAAAGACCTCTATGAACAAATATTTTAAACATCTATTTATTATGCAACACTAATAGGTACAAACTATGTGGCAAATACTGAGAAATATTACTCTATAGTCAGCTTTATTACTTCAAGCTTTTGGGGGATATATCTATTATAAAAATAAAATAAAAACTTTGTGTCAAGCGTCTGCTTTATTAAAAGGTTTAAGCATCTAGCTGAATAGAGCTGTTATTGCAGTTAACATCAAATATATAAATGTTTCTCTTCAGATTAAGTTTGCCATTTGTAACCTGGAACTGCAGAGGGATTGTAAATGTGTTTCACAGAGGAGAGCAAAACCAAAAGTTATCTGACTTGGTAATTCTATATCTTAATAATGTCTATAATGTCATTGTTGCTACAGAGCTTGACCTTGCTCTCATGAAGCCATTTTAAAAATCCCAGTGATGCTGGATCATATATAGGTATATAGAAATAATTTGGGCATTTAATTTATTCTAATTTCAAATAATTGCTTGGGATTGGCACTGTTTATATTTGTTGCTTTTAAATTACCTGCTGTTGTTTCATATGTGAAAAAGAAAACATTTCTTCCTTGTGGTGTATAAATTCAAGTTGCTTGGATAAACAGAACCAGCATTCCACAAAATGCTACTCTTCTTTTTTTTCTGTAACATTTTTACCCTGGTTGAATTATTAGCATATGTATTTGCTAATCATACATATGTATTATTAGCATATGCAGTAAAATAATTGGTTTTAGCAGCAACGCACGTGCATACACCCAGACAGCTTCTTTAGCAAGAAGTTGGTTTGTAAAAATATTGTTTGGGTGCCTCATTAAAAGGCTCTGTTTTATTAGTCCTTTTCCTACAAATGAATTTGTTCGCACATGGAAGGTCATATTTTTTTTGAAGCAAATTCCCCTCTCAGTGCTCTCCCCATCAGTTCAGCTTGGTATGTGTTTGCAAATGCTCTGTGGCCTCAGGATTTTCTTATAAATTGTTAAACTATATGACCAAAATCCCAGTGTAAGGCCAAAACAGTGCAACAAGCACAAGTCTTAATTGGTATATTAAAGTCAGAAAAAAAGGGATGGAAATCTTCTGCAATCTACTAAATGCTACTCTTTAAAGTGAGCTTGTTCATAGCAAACTAATTAAAAACTGTGCAGATTTTTTGTGTACTTGAGAAAACCCAAACCCAGCTTACTCTAACGCAATCACAACATCATTAGCATCCAAATGAAAGCAAAGCAACTGATTCATCCAGAATGTACACTAATTGTTCAGCAGTTTTCTGCTGGCTTCATCACTGGATCTTTTAAGGATTGTTTCTTGGGACAGGACAGGGAGGATTAATGCCCCGTGAGCATTATATCCAGTCACCAGCCAAGCAGGGAAGAGGATCAGTTGTCTGTTGCTGCTTTGGCTCTGTCTCAATCACTTGCTGATTTCTGCTTTCAGAATATTTCTGTATTTTCCCCTCACAAATGTTCTCCCTGTTCTCTCTTCAGTCTCTTTTGCTTATCCTTTTTGCCAGTCCTTTCCCTTTAGTGTCCTTCCACTCCCCCCTGTGTCCCTGCTCCATATATGATATATGGAGAGAGCTGTTACAGGCAGATTCATGCTCTGTCCTTAGTGCAAGAAAATCAGCAGCTACTGTTTCTGACAGACTTTTTGTGCCTGAGATTCTTTTTCTCAGGTTTATGTGTTCATAAAAGTAGTCGTTTTTCAGGACTTGCTGAGAAAAATAACAAATTCATCTAAAAATAGTAAATCAATATAAAAACCTGATGAAGAGAAGAATGCTAAATATTTTTAGGATTAAACAAATCAATTAGCTTTTGATTATATAGTAGGCATAATTTTAATATTACTTATAGACTCTGTGTGGCTATGCAAGAGGCTCCCAGCACATCTCTAAATTCCACAGCTCCACAGTAAAGAACTTTTTATATTACTTCCTGAAAGTTGACCCTGATGGATTGTAATTAATTATGTTGCTGATATCTGACAAAATAAGCAACTTTCCCAGTTATTTATGGTCTTAGATTTCACTCAACTACATAATACAATGTCTCTCTAAACATTGTCAGGTGCTGTGAAAATTATCAGCCTCAAGCAGGGAAGCCTAAGGAACAAGGCAAGGTTTAAAACTAATACCATGACTTTCAGTTACTGATACAATCTTACCACAATAAAAGAATTACCTTTAATAAATATATTCCAGGGCAGCCTGTGATGGGACTCAAGGAGCCAATTAAGTGTTGTATTCAAATGCTTTGTTTTTCTCTGCAGAGAAACTCCTGGGCCAGGCTCCCTTCTGGCACAAGTCTGCTTAAGTCAACAAATGGAGTTACACCCGAGATGAATTTGCCGTGCTATGTTTTTCTAAATAGATTAGGGGTCATTTGAAAAGCTGTAAATAAACCTTTCAAATTCTTTAAGGCAAAAAGAAACAAATCTCCAAGAGGAAGAGAAAGGAAAAAAAGAGAAAAATGGGGGAAAGAAAAAAGATTTATTCTGCTTTCCCAGAACTGCAAGTTTCCAGGTGTTCACCTTTTGATCTGGCTACAGGCAATGATTTTCTGAAGTGGTTTCTGATGGTGCCTGACATCATTTATGGCACTCCTGAACAATCTTGTAATGTGCTAAACTACACAAAATTAAGTGAGTTAGTGGCTAGCTCAGAGCAGCAAAAGGGCCATGGATATCACATGCACTTTGCTACTTGCAACGTGTAGCTTTGAAGCAGCATTATTTCTTTGATTTGATAATGAGAATAAAGTAATTACTGGCCTTAATTATTAATAGTACAGTGGAGTGATAGGACCTTGGATTCTCAGTGTTCAATGCTGCACAAACACAGGGGGAAAAAACAAACATATTTTTCCTAATAATTTACAGCCCAGCTTAAGGCAAAATACAGCAACGGAGGCAGCAGACCATAGGGAGGGAAAAGATGAGTGGTGTGAACCTACATTAAACATTACACAGTGGTGTGTGTGGCTGGACAGCCCATGTTGCTCGTGTTTGATTTAGTTTTATATATATTTTATTCAGTCTGTAATTAAAAGATAGAAGAATCCTTGCCATGAGCAGAACTGGACTCAGCTGGCAGATGTTGCATCACTGAGCCAGTGGGAATTTTACCATTTATTTTCGTGGGTGATAACACCAGTGATGGTCTTGATTTTGGGCAAGCAGGACAGCAGTTACCTCTGCAGGACTTAGGTAGGAAATCAAATTCAAAATGGGTCAAGAGTGAAAACTGGCACAGCTGGTCACCTCTGGCAAATCAAAACCATTCACACAGCTCCACTTTTTTCCACATGAGCTGCAATTTGTTCATTTTTCTCCAACAAAACACTGTCAGAGAAGAAATTTTCTGTTGCACCCGAGGAGAGAAACTGTTGGCAGTGGATTTAACCTCTGCATCTCGAGGTTTTGTTAATTGTTTTAGTCAACCTAGTGAGCTCTGTAGAGAAGGGAACTGAACATCTGAGTGGTGCAGTGTGGTGGGAGCAGAGGGCACATCAGATCTGGAAAGCCTGAGGATGTGATCTATAACTTCTGTTGGCTGGGATTTGCTCAGAGCTAAAAGCCTCTCATGCAGATTTGTTGTTGTCCAGGCAAAAGGTGACAAAGAAATGTGATTACCTTGTTTCCCAGTGTGGTTGTCAGCACGTGGGATGTGTTTCCTTCTGTGAGACACAGAAATCTGTGCAGTGCTTCAGTACCCAATGCAGAAATGAGAGTCAAATGCTGCAGTTTTGCCTTTTAGAAGTATTTAATCTGTAAATAACTAATTAGCAGTCTTGCAGAATTTGTCATTTCCAATGTTGATTCTAAGGGTTGAATTTGTTAATGACATTTTAAATTCTTGTTTTATGCCAACAAAGACTGTGAACACTTAGCCAAATTAATAGAATTTGCATTGACAATGAAATCTCTTCTCCCACTGAAGAAAACCTAAGAAGAGAAATGTGTTTTTGAGATCCTACAGTGATTTTGGTAAGTCTTTTCCAAGTGCTTATTCTGCAAATCTAGATTAATACCATTTAGAAAGATCAGGCAAATGAAGCTGCAATTAAGAGAATTAGTTAAATCCATTATGGGCTGCTGGCCTTGCTCTCCAACTCAGGAAGGATTAAGCACCACACCCAAAGTCTGTTTGATCCTATCTTCAGGGCACTATTTATTAATTACACTTAATTATTCATGGCAAACCCCAAAATGAAGCAGTTGAACATTAATCCGGCTGTTACCTTTCCCTCAATTCATGGGCTTCTTTGGGATTCTTTTCTCATCTTCTTGACTTTTCCACCCTTAACTTTACAGAGCGTTTCTCCGAGAGCCCCTTGCTGCAGGAGCAGTCTCATTTCTGTGAGATGTCATGTCAGTCCTGGTCACTCATCAGTGCTGAATCCAGAAGCACTGTCAGGAATCATGGAAACAGAATATTTATGCTGACTGGTGGGTTCTGTGACCTGTGCTGCTCCAGGTGTTTGGGGAGAGCTGGCATCCTGCTGAGAGAAGACACAGCAGCCAAGCTCACTAAAGCAGCCCTTCAGAAACACAACTCAGAGGAACATCAGCTCTCAAAGATTCATTTCCAACCAAAGTTTCTATTGCAGACAGCAGCTCTTCCCCCAGTGCCCGTCGCCTGCAGGCCAGTGACTGGCACATGTAACCAGCCCATGACTGAATTTCTGTCTTTTATTTGGAGCAGGACTGGGAAATAAATCACTGACACTTCCAAGAGCACCCCAGAGCACCCCAAAGATGATTTCTCCTCTCCTTTTTCTCCACAAGGTTCGTGTTCTCAGGGGCAAAGCACAGGCCCTTCAGGAGACAGACGACCCCAGTCAACCCTTCATTAATGATCAATATTATATTTATTAGAGTAACTAGAGGGAGACTCTATAACTGGAGGAGTATTCTATAGATCATCTGTTATTGCTGAGTTATGGCCTAGGTGCTGTTCAGGGAGGTCATTTGATAGCTTCAATCACACAGGCATTTTAGCCCGTCAAAAACAAGGGCAGCTTTGTAGTTGCTGTTTTGCAGTGAGAGTCCTTCTGTATGACAGAGTGAACTGAGCTGATCAAAACATCCACGGAAAGCGTAAACAAACAAAAAAAAAATCGGCAAACAATGATTTTACATTTCAAATGTCATGGTCTAAGGGCAAAACAATGAAGGAAAACACAACACACTTAACTGCTTCCTCTTTCCACTCCATGATCAAAGCTTTTAACTTCAGTTTGTTCAATTCTTAATGATTTTCAGGCACTTTTTCTACCCCAGAGCGCCAACAAACAAGGAGTAGAAAGCAAAATACAGGCCCTTCCCATGTTCTTGCACACCAAAGCCCTTTTTTGAAATCCAGCTCTTCTGCAATCAGATTTAAAGCTGATTTAAAAACAAGAATTATAATGTACCCTCACCTAAAACCATAATAATCTCTACTCCTGCCTCTGGTTGCTGATGTACCAAGGCTTTTAAGTATTTACCTTCTAGATATGAAGCTCCTTAGGGCTGCGTAATGCCTTATTATTATTACCAGTCCCTCAAGCCATTATGAACTCAGGATTACAGCATATTCTATATTTAAGTTTCCAGGACCAATAATTATTATATGTTCTTTGTTCTGAAATTTAAAAAAAAAAAATAAAGTCATATAATTAGTTCTTTTCTGCTCACTACACAACAGAATTGATTGGCAAGATCATCACTGGAAATGCTTGGGAAAACCCTAAAAGTAATTTTTTTTCTTTTCTTGATGGTAGGAAGATATTTCACAATTTCATTATTTTGATTTACTAATCCAGAGAGCTGGCACAAGCTGCAACCATTAAATGATGTGACTGTGAATTTTAGAATGAGTGTGTGTTATTAGCTTTTGTTAAAAAATGAAGCACAAAAAGGGCTAATACCCGCCTAGGTTTCCTACAACATTTTTTTTTTCTTGTTGGAAGTGTTGTCTAAGCAGAAAGACTTTGGCCTTACATCTCATATAGGTGTATATACCTATCTTATATACCTAAATTGGCATTACTTTGCTCGGCCAGAGATGCTGAAATTACCTCTTACACAGAGTTCTGATTCATTCTTGATAGGAATTTGCTCGCAGACATTTTCTTTATGGTCTCACAGAGCCCGTGTGCTAAGCCTGGTCAGCTCCCAAAGCTTTAATGATGTGAATGGCTTATTCTGGTTTTGCCATTATGGGCACCTAGAAAAATATGCCTGATAATGGCTAAACCAGGGTATTTTCTACTTATGAGCTGTTTTATAAGAAACAAATTCAAATTATACCTTTGTAGGCACCTGTTCAGTCCCAGTGATATGAAAAAGGTTTGAGCTGTTGAAACACGTTTTGGGGTTTTGGAATTGGCTAATTGGCAACAATTTTCAGTTAAATTTCCAATTATGTTTCCTTTAGACAAATATAAGGGATATATTGCCATTGACCTGTGCCTCACTGATTTTTCTGGTCTCCCTTTTGCTACCTCTCCTCTCTTTGCTACCTCTCTTAAGCTGCATCCTGCTAGGGACTGAATCTTTCTTTGTACATCTTAATGGTAAAGTAGATTTATGTAAGAATAGGAGGCTTTTAGCCAACTTATTCAGTTAGTATTTGGGTGGGTGGAAATTGTTTTGTTGCTTTTTCTTCAAACATTCAACACACAACCTGTTACGTTTCTGTAACACAATTTATTTTATTAGCAGGCAGTAGCCCTTGTTGACCAGTCGTCTGTTTTTCAGAGATTCTGCATTTGGCACATATTGTGAAGGTTGAGAAATATAAAATGAGTATAGGAGTTATTTGCTTGAAAAGTTGCAGCACTGGTGGAAATAACATATATTCCAGTAGGGTTTCAATATCCCCAGCATGAGCTGAACTAAATGAAGACCTTGTATGTCAAATGCAGGGGAATATTTGGGGAACACGCAGTTGAAATCTTTATCCCCACCCTTCTTTGCTCATCTTCAAAAGAACTCAGCTCACGGGTTTGTGCAATATGAAGCACATCCCATCACATTTTCCACTCTCACCTGCAGAGCTGGGATCCTGCAGCTCTGGTGACGTCAGGGACCCGTGAGGACCTTTTTCCCTCTCTGAAGCAGACTCAGAACAGGCAGTGAAGCTCAGGCTCTGGTCTGGCCTGCAGAAAGCAGCTCCCTGGCACTGGAGTGTGGTAAAGGAGAGAGCACAGAGGGGGTGAGAGGGTGGGTAGGAGAAAGGACGGTCGAGCTCGACTGCTGTGCTGGAGGAAGAGCTGCAGCAACAGCTCCGTCTGCTTGTGCTGTGTGGGTGTTCACACAATGGAGCTCAGTCATCAGATCCATCTACACACCTACACCAAGGGCTGTGTGACAGAACAGGTTACGTGAGGGTGGATTAGAGGATTGAGTATATAAAGAATCCAGAGACACATTTTTATTTTTTTAGATTTGCTTTGTGCTACGGCTAATCTTTGTCCAAAAAGATAAAAAAAAAAAGAATCCATAATGGAACCACAAAGAAACTCAGCCTGAAATCATCTCATTTAGGTTTGCTGGATTTTAGATGTTGAAAGCCAGGATCTGGGATGTAATTGTGTAGCATTACATGACACGTCAGGTGTCCTAAATCCCCTTGAATTATAGGCATATAATTCAGGAGGTGCCTCAGGTGCCCTGTGAAAAAAGAAAGGTAGACCTAGAGAGCAGCTCAGATCTCATGGATGAGTCTGTGGGAAAAGGCACCACAGCCAAGGGACTGGAAATGGGAGGAAACTGGCCCTGAGGTGTTTCAAAGCAACAGAAGGGGTAAACCAAATAATTCATCTGCACCAGAAACTAAAACCTTTGACAGGGCTTGCACTTACAAATCGTGTCCA
Source organism: Pyrgilauda ruficollis (assembly GCF_017590135.1). NCBI lineage: Eukaryota > Metazoa > Chordata > Aves > Passeriformes > Passeridae > Pyrgilauda > Pyrgilauda ruficollis. The sequence continues at coordinate 5,979,172 of NW_024513654.1, read as the reverse complement.
TGACAGCTTGTCCATTTTTTCCAGTGATATCAGTTTTCCTCATAAAATACATTACCTCTCCCTACAAACCTTGCCTCCCTTGCTCCTTTGAGCTCTCAAATAGGTCAGTAATTCTATTGACTTCCAAACTCTTTACTTGCAAGTAGTCAAGAGCTTTGTCTGGTCAGGGTCCAAAAGTCCTTCTAACCTTCAAGCATTTATGGAAAAAGTGCTGATTGAATAGGAAAAAATGTGCAAAAATATATTTAAAACCTCCCCTCTCCAAACCTCAGCTGGCAAGTGCAATGGGGCACATGCTCCATTCTGGCTCCCAGCTGTTTAGTCTCCCCAGTTTACAGTCCCCATTATGTGCCAATTATGCAGAAGGTGAAGGCATCACTTGTTTGCCATTGAGCAGAGCTGTTCTCCAGCACTAACAATGATCTGAAAACCAGGCAGATAAAATGGTACATTCTTACATGCAGTTGTGGTTTGCTTGGTTTATGGCAGGTCAGACTTGTCATGTCTGCCTGATATTCTCTTGTTCTAATAAGCCCTGTCTACAAAGTAATGAATTCTGTGAGCCTTATTCAGGTAATTACTTTTTAATTTTAATTTTCAGGGATTTTTATTCAGACTTCTTGGGCAGATGCAGGGTCTGACTTTTCTGTCCCTTGGAGGGCATGTGCTTTGTCTCAGGCAGGTATATTCAGGGCAACTAATTTTTCCTCTAGGACCCTCTCATGGAAGGTTTCATTTCACTGTGGCAGGTTAAATCACTTTAAATTTAGATACTCACAGACAAAGATGTTCACAATCTGTTTCTTAGGCAGAAAAACACTTTTGTTGGCAAAAGAATAGCCTTTGGGAATCCAGAGACCTCGACCTGTCATAGTACAAGCTCATTTCTTTTCCTTTCCTGCTTTTGTTGTGTGTTCTGGACCCTACTAAGTAACCTCCCCTATCTAAAAGTTGCTCTTCACAAAGGTGAGAGAGATGTTGCTTTAGTTTTCAGTTATAGGCTTTACAACTCAATCAGAAGAAAGATTCTTGTTTTCACATGGTCCCCAAGAGTTACCACTTAGTGTTATTATGGTCTTTGCTCAGGGTAACACCAGTTTGACAGCTTCCCATTTATTAATGCAGTTAAATATGTTAATAAACGTGACATTTATTATTATTATCATAACATTCTTCAATTACATTGGTGCAGTCTTATCCAGCAAAAGCAAACCCGAGCCAAATACATCTTTAAAACGTCTGCACACAAGCCAATGCCAGCCAAGGGTGTGACATTTTTTGTTTTTTATTTTTACAATTTTTAAGAACACTTCACACTGGCAAAAGCTTTCAGGGGAACCCAGCTTATACTGGCATCAAGTGACTTTTGCTCATACAGCTTGCCTTGTTTGCAGAGCAGTTTCAGGCTAGACCAGAAAAGCACTCTGTGGCCAGCACAAGCTGAATGCGTGCCAGGGCACAGCTGCAGTGGTGTCATATCAACCCACAAACAAGGGCTTCATCAGGCAGCACTGGTGGGGAGCTACAGCCTCTTTAGCTGGCTCTCATTTTCCCCCAGTAAACCTTTCTTGGTTCTCACTCTCATTTAGCCCCAGTAAACCCTTTCTTGGTTCTCACTGGGAAGGTTCACCATCATAGCTGGTTATTGGCACACCTTGCCTGTGTTCTGCTGGTAACACTTTTCCCAAAGTTCAGTTTCCCAGAATATTGGAGCAGTATATGGGAGTGCCACATGAAACTGAACAATTGATAAAGAGCCTGTTTGGATTGAGTGATCTAAGTTCATAAATAAAGAAGTTTCTTGCTGTTTTTTCTTTATATCCTCTTGGTGCCATCTGAGAAGCACAAAGGAAACAGAGAGGAGCAAAGGTTTTAGATCAAGAAGAAATGTCTGGTCTGGGAGGACAGCAGAAATTCATGAAGGAGGGTTGTCCATTTGAAATGGGACACTGCATACATCCCTTGTTGTGGAGATTTAGGGACACGGGGTAATAACTCTACCTGTTATCATACAAAGGACAACTCTTCTCTGTCTTGACAAATGTACCATTTTTCTTTTGTGTGGCTGCAATTACTGTTTCCCATTTTCTGCACTGTTTAGGGGTGAGAGTGACCTTTCCCTCCTCTGAGGTCAGATGGCAGAAGAACCATCTCTTTCCCTGAAATCCTTTTGAAATGTGTTAGCACCCTAACTGCACAAAGATCATGCACTGAACTGTGCCTGGGACAATTTTTATCTCTGAGATGATGGTTTAGGTCCCTAAACAGCTGCTGGACCATGAGGCCCTGAGGTCTGTGCCAACAATAAGATCTTCATGTCCCAAAAATCACGTAAATCTGTGGCTCCTGTGGCAGTGTAGCCTTCTACCATGCTCACCACACATTCCTACAGGAATGTGCAAACCCCACGGAACAGGCCCTGCAGATATTTTGGCTTTGAGAACAGCGAGAAGTTGCATAAACTTTCCTGCATTTTACATCCCCATTTTTCATTGTGAGATATTGAATTGTGACATCAAAGAGTTAATGTGGACAGAAATGTTTGATCTCATTCTACTTGAACTTATTACATTTTGAATTCTGATACTGTTACAGTGAAGCTGTAAATTTATCTTGAGGTAAACCAGCAGAAAGGCACTATTTTCTAGTTAGCAGCAGCCATTCTGTTCCTTAAAAGAAATTTGGGACAGATGTGTCTGTCTTATTATTTCAGTGAATGCAGGGAGAAAATGTATTTTATTTCTTATTAAATAAATTTGCCTGTTCATCTCAGTATGTGGGACTGTCAAAGCTTATAAATTTGGCAGTATTTTAACATGATCATTCTGTTTTTCTTTAAACCAAGTTATTAAATTGATATATTTTTATAAAAAGCAGAGGGTGATGGAAATTTTTTTTTTCATCTTTTGACATTTGGTTTACTGTTAAGGGGTTTTAAGTAACACTGTATCTTAAATCAGAAAGATAACAACTCTTGCAAAGACTGCTGAAAACCAACCAAAAGACTGGGATTCATGGGTTGCAGTGCTGGTAAAGCAGTGTGTGATTGGACTTTGATATTGGGATTTTTTTGTGCTAAAGCATTGTTGGAGTTTTAGTGTCTCATGCTTTTTCCTGAGCATCCCTCATACCTGGCTGCAGGGGAACCAGAGACAAGCTGTTCTGTTGGTATATTTACAAATCTCCCTCTCACTTCTGCCAAGGTGGCTTTAGGTTTACAATCACCATAAAAACCCTTCACACTGCTTTCAGCAGCGGTTAATCTGGTGTAAGCGCAAATAGGGTGCAGTCCTGACTGCAAAAAAATTCCCTTTTGTGTCAAAAAAGACTCCAGCTCCTACAGGAACTGTGGAGTCAGATCCATGCTGGGGTGGCTGTGCTTGGCCACAAAGTCACACAAGTTCCAGCTGAAGCTCCCTCTTGAAGAAAAGGCTTGGGTTTGTCATGTTGTGACAAGCTGCTGGGACTGGGTGAGTAGGTGTTAAAGCAAACCTTCAGACCAAGAGTTTAGAGAGAGACAGACTTTTTTATGCCAGTCTTTGTAAATGTGATGAGAACTGGTTAACTTTCTAGCAAATGAAACCAGGCATTTCTGTGAGGAAGGGTGAAAAAAACTGAGAGCAAAAAAGTTAATATTCTTTGAGAGACATAGAAAGGATGAAATCCTTTTGCAGTGAGCAGCGGGTCAGCCCTTCTGCAAGGAAAAGCAGGAGGCCCTTACATCTGCTTCCTACAGAAGAAGGATCAACTTAAAATTAAAAAATTAAACAAGTGCATAGAGATTTTCATTTGTTGAATTGATTCTGGTTGACAAATCTGTTTAGCTATACCATCAGTGCTTTGTGTCCTTGATTCTCCACTAGCCTGTACTGGTTCCACAGTATGGAACCACTAATATGAGGGGAATTACTGAATGCCTCCATGTGCACGGCTGGGAAACGAGTTGGACCCACAATCTGAACATCTTTTAAATCAGATGTTGCTAAGATTTTGCCCAAAAGAGGTCTCTCTTCCCACTTCTCAGGGCTGAACATATTTGAGCTTGGATAAAATTTTTAAAGCAATTTCAAGCTGGTGGGCAAGGTCAATATTCCCTCATTTGTTGTAATCCTAAAACAGGACAGTGTTTGCAAATGCTGAAATTTTCCATGAGCAAAACCATTTAAAAAATGATTGATTCAAGGGCCTGGAAGTGTTTCTCTGGGCATTTCTAATCAAAAGGTAGTGTTTCACATGGTGAGTAAAAAGGTCCTCGCTGCATCGTAAGAGATGTGGTCTGGGCAAAGAGCAGGTCCCTGAGTTACAGCTGGGTAAGCAGGGAAATCAACTTCTGTTCCTTGACAAGTGAGCCAGGCAAATTAAATTAATGCTGCCTTGGTCCAAAGCAAAGCTTCTCAGCTAGACTCAGAACTGACCTAGGAGACTGAAAGCACTGCTTCCCACTCAGAATCCACCTCTGGTTTGCTGTGTGGCTGGATGAGGCTTTGGATCAAGTGCAAATTCTAGCAGTGGGAAGAACATCAGGATAAAAGTAGGGAAAAGTGCTGGGGCCATGGTAAATCACTGCTACCTGTAAAACTTCTAGCAGTGGAAAGAACATCAGGATAAAAGTAAAGTGCTGGGGCCATGGTAAATCACTGCTACCTGTAAAAGGCAGCTTTTGTTTAGGAGCAAAGCTCTGCTTATGTTTTATCCTGAACTGCTGATCTGTACATTGCCATTAAATGCTCTTCTACTATCCTGTGTTAGAGCAGCATTTTCCAGGGACCACTGGATAAAGTTTACCCCAGCAAAAGCACAGGTTAAATACTTTCTGGTGTTCATCTCAAATCTTTCCTCTGTAAAGTGGGAATAATACTATTTGCTCAGCTTTGTGATATTCACTGAGTTCCTACTGCAAAAGATGGTCTGGAAAGTGTGCCAACTTTTTTATTGCCACTAATAAATGAGAAATCTCTTTCTCATTCTAGGACCTGCTGTTAAGGGTCAGTTAAGGTGAACCAGGGTATCAGGTCTATAAAACATGGTTCTGTAAAGAGAATAGCTACAAACTGTGATGCCATGAACAGTGATGAATCCTAACTGCTCTTCTGAGCAGGAAAAGAGTGAAGAGCACAGTCTGTCCAGGCTCAGATGTGCCGTAGGACTGCCTGGAACAGGGAACTCACACAGGGAGGTGGGATGGTGTTTCTGGGGCACCCTGGCCATGATCACTTCGTGCCACACATATCCACAACCAGCATTTCTTCAGTCACAAAAGCAAATAGCATTTCTGCGAAGAAGAGACCCAACTATCAGTGCACTTCACTATAGAGTGGCTGGCCATGCCAAGCTGGTAATTTAAATGGAGAAAGAGTGATAATAGTTTAGCAGTGAGAACAACAGTTTTTCCACGTCTTATCTGGAGATAATGGTGGAACATTGCAGGGTTTTTTTCACCCTCTTCCCAGCACCTGTCCTTATTTGTTGGACAATTTATAGCTCCATCTGAAGTATTATCCTGCTAACAGTAGGAGGTATTTGCAGTGCAGCACAACATAATCCTCCCCTCAGAGATTAAGACTATTACCTCATTGATGCTCCTAGTCTCTGCCAGCCTTGGCATACCAATGTACAGCGTGAATGCAGGTTTGCTGCATAATAGCTCACTATGCTACCAGCTAAGCCACTGAATGCTTCTACAGTCATTCCTTTTATTAGGAGAATGACATGACAGTAATAATGGATAATGAATTCTGTTAATGAGATGACTTATTTCAAAAGTAAATAAAGCTCAGGTGTCACGTGAATGAAACATTTGAAATATCTGCAAATGTGATTTAGTGAAATGTTCCAGGGAAGAAAAAAGAAAAAAGAACCCACACAAACCCTCCTTTGAGGCAGCTGCGATTGAGTGGGTAAGACTCCACAAGCAAGAAAGAAGAAAAGGGAAGTTGTACACGCAGCTTAACTTCATCCCTGGTGCAGGTGATTGATGGCACAATCTCCCCTGCTCCAGTATAGATGAATTTGGCCACGCTGAGGGTGTGTAACCTCTGTCAGGTCGAGGCTGCACTCCTGCTCCCGTGTGTGATGGGGTGGGAGCAGCTCCCAGCAGGAGCTGCCTTGGGACTGCAGCTACTGGCACAGCCTCCCTGCAGATTGGTCTCTCTCTTCACTGAATTTATCACAAAAAGCTCTTGACTTGGTTGAACTGAAGCCAAGGGGAATGCAAATACCCACTGCTGTTTCTGCTGAATTACATTTACTCCTTTACTAAGTTATTATTCTTCCTATGAAGAAACAACTTAGACATCTTTTCATGTAATACAGAAATATTAATGTAATCATCCTCTCCTCACATTTTCAAATGATTGAACTGTGTTTTGCTTCATTTTTGCAAACCAATTCACTGTCAAGCACAAACCAGGTTTGTAGTTTGGTTTATCGTACATGAAAATGGTACCAACAACATCAGCATCACACAGAGATACAAACAGGCATCGTCAAGGATGTGGTGAGGATGCTAATATTAGAACTGTCAGACAGCCTTTGTGAAACTCAGGGTTTCTTTATTGACCATAAAAGCATTAAAGCATCAAAGAAAGAGACTACTTGGTGTCTACAGGCGTATTTATCTTCCCTAAGATTTTTTTGCCCTGATGTGGACTCTGACTTCTGCACATCTTTAATACATTTATCCTCACAGTATGCCTGTGAGACACAGAGCAGCTACTCTTTGCATTCTACAGAAATTCTGCAGTTCTGCAAAACAGAGGGCTGAAACACTGAAGGAATGAGCAGGCAGGCTGACCTCCTGCAAGCACAGCAGGAGGAAGCTCCTCCAGGAGCTCGGTTGCCCAGGAAGCCATGAGCTGCTCCTGCCTTGGCTTCCTCTGGCCATTTGTTCTTGCCCCATGGCATAAAGCACAGGGCTCTGTGACGTGCAGTGTCACACGCCACTGGCTAGCAATGCCAGGGAGTTGTTCGCCCAAGGAGGGAATATTTTACAAAGAAAGGAATGAATGAAGAGTCCAGTGATGGGTTCCACGGCTTTGGCCCTCTTCAGTGGTCCTTGGGGAATGAGGTGGATGTGCCCACCTGACAGCTCATTGGTTCTCTGTGCCTGGTTGTTGGAGCAAAACCATTTTTGAGGGGCCTTGAGAGAAACCAGACTATGAACATCAGAGGCTAAAAAAACTGCGGCATCCTGGAGGATTTTGTCCCAAACTCCACGTAAGTGTCCCTGAAGCATCTGGCCCACACCAGCCTCCCACCCAGCACAGCTGCACCACCACTGGTACCCAAGGCAGCTGCTTTGGTGAGGTTTGGAGATGGCTCCATGGGCTTCCCTGGGGACCTGGGACACTGTGGGCTCACAGCCCAAAAGAGAGACAAACAGATTAAAATCTGGTGCTTATATGGGATAGGGGAAGGGGAAAAGGGAGGGTTCAGAGAGATATGAAAGCAAAAAAAGACTTGTGTGCATGACCTGATACATATTTTAGCTAAGTCTTATAGAGTTGTTAAAGTAGAGTAAGCATTTCACCCAGAATAGTCACAAAAACTGAGCTGTCCTTCCACTTTCAGCACCCCTTCTTTTTTTGAAACAAGGCGGGAAAGGTCTCAAAAGTTTAGCAAAGAGAAACCAGCCTCCTTAGGAGGCTCTGTGGGCACCCCAGCCAGGAGGGCATGAATGTTGTGAGAGAACTCAGCGCAAAGCTGGCATGTGCTGCAGCCCGTGGGCTGAGCAGTGCTGGCAGCCCCACTCCAGCCTTCCCAGAGCACTCAGGGTGGAGCCAGGCTGCTGAGAAGCTGCCCCGCTGTTTGGTTGTTTAAGCTGTGGCTGCAGAAGAAAAGAAAAGCAAAACCATGGGTTGATTTATATCTCTTGGTTATTGTAAGGCATTCCCAAAAGAAACAAACAACCAACCCCAGACATTTTAAAACTTAACCATTTTTAAAAAAATGGCAAAGTGCTTCTATCATTTTCAGTAATTAAAGCATGAACTAAAATTAAAAACTCCCCTGGCTCTTTCATTTGATGATTTTCAAGCCTGTTTTTTTTCCCCTCGCATACTCCTTGCATATTTCATTCCTCACAATCCTGTCCCCATTAGTGGTGATGACAAAGCTCCCATTGCTCCCCATGTGTGGGAGAATCACACTGTAAGTATGGATTTAATCACCAACCTTCAAAGTGACTAAAAAGGCAGATAGATGGGATTCCTGGGGAGATTTTCAAAAGTGAATTTTGACATCCTGGCTCTTTTGAGAACATCGCTGCTCTTTTCTAAAACATTTCTCAAGGCCTGCCCTTATGGGCCTAATTTCAGGTACCTCGAGGTACAGCTGCTTAACTGGTTCCAGCTCTGTGCTGGATCCTGGGGCTCTGGGCACCCCTGGGGCTCTGGGCACCCCTGGGGCTGGCACCACTGCCTGTCAGAACCCAGGACATCCCTCTGGGTGCCCCGGCTGCTCTGAGCCCCTGGCAGGGGCTCAAAGATCTTGGAAGGAAGCCAGACACTTGGGTTTTCGATTTTAACCCACGGAGCAAATCACCAACTTTGTATGAAGAATCACAAGGCACAAAAGTTTAAGTAGAATGATAACGAATTTGTCACAGGGTGAAAAGTGGAATTTTGGGGATTTTTAGTATAGGGGTCTAGGAGGCAAGATGGAGGGATTTGGGCATTGTCCTGTCCTTCTTCCTTCTTCTTCCTAGCCTCCATCTTCTGGGTGATGTTGGCACATTTGGATTAGTTTAGAGGAGAAGTAGACTGTCTAACATAGGTGATAGCGGAAAATAATGGAAAATGGTAGTGGTATTGGAAAATATTGGTAAATAAACTACACGTAGTTCTTAGTATAAAATGTTGACACCAGCCCAAGGGCAGGCAGCATGCCTCAGACAGACCTGCTAGGCAGAACTCAGCAGGTCAGGAAAAGAATGTATTAAATAATAGACAATAAACAACCTTGAAAACCAGAGCCAAGGAATTCCGACTCCTTCTTCGACCATTGGGCTGGGAAAAAAAACCGACTCTCGGGGTCATCCTGACTGCAGGAAACCCGGGAACTGCGGAGCTCCAGCCTTGGATGCCAGCCTGGATCCGCGGGCAGCGCGCACGGGCGGGGATCTCGCCCTTCTGGCGGTTCCCACGTCCGCAGCGAGAGGCGTGAGGAGCCCTCTGGAAATGCTGAAATGCTGACTCCGGCTTTCCACGGGGAAATGACTCAGGCTCCTTTGGATGCCGCTGCTGCTGCCACGTTAGAAAGAGCAGATCAAAACTCGGCGATTATTCGCCTAAGCATCTCTAATTAAAACCAATAATGGGGTTAATTAAAGCACATGAAAAGGGGGATGTTCAGCACCAAGCCAGCTTTTTTTTTTTTTTTTTCTCAGCTTGTGCTTGGTATGTGCAGTTGGGTCCCTTCATTAGCCCCTGGCCAAGGCCTTCCAGACCACATACAGTTTGCCAGGTGTATTGGTCTGTGCTCATAGCAACAAAATTAGCATCAGAGCCATTCATTTTTGTGACATTGGGTAGCTTTTTTTAAGCCAGTGGTAGGTATTTTCAATCTTCTTTTCTTTTTATGCATAGAAAGGGAAAGCTGTGAATAATATCCGCACAAAAGAACAGAAAACAACTCGCCTATACTCATCAAAATTTTATTTTATTTTAATTTACACATTTAGGGAGCTTATCTCTGAATACAAAATGAACCCACCTACTTTAGTTTGCTCATTAAGCACAATTTTATATGCATGATGTGGTATTTTTGAGGCAATATTAGTATTGGCAGTTGGGTTCTGGATCCATATCTTTGCCTATGGAAGTGAATGGGAAAATGTTCATTTATTTCAGAGACAGTGAAGTTGGACCTTAGTGAATAGTTATCTATGTGTGCATGAAAACACAGCAGTGCCTGCAAGCAGATGCACAGATACTGGTCTGCTCACACTTTTAGGCAATCTGAAGAAGCAGTTTTATTCCAATTATAGGAGCACCTTACACTGTACCAAATAACTTTCCAGAACAACTACAATAAAAATACTAACTCATGACTGTATCTACTTATTAAGAAGAATAGTGCTGCATGAAAACAATAATTGCATTTTGAGAGATGAATTTTGTTGCACAGACCATTTTTAGAATCTAGGGTTTAAAAATTAAGATCTTATTCTGGTTTTCGTGCCATCAGGGCTGGAGAAGGGAGGGATCCTTATTTCAGGCTGGCTGTGCTGGCAGAGCTGATGCAAGTTTAGTGGTCAGGCTGTGCTTTTATCAGCATACCTTTTATTCCACTTGGTGGTGGTTTTACTCTGCTGGTCAAAAGGACACTGCTCCCTTTGTGTATATTAGCAGGCCTAATTATCAGTACTTGGCTGAGGGAAGTACCAGAAAGTTAATATGAAAATACAGAAGGGATTATTTAATTCTTGTACAGATTCCAAGGCACCAGTTCAGGCTGCACCAGCAGAAGCTGGGAGCTGCACAGACTCCCAGTACACTGAACATTGGCTTCCAGTTCAGATTCAGCCACAGCTTGGTTTGCAGCACTTGTGCTCCTAATAAGCTCATGAATTGGAGACAAATGCAAATTCCTCAGTTATTATGAATTATCTTCACTTATTAGCTGTTTACATGTGCCACGGTAGTAACTGGTTGTGAAAAGAGCTGAGACTGTGCTTGTGAAGACAACTGTGTGGTAGTTATTTAAATGTCAGCTCCCTTCCATTGACAGCGTAGTGTTTTTCATGAACAGTTTGGAAATTTCTCTTTTTTCCTTTTTCTTTTTTTTTAATGGCTCAATGTTGATTGTATCAGCAAAGCTATTATGCTGAGCCCCTGCAGTAATTTGTCAAATAATCATCTCCTGGCACATATTTTTTTTTTCTACAAAGGCGCTAATGATTACAAGTATGATTAATAACTGAACTAAATTGTTATTGCCGGGAAGTTTTAGTGCATTCAGGAAATCGTGACCTGTATTAAAAAAAAAAACAAACCTTGGGGACAAGAGAGGTTGGTCATACTTCACAGAAGGAATGTACGACCTGTACATGTTTCCTTTTACCCTGCCATGCTTTTTTATTAGATCTTGGGATAGTAACCTCACGTGGGTCATTCCTCGGTCAACTGCTCATCTCCGCTGTTGTTCCAAGCAGGCTTCCCGAGCCACGACAGGAAGGACCGGATGATTTCTTTAAGGAATAGCACTATTTATAAAATAAATATAAAATCAGGTCTCTCCATTTTGCGCAAGCAACAAATTATGAGAACTCCAGCAGCTGTATATTTGTTGAACACCCGCCTCCTGTGAGTATAAATTGCACCTTACTGAGTAGAAATAAAATACAGTCCACCAGAGACTGCTGCAAGGTGTAGCTGCTTGTGTATGGGCAAGTAATGACTTGCATTTTCAGCTGCTCCTTAGTAAGAGCCTTAGTAATTGGAATCAGTTATTCAAAACATCTCTAAATGTGATTTAAATGGCAAGGATTTAATAACATAGAAAGAAGTCATTACAGAGGTTCAAGCAGGGGAGAAGGGAATTCCGTTTTTCAGAGCAGAGGGAGAAAAATAAAGCAATTACTTGATGTAAAGGCCAGAAACAGGACTCCTGCTGTCACAGAGAAATCAAATCTGTCAGCAATTAGTGGGATCTTAGGAGGCAAAGAACCCTTCAGTGTTGAACAGTGAATAAGGGGTTAGCAATTATATGAACTGATAAAAGTGTTCTGGTTTTCAAACAGCAGGTTAACAAGGCTTACTTTTTTCATAACTTCGTGCAGATGTGATGAGTCACACTTTGTGACATTTTTCAGGAGGACTGTATGAAAAGGTAAGAAAATAATAAAGCACACTGCATTGCTTTTGCTTTTAAGATGCTGCTGATTTACTTATTGCAAAATGACCCAGGGCACAATGATGGGACCAGCCTCAATGTCTGTCACTTCTTGCAGGGCCAGGCGCTTACTGAACTCTTCCTTTAAAACCACTGCTTGTCAACCACTGAGAGCACTTGTGTGAGCAAAAAAAACCCAAAACCCCACATAAACATAATCAGGCCTCATTCTATTTGACGTCAGAAATACTCAGAAATTCCCAGCAGAAGGTATTTATACCCTGCAAGGTTGATTCTTGCACAGAAGAGTTCATAGAGGGAAGCGGAAACAGACGCGATTATGCCGTTTTAGTCTTGACTCCGTCTAACACTCCAAACACTGTATAGACATTACATGATTAATTGGCACAAGAAAAAGAATATTTATAGGAAACCAAAAGATGAGGAGACTTTCTCCATATGTCAGAGAGGCTGAGGCAGAACTAGAACTCTGATCCTGTGCTTTTATTGACTTTAATGGGGAACTTTAAGAAACAAGAAGCAGAAAGGGACTAGAAACTCTAGATATACAGCCTGCAACTTGAATAGCATATAGGGAAACAGTGAGCTTTGAAGACTTCATCTTCATCCTAGGCTATCCTATTTTGTTCAAAGGCACCAAAGCCCTTCAGAGCAGGAAAACAAAGGAGCTCTGGCAGTTTCAAAAGGCTTTCTCTCTCAAAACAGAGGGATGAAGTGTGTCTAGACTGAGACGCAAAATCCTTCTGGAATGTCTAAAGAAATTAGGGCTATTGAGATTAGCAGGGAAACCCTTTCAGTGGGATCAACACTCACAGAGGGCATTGCTTTACAATCATCTCTGAGTGCCCAGCTCATCCACTGAAGCAAAAGCCTCACTGGCTGTATGTTGGCTGCTTGGTCTGTGGTGTGTCAGACTCCTAGAGGCAAGGACAGGGAGCTTCTGAGCTCCTCCAGACTGCAGAAGAGACTGGAGCAGTTTGTGCCTGGCCAGTGATGTGCACTGGGGCTTTTTCCCAGTCCAAGCCAGAAAGCAGCCCCAGCACTGGCTGCAGGAACCTGTGGTGGTCTGAACTCCAAGGCAGAAAGGTGCAGCTGGGGTTCTGCTGTGCTGCCACCACATTCCTTACAAGGCACAGGAAGGCACCATGCCCACTTTCCCAGGATTTTCAAAAATCTGATGCAGAGCTGTTGATCTGGCTTTGTATGGTGTGTTAGCATACTGTTTGTTGGGTGTTGTCTCAAAGGTAAATCAGAAGTTAAAGCAAAGCAATAAAACCAAAACCTCGGTCCAGATCAAGATTTCTCTCACCTAAATCTCTCACAAAGACATCCTTTGCAGATTGGGGTATAGAGGCAGTAATAGAAATTGCAATGTTTCTGTTGAGAAGTTGATATTAGCTTCCAAAACACATGAAAATCTTGTGTCAAATCAACATGGGAGGAATGTCTCAGGGAAGCATTGGGTCACCCCTGTATTGGGAAAGGAACATTTCAGAGCAAATTCAGATATATACCCCCAAAATTATTAAAAATCTCTTGAACTTCTTTAATTTCCCAAGTAACTTAGATTTTTTTGTAAATATGTATTTTAGGTCCTAGGAAGGTTTGGAAACCACTTCATACTAAAAATATTGAAAGATAAAAAAAAAAAAATGTAAGCACTAGAGGATGGACCTACATCACTTCTTTTTTTAAAATAATTCAAATTCTTTGAAAGACAATACAAATTTCAGAAGTTTTTGTCCTGTGACATGTTTTTAAAAAAACCTCTATTTTCCAAATTGCATTGCATGTGAATTTATACGAGCACTCTTTTTTTGTCTCTGGAAAGATGGTGGATGTCCATGGGAGAGAATAGCATTTCTTAACCCTTGGCCCAGCACCATCTTTTTCTCTCCTGTGCACTTACAGGATTGCCTGGGCTGAATATCACGCTATCTAGTGAAGAACTCCTCTTCTGATCCCTCGTGCTTTCTCTAGGATGAAGGAAAGCTTCCAAGGATATTCACTTTCAAGTGAATTCATCAGGTTGCTCTGACCTGGGTAAATCCTTTGGATGTCATATCAAAACGCTCGAGATAGTTTCCCATTTCATCACCTTTTGAACCCAATCCTGAGTTGCTCACTGATCCCCTCATTTTTGGTTCATGGTGCTTGCCTCAACACACAATTACCGCTGATCTCAATAGTGATTCAGGTCCTCATTATCTTGCCAGATCAGGCTTTGCTTTAGGTATTTCACAATCTCACATTAAGGAATTACTAAATGGCAAGTGCCTACTGAAAAACAGAAGCATAAATCCCATGGAGGTGATTTTTAAATTAATCTTTTGACTGAGAAAACACTGAGAAGTGATGAAAGAGTGGTTATCAAAAAGAGACGTAAAAAGAAGAAGAGACAAAATCTTGGCCTGTGTGATGATCTTAGATGGGGTACAGTGATGATGATTACACATTTGACACCTTCTGTTTTGCTTCCAGGAACTGGCAGTGAAATGACTCTTCTAAATCCCAGTGCCTGGAAAGTGACCACTCCCAAGGGAAGATCTCACGGTGCTGAGAGCTCTCTCCAGTGGGCAGGTGGAAGGAGGGCTCTCCATGGGACACTGGCATATGGCAGGAGCTGATGCCTACAGGTTCAGCAGAATTTTCTGTTCCTGGTCAACATCTTAGAATTTGTAGTACATCTCCTGCCTTGTTTCAGGAGTCAAGTATCCAAAATTAGCAAGAACAAGATTCAAATTTCAGTTTGCAGTTTTGAGTTTCTTGCTTCCTCAGAGCTGAGATCCATGGGATTTATTCATGAAGAAGCTGCCAGAAGCCAATGGTGCTGTTGGCAATACATCTCTCTACCTTTTTCTATGGCCAAAATTAGTAGTTTTTATGGAAAATCTTTGGTGGAAACCAGCATGATTTCACATTTCTTTGAACTTCTTTTCTTTGGCTTCAGGTCTGAACGTGGTACACAGACCCCACTTGTTGCATTGCTTGCTGATCATGGACAATTGTTAGATTTTTATGGTGATATAACAGCAGCTGTCATGGAGTTAACTCCTCTGTAAGCCAGACAGTGCCCCTTTCATGGGTTGGAGAGCGCCTGTAGATGCCTTGGCCATCCCAAGCATGCTACCAAAATGCCTTTCGAAAAACATCTTCCCTGTAAACTCA
Organism: Pyrgilauda ruficollis; assembly: GCF_017590135.1. NCBI lineage: Eukaryota > Metazoa > Chordata > Aves > Passeriformes > Passeridae > Pyrgilauda > Pyrgilauda ruficollis. The sequence continues at coordinate 5,964,151 of NW_024513654.1, read as the reverse complement.
GTTAACTGATTTTTTTTCTACTGGGCAGCACCCATCTATTGTTTCCCGTGAAAATTTGCGTAGGTAAAGGGAAGAGAATTTATATTTGGGAAGATGTTTTCTTCCTTTGCTTCTAGAAAGAGAAGTTAAATGGATCTACTTGCACTGAACAATCTTGTGCCAGGTTCCATAGCTGCAGTTTAGGGATGAATCAATCCAAGTCAGTGCCTTGGGACTTGCAGGCAGAGAGAAGACCGTCACCAAAGCTGGGCTGTGCTGGCACAGGCTAGATAAATACAAGATAAATAGTTTCTTGTGGGTCATGCTGGTGCTGAGTGGCTGCAGGAGGTGCCTGGGCTTCCTCCAGGGAACCTGCAACATCCCTGTGGGGCCATTTTCTCAATCACTCTCCAGATTTCAGTGATTAAGATCTTATCTGGGGCAACTTTCATCCTCGAATATCCACAAACACTTTGCAAAACAGCACGGAAGGTATCCATAGCTATTTACCATCAGGTTACCACTTGGTAACCCGATTGCATCAGACTGGAGGAGGAAATTTATTTCCTTGTGAAATATGATCTCATAAAAATCCCTGGGACGGCAGGCATTGCAATGCACCATGCGTGGCATTGCTGCCTCCAACAGAGGCTGGAGATTTAGCTCGATTATGCTGTAGTTTGTCACTAATAAAAAGGATTTTTCACAAATGAAAATGTAAGTGTAGGAAATTGGGGAGTGCCACTTTGTCCCCATCTCACTGCTCTGCATGGGGAATTTGAAGGAGCAAGTTCCTTATCAGGAACCAGGGGAGAGGAATTCTTTTCAGGCAAGTCAGCAGCAAGGTTGCAAAATAACCTGTGCTGTACATAGAGAGGCCTCTCCATTTCCAGAATTCCTGTTTGCTTTGTTGCAGCCCTTATCTCAATTACAGATTTGATGGATGATTATATTTTAAAAATATATTCCGCTTCATGTTCCAAAACCGCTGTATGTTAAATTCTACTGTCCTTGCTACCCCCCTACCCCTGACTGTATTTAATCTGCCAAAAAAGAGTGTCGTGGTTGTGCTGACCCTAACACATTTGGCCAGTTTTTATCCCAAACACCGGGCAGAAGCAGTGGGATTTGTGCCTTTCAGTGGCATTTTTGGGCAAGAGAAACACCAGAGGGCTGGAGCTGGGAGCAGTGTTCAGCATCCAGCTGGCTGCAGCCTTGGGATGGGAAAGGAGCACTTGGGGTTCATTACACAGCACGGATGTGGTGGCATTGTGTGGCTCAGGATCCCGGCTGCCTCTGGCTCTGCCACAAGGCCTGGTCTTCTGCCTGGATGCTCAGGTCTCGCTTTCTTTCCATTGTGTTGCTGGTGTCTGGGAATAAAGGATACTCGGCACGCAGGGAGGGAGTGGGAGGAAAAAAAGGAGCGTAATTTGTAAAGGAAATATTTCCACTAGCTGAAGTTTTAATTGACAACATCGGTGTTTAGTTAGCCAGTTCACTCTAGGAATTGTATTTATTATCTTACAAAATGGTGTAAATAATGCTGGTTCCTTCCTTTCTCAGATTCTCACATATTTTCATAATTTGTTGTTGACATGACTGCCTCAATCAAAACAAAGTTACAATCTTCTACATAAACAGGATCAAACCCAGAAATACATTTCTTTTTAAAAATGAAAGAAAAAGTGTTGTCATTATTATTTTGAGCTTGCTCTGGTTTTAAAGAAGTCAGCAATTTCCATGAGTTTTTAAATGAGTGATTAAAAAATTGTTTTAATCCAGGTTGTTTTAGAATGATACTGAGAAAACCCTTGTTCATATAAAAAGCAAGACAAGAATAGTTTCAAAAGTTATTTCAGATTTTTTTTTTTTTTTAATACAGAGGACAAACTGTTTAAATTAATGTTAACTTGTTGAAGAGCATTAAAACCTACTAAAATTTTGGCAACCATGCTAAAGTCACAACCATGTTTGCTTCCCAGAAAAGATCCCAGCTTCCCAAAGAAGATCCCAGCCAAATGCAGCAGGCACATCACTGCTCAGTGCAGGGCAGATCCAGGAACCTCTGGGGGAGGTACCCACATACCAGAGCAGGGCAGGCACACAGCCACCTGCAAAGCAAAGGCAGACAGTCTTCAAGAAGCAACATTTATAATATATACTGCTCGTTAACAAGTCAACTATTTTAAATTAATACTTTGCCAGCTCATTTGTTTTCATTCGGGGAGAAACTATTCTACGGCTGTATTCACGTAAATCACCTTTTTTTTGACGGGTTCCTGATGCCACAGGGCTTGTTCCAGTGGAAAAGAATCGCCTTTGGCTCCAGTGATCTTTGGTTAGGTCTATCTCTGCGTTTTTCAGTTTAAAACCCAGAGCCCATCCATCATAACAAGACTTTGTTCTGGGGCTGAGGGTACCTGCTGTGGACACCCAGCCGCACTGAGATAACAGCCAAGCAGGTGGTAATTACTGTGATTAACCACTGTCACTTACCTTCAGATTTCATCCAGTCGCTCTGGTTTAGGACAATCTCATTACTGTGCTGCCATCCCTGGGCATTCAGTGCAAGTCCATGTATCTGTTATGGGGGTCTTTGCAGTTTGCAAACCCTTTTTGTGCCCTGGGTGTTGTTACTTGTGGTTTTCTGCAGCACATGGTAGAATCCCTCCCATATATCTGCTAATTAATACCAGTCACAGTCCTTGTAATTTGGTCTTTTCTACCCTGTACCTGCAGTTACATTTTTCATCAGTTCAGTCACTTGCTGCACAAACAGAGAAATTTAACCACAAGCACTGATCTCCCTCCCTGTTAACCTCAGGGTTTCTAACTTGGCTCCTCCCTGCTCCTAAATCACCGTTTATTGCTATTTTTACAAGAGAAGATTAATGGACTAAATGGGCACAGGTAATTCTGCATTGTTCGAAGTCTCTTCAAATAGCACCTGCTGTAAATTCTTTAGTGCTCCTTATCTCTGCAGCAAATCTTGGTCTTTAAACAGTTTGTTCAGGGGAGGAGGGGGGTGTGAAGAAGGGTCACAGTGCCTTGGGAGCTTTGCAAAAGCATCTCTGAGGATCTGTGGATGCCGTGCTCTTAGCTGGGAGGGTTTTGCTTCCCAAGGCTCTCAGCCATGTAGGTGTATCTCCAGTGGCCTCTGGAGTGAACTCAGGCTGTTGCTCCAGGGTTCACCAAGGCTGTGGGAGAAGTGCCCAAACTAATGGTTGGAGACATTAACTTTCCCTTTGTAATTTCCTCTTGTTTGGTACGTTCAGCTCTCAGCTGAGCTTTGTTCCAATAGCCTGGGGGGGATGTGACTTCACCCAGATATAAAACACACAGGCACAAAAAGAAAATGCTTGAAAAATTGCAATGACATGGTTGTGTTGGTAGCTTATGATTTTCTGAAATGAAATGTGCCTAGACAATGAAAATTGAGCCAAGATACCATATTTTCCAAGCAACCTTTTTAGCCTTCAAAGGGACTCCTTGGAAAAGCTACACACCAGCAAGCCACCTTTCCCATGCCATCATTTTGTGCAGTGCTAAGAGGAAAAAAGCCCAGCATAATGGCTAAGAACAAATCAAGCAGGTGTTGAAGCAGGTCGAGATGGATGGATGGCAAGAAACAGTGAGTGGAAAAGCCAAACAGCAGAAGGCACAGCACAGTGGGTGCAGGAAAAGGGCTGCCTCTCCAGCAGGGCACATACCAAGGGTCAGGGAACCAGGGAGCCGTGCCCCACACAGGCACCAATGCCTCTGTATCTCAGCTGGGTTTTGAGGGGTGCAAATTAGCTGTGTGCCAGTGCAGAAAACACAGGACTTGTGTGTCTAACTAGTTGCAGGTGGAAAACCGTGGGCAGCGTTTCAAGAAGTGGCTTTGAAAGTTGGCCCGTTGCGACCATAAACAAGAAACTAAAGAGCTTTACAGTATGTACTTACAGCTTTTAATTTTCTCTCCCTGTTCACAGATATCCAAGTATCTCGCACACTCGCAGACAAGCCTTTTGATTGTTCAGCCCTGGTTTTACATTTAATAGCCTTGCTACCTTCTCCCCACAGCGACCACATTCTGCTCCCACATGTGGAAGAGTTTACGTTTCTCCTTTGCACAGAGGTGGGAGGCGGGCGGGCTCGGCTTTCACCGTCAGGCTTTGTCTGAAGGCCAGCAGCAGCCCAGGCTCACCAGTGCCACCAGGATGGCACGGCAGGAGAATGGGCTGGGATCCACTGGCACCACCTGAAAAAAGATTTCTGGTGACCCCAAAAACCCATCAATAATCGGTGCAATTTTAAAGCAACTTGTATTCACACATAAGGACGAGGACTCGTTATCGTCCTCATCTCCATATTGTTTTACATAACAGCTGCAAGTAGAGCAAGTGCACTTTGGTCAATAGTTTCATTTATAATAAAGTAATAAATTAGGAATATTTTTCCCTTGACAATAAGTTTTATGCCAAGATTTTATGTAGCTTAAAGCAAGTTGTCAATTAGGCTACTTAAATTAATTTTTGGCAGCAGTTAATTGGAGCCTAGAGTCTTTTGTCTTTAAACAGCTAATCCTAAACAAGAAAATACAATGATTAAATGTTTCTTAGACAATATTATTCACAGAATTTAAAATATAGCATTTAATTAAGATTTGGACTTGTTACTTTTTTTTTTTATTTCTTTAGAGAGATTAATTTAAATTTCTTCAAGTTGAATTGCTACCATGACTCTGATTAAACTGGCTTACTGCAAGGCTACAGCCAGAGACCTTCCAACACTTCTACGGCTCTTACAGCCAAAGGCAAATTATATTGGATTATTTCCTGAAGAGACATATATTGTCCTCTTAGAGAAGCAGGACATTCTCATTTGGAGCTATGGAAGTCTAGGAATTGTGTTCACAGGATAAAAATGCTGTATTATTACACTCAGGTACTGGTAAATATGCTAAAGGAATAAAGGACTTCAAAAAGGCTTTCCAGCATGGTCAGGTTCTGGGCAGGAAACCAAGACTTCTTAAAAACAGAAATCACAGAGGTTTACTTCAAAAGGGCTGTTAACCAAAAATTCAGTCCAAAGCTATGATTAGACTAATGTCCTTCATATCAATGAAAGTAGAGCAGCTAGAGATCTCCCAGTCTTGATATAAAATCATTCAAATTCTGGAAACCTTCTTTATTCCTGATTAAATGTACCATATGGTATCATAAATTGCAGAGAAATGAGTCCTGATAGAGTAATACTCCTGATTGAATCTCTTCTTTATACCCACCATCAGTTATGGAGAGAGAATTAAAGCTCAATTCTTTGGTTTGTTACACAGGAGTAAAGATTAGATAATTATAAAGCTTCCTACTATGAAATCCTGGAAGCTAATTTGTAATTAATGAATTAATTGAAGAGCTAAAAAGATGATGCATTTTAAATGGTAAATGGATCTAGACACCTTCTTTCTCATAATTATTGTCTTCTGTTCTTCCTTCTTTACTGACAGGAATATACACAAAATCATTAAATCATGGATTCATGCCACCATGGAATGGTTTGGGTTGGAAGGGATCTTAAAGATCTTCTGCTTCCACCCCCTTGCCATTGGTAGGGACATTTTCCACTAGACCAAGTTGCTCAAAGCTCATCCAAGGTGGACTTGAACATCTCCAGGGATGGGTCACTAAACTTCTCTGGGTAACCTGTGCCAGAGCCTTGCTGCCCTCACAGGCAAGAATTTCTGGCTGATATCTAATCTAATCCTGCCCTCTTGGAGTGAAACCTGCATTCCTCATCCAATTGCTACAGCTCCTGACAAAAACTTCCTATATTTCAGAGTATTCTGAACAAGAGGCTGTTAGTTATGTACCCTGCACATAAATAATCACACTTTGTGGCAATGGGAGACCTTACACCATATTTCCTTGTTTCTCTGAGGGAAAGAGCATCTGGGGCTTCAGACACATTTGAACTAACTTTCCACAAAGCTCCTTCATTGCTGCTGCCACAACCCATGTCAAGGCAAAGTCCGTTGGTACAGAATCCATGGACCAGGACAGCAGATGGAAGCAGCTGGGAGCAGTCCAATCTGAACTGCTTTGGTTTGGAACCAAGAAATTGCTTTTAGAGAACCATCTAAGTGACTTCTTTTGCAAGAGCACTGCCAGTCCCATGGCATTCAGAATTCAGTCCCATGTATTCAGAATATCCCTCCTCAATTATGGATTTTTAATACAAAGAAATGTTGAGATCCCTTAATTAAATGTCTTAATGTGTTGGAGCCTTTGAACTTCTCATTCTCAACCCCTTCTTTGAAACCAAGTAGCTAAAAAACCCTTCACTTTAAAATAAAATTAAATTCAAATGCATTTACAGGACTTTAGCAACTGGGTCTTCGAGAAAACCATCAAAATCCATGAATCATCCTAAAACCACAGGGGAAGCTGAGAATGCTGCTCAAGGCCATATGTCTCACAAAGAAAGAGTATTGCTTTTGAACTGCACTCACTGAGTCTGGTTGGGTTTTGAAAATTAATAGGAGAACTTCCCTATTACAGTGGTCTTTTCTTATGTCTCAGTATCATCCAGCACAGTAATACTGAATGGGTGTACAAAAAAAATACCCTCCAAAAAACCCAGAAATGAGGATTACCAAAATCAAATGTGAAATGAATGGAATTGTTTTCATTGTCCAATTTGACTGAAACACAGAAGTCTTTTTCATTATTTAGAAACAATGTCACTTCTCTTGTGAAAAACTGATTTTTGAGACAAAATTATTTAACTTTTAATGAAAACCCAAACATTGGAAATATGGTAGTCAAATATAAGCTCAAAATATAGTATCAAGATCAAATGTTTACTCATGGGCAGCCGCTGAAAACCCCTTGAACTACATGAATTAAAACCAGATGTTTTAAATTAAAACACATAAATTACCGATGCTGATATTACTATAAATTTCAATGATGAAAACACATCAGTCAAGACTTTAAGGGAGATTCTAAAGGTTACATATAGGAGTATTTTCCATTATTAAACAAAGTGTCACCTGAAGAAGTTCCCTGGAAGAATGTAGGAGGACCTGTGCAAAGTGTCTCGGGTTACTGTGACATGATTCAACCATTGCTGTTTTTATTCTGAGTCAGTGCTGTGCATCTCAGGCATTTCTTTGTTTGGTTTCTGGTGTGTACTCTGCCCGAACAAGAATGTATCCCATTCTATTTCCAGCTGGACATGGACTTTCTCCCCATCCCCTACCCAGAGAACACAGCTGGAACCAGAAATATCTCTGCATATGAACTGAACTTTCGGGTTCAACCATTGCATCATGCTTCAGGCTGCCTAGCATCTTTCTAACACCAGTGTAATTTGGTATTATATCCACTAAACAATGGTCAAATCTTGTATATAAGCATGGAAAGCTTCCATGTCCTCGGGATAGCACACTAGTTAAAAATATGATTTATCCAGAGTAAACAGTAAAAACAAATGCTGTATTTATAGCTTATTATTTTAGAAGGGTGACATTTACCTCCAGCTGGAGTATTAGAATTTTGTGTTAAGCAGTTTTGATTTTGAACAGTTTGAAACAGTGCAACAGTGTTGAAAAGCATATATAACTATAATAAAGAGATGTTATAAATATATAAAATATGTGCATACATGTACAGCTGAACCATGTAAGTGCACAAATATATATATATATATATACAAATATATATATATTCTCACACATACGTGCATGGGAATGTAGACATTTTCTTAACTACACACATATGTAGTACATTTTATTAAGAAACCCCAAATTTTCATGTGTTTATTCTAGCTGTTTATATGAAAGCTTCTTTGGTTTCTTTTAAAGCCCTTTTCAGACTTATCTGTTATGACCGCCCAATATTTGTATTTAATATTCTATATCTAGTAAACTGTTTCTCATCTAGGATTTTACTAGATGCAGATGAAGCATTGCTTAAAGAGAAGAAAAATCAACTCATAAAAAATGCACCTTGTAAATACCATAAAGTATTTGCTCATGAGTTTCTTTAAAATCTCTGTTTGTATTATTATTTTTAACAATGATGCAATCAGTGGGAACACAGTGGGCACAGCCAGAGGTGGAAGAGGCAAAAATAACAGAGATTCCCAGATATTTTTCCATGGTGTAATATTTGAAGAACATTTGAGGTGCTCACATTCCTTGATTTATGAACTGATACCCCCTCCTGTGCACACACCCTAATTTCTATTTCTGTATGAAAGAGGATATTTTTTACTGTAAATTGACATTAGCTTTTCAGTGGCTGAACTGCCTGAAGATGATTTGTTGGGTTTGGACATCCAGCCACCATTAATTTATCATGGGATTGGACGTGAAACCCTACAGGTGTTTTTGGAAGTATTGAAAAATCGTGTTACAGAAAGAGTAATTTACACACAGGTGTTTTTTTTGTTCATTTGAAACATGACTTGTAAACAGCAAAATTAGTTTCTTTGGCAGTGAAAACTCATTACAGTCTGCCACAGTCAGCTCTGCTCTCTGTCTCTAAAGGCAGAACTAAAGTGCCCCAGCATGATTTGCAAAGCTCAGGTGACTGTCCAGGATGTTTTACTTTGTATAAAAAGGGGAGCTTAAAAAACAGATTCCTGCACCCAGAAGCTCTATCAGATCATCTTCCATGACAGGATTTCGTCAACCAGCCATATATTATGCTGAATGACTTCTTCTGTAATTAAATCAGAGCTTCCAAGAAACAACCAAGCTACAGACCCCCAAGTTTTCCTGCTCATTTTTGCCTGTAGATAATCACCAACACCATTAAAAATATACGTCTTTAATATAACCGAATTTCACCCAGCTGTAACATCAAAATCTTTCTTGTCACTACACCTTCTTTCAAAACACATAGAAAAGTGCTCAACTGCAAAATTTTGAGCCTCCATCACACCCTGCCTACACTTCACCCTCCTGGTGACCACCATCCTCTGCAATTTCAGTAGAACAACCTTTTAAAAATAAGACCATGTATTTTCCTAATCCACATTTTGTCATTCTTCCTTTCAAGCTTATGCAGCAATTTGAAGCTGAGCTAACCTTCCTATGACCTTGAAAAGGTAAGTGAAAACCCTGTGTTAACAATTCTTCTCTCCCCTTATTTGGGTAAACTAGAAGCCATGAGAGCCTTTTATTGACTTTCACTACAGTTTTCACCCTTGGCAGTACAACTGAACCTGCCCTGACCTTTTTTGACCAAGCGCCTTTGTCCGACAAAGTGTTCAAAGCATCTTGCAGCCAGATGTGAGCCCCCACACCCCGAGTGTGTGCCTGACTGTACAGATCCCCTGCTACCTCCCCTGGCCGCGGCACTCGCCGTCAGCCTGCTGCCAGCTGGCCTGATCCGGAGATAAGACCCACTGGCCGGGTTAAGAAAATGACACCTGATCGTGGGGCTGCTCTTGTTCCCAGGAGTGCACCCTCTCTGAAGGCTCAGACTCTGCAAAAACTGCTCCATGCTGAAGGGAATAAAAGCAGCACCTTCCACAGGCCGCTGGAGGAACACGCGTCATTGCTCCACTGCCCTTCTTTGAGGGCTTGCTCTGCAGGGTCCTCACAGGGGCACAAGGTTTCATTTGGGATCACCTGGCTACAAAGAAAACACTGAGGATGGAAGAGACTCCTGAAAGGATGGGCCTGGATAATGCAGTCTGTCCACCTTCCTATCACTGAATAAAATACATGAAGCCTTCTCTCAGCCTACCTGGCAAACGCTCACAAGCATCTCACCCATCATCCCATGTTCTTCTGTCTCAAAGACAGATCACAAATTCCAGTTGTCTTGTGATGCATGTAACACTGATCTACCTAGAGCTTGGCTACTTTTTAGGCAGCTGATTTTGATCTGATGTAGGGGTCTGGTTTTAGGAATCTAATTCTGATTTGGCTGTAGGGTTACAGACCAAATAAGATTAATAGAGTCAAACACGAAGAAACAAAACCAGTCCCTCTCTCCTTCTGCTTGACAGAGTGTACAATGCCTTCTGTAGTTTTTGGATTAGATATTTGGGATTGTGACCAGCTCTTACTCTACCTAAGATCCTTTGAATGACTCTTCTTGCATTCACTCTGTTATTTTGTCTTGGATTTCTATGAGCAAGTACAGTTGGTCTTGTTCTCTGTTTATGAGACTTTTCAATTTCTTTCCAACCTTTGCAGTCCTATGGATGTATTCAGATCCTGAACTTTGACAAAGTTCTGCTTTCAGTCCTGTGTTGATCCCATTTTAATCACTGGCTCATTTCTCAATGCACTTAGACATCTCTGTGTCTGTCAGCAACAAATATTTGTTAATCACATTTTTCCCTGGCTCAGTGTTGAAAATCTCTGCACTGCTCATTGCAGACACAGCACTTCTGACTCAGTATTTATTCTGAGGTTCTCCTTACACTTAGCTGCCATCTCTGCCTCCCTGCTCCACTTGACTCTACCCCACATCTGGAGAGCAGATCTATCCCTGAAGTCAATCTGACTCACATTATCTGGAAATAGCCTGGTTCCATTATAACAAGACCTTCACTGCCCCACTGCCTTCATGGCTGAAAGACATCTCAGCCAATGGGGGCATGGATTAATGTCCTGAAGGGAAAACGTGCAAACCTTCTAACAAGCCTTTTCTTCTCTGTATAAAAGGACTATCAGGAGCTGAGGCTTCCTTGTAATTCTTTAGTTAGGTGCTCAAGATTAAAAATGAAACTCAAGGAATAATGAACCCACTCTAAAAATGGTTTTTTTAGTAATAACAAATCCACTAAAAAAGAAAGGATTACTACCAGAGAAAGGGTTGGTACTGGGTTTGATCTATGAGTCCACCAAACTCCTGCCAGTAAATACTGACATGCTCTCACCTGGCAAAAATAGCAGTGGGTATTTTTAAGTTTAAATATTCACATACCTATGAGATTTTCAGCCAGCTCTACAGGATGTAATATTGCTGATGGCCCTTAGAAAAAAGCAACCAAAATATGAAACCTTCTTTCTCACCCCTTCGACCCCCGTCAACACTGTTCATTTGGATCAGGTGTTTTTGAAGTTTGCACATGGCAGTCTCATTTGCATTTAATGTCCTTCAGATTACTTCCTTTTTGTTGTGCTAAACACCTCTCTCAGTTGAGTCTAATTTGATGAGGTCATGCTGTGACTCCTGACCCTTTGGGTTCTAAATGAAACCATCTGACAAAAAAAGTAAGTGGAGTGAGTCTTTTGCCTGTTCGTGGACATTTGATATTTGCAGATGTGCAGCAAATTTTACAGATGACTCTTTTGCCAAGCTAACACTTGGTTGGAGAGGTGGAAATAAGTGAATTCCTAGAGAGAATAAAATATTCCAAAAATAAATAGGTCATAGCAATCCAGTCCTCAGAACTCTACTAGCTAAAATAAAAATAAATCAGAAGTAAATAAGACCATTATCTCAGTCAAGGGAATCCTAAATTCCCAAAAAGCTTTTCTCCCCACAAAATTACTTAATTCTTCATTTTTTCTTCCAATGTTTGTGAATGGAAACACCTGCATGGCTTGGCACAGAGACCCTGGGATTGTTTGGTGGCTCCGAGGTAGCCCGTGGTGCACATGGGGACCCTCCACCTGCTTTGGGCTGGTGTGCCCCCGCATTTCTGGAAAGGGTGAAGAGGTGCACATTTATTTCCAGTTGTCTCCGATGTCTGCTAAAGGGGAGGTCAGCTGGATGATCCCACAGTCCTCATCTGGCCTTAAAAGTCTGGGTCTGTTACTCAGGCTTTGAAATGCTCTCAAGCACTGATCACTTCATTCCAGGCTAATTTTGTGTGGAGGGAGTCACCGGAATTTTTAGCACATATGGTCAAATAAAAAGCCAAAATGCTATTCCAGACTTCTCTGGCCTCAAAATAGATCTGTGTTTTACTAGGATATTATGATATAAAACTGGAAAAGGAAATAAGTAAGCATGGAAATTTCTTCAGAATATTTTATCAGTGCTGTGCTGCTCATTGCCTGTTCCTTTGAGAGGCTGGAAGTGGGACCACGTTTAAATAATAATTGAGGCTTAGCCAGAATACACTGAACTGTCAGAAAGACCTCATCACTGAACATTAGTTGAGGCCATATATCTCTTTTTATTTGTAACTCTTCCTGTGCCAACCCTGCCCACTTCCCCATACACATGTAATTTCCACCATGAACTCTTTGGCTCATTATTCAGCTGTCTGTGGTGTGCATGCCCTCCATAGCAAAACTATTTCAGAATTATCTGGGTGTAGTAAATCATCTTGAGATATACTGTAATTAAGTAAGAATATGCAAAGCATCAGGCAGATTATCTTTGAAATGCATCAAAGTACATTATATTATAGGAAAAAAAATAGGAAAAACTGCAGGTCATATATTCACTAAACTCCTCTACCTTATATGAAAATGAGTCATTTTCCACCATACCCTGGGGGTGAGGAGCCTGTCAGATGAAGAAATAAAAGACACTGCTAGTTAAGAAGAGCAGACCATGCCAAATCACTAATTAAAATTTAGATTTTTTTTTTTTTTTTCGTGTAGAGAACAGGTGCATATGCTAAAAGCTATTCCAGAACTGGACTAACTTTTACCTCATTTTTTTTAATGTTATTTTACAAACCTGAGTAAGTGCCTCAAAGACTGAATGTCTTATTGAACCAAAGTCTTAAATATATATACATAAAAATGGAACACTCAGCATTGCATCCTAATTTTCAAAGAACATAATTTCAATTAACGTGACAGCTTCTGAAAGAACAGGTTAAAAAAGCAATTTAAAAATAATTTTTGAAATGGTATCATTGAGTAAATTATGTTTGAAGTATTCAAGACTGAGATAAAGATATATAAATATATTTAGTTACATCTTAACTGCCTCATTCCTGCATTTTCAAGACCCCATGCCTTTTCAGTTGTCCACTAAACTAACTGTGCACCTAAGAAAGGGGTCAGAGGCATTTATTACCATTTCTGTGTTCATTAAAATACTCCTATGGAACTTTACCTACCTGAACCTGAGCTATGTTTTTCATTTTTTGTATTAATTGAATAGACCAGTAGTCAAAATGGTTCTTCAGAACCAACCACAGGAATCACAGCCAAGAAACCTCAACAATCCTAATAAGTAATTATCACCACATCTGCACTTATAGAATGGGAACTATTTTGACACATCCACTTCTATTCACATACCCCCAAAATCCTCAAAATTGTTTGGAAGAGCTTTAGTCCCACTGCCTTTGGCAGGAATCACAAGAGGAACTGTACCAGGCTCGGATGGGAGGTGCTGAAAACCCCAAACTCCACAGGAATACAAGAGAATCTGCAGGACTTCTACATCCCTGCACTGCCAAACCTGAGGAAGTGAGGTCTGAGTAGCAGCTCAGTCCTGGGGACTTCTTGGAAAAGGGAAATTCAAATAGTATATTCATCTGATATAAGCAGGAGACATTTTAGTGTCAGTTTTTCAGCTTGGAAATGTAGGAATCTAAACTTGCATCTCAGCACATCCTGGAATGAGATGCGAAAATGCATATTCATCAGGATTATAGGAAATTTGGGCCTAAAGAAAGAGTGGGATTTTCCTTGTGTTTTGTACTCTGCAAGAGAGGTGGGCCAGAAACAAATGCATGCCTGCTAGCAAGGGAAAGCCTGCTGATACCTAAACCATCAGGGGCTTTTCAAAAAATTATTTATCCTTATATTACTTGAAGATTACTCATGTAATCCTGTTTGTAAAGCTGGAAGAAACTGTAACATGCTTCCTACAAACATTCATCTGAATCCTTAAATGATTTTATTTTTTGCTGTGTTCACAAGGCCTTCAGTGTTTATCTTTCCAAGGAATTCCTACAAATTCAATAATGAGACCTGAAAGAAAATTTTTTCAGCAGAAAATAATGACAATATAATAATTTTTTCAGCAAACCATAATGACAATAACTGCACCAGAAACTTGATTTTGTGTTTAATATTCTTGATTACATGCATGGCCCTTCCCCACAGAGGCAGATACCAGCTGCCTCTGTAACACCACCAGTTCTGGGTTGAAAGGGACACAAGACAACAAAGATGGAAAGTGGGACAACAATGCATGACATAAATCTTCATTTAACTTTAAAGTTTAAATCATTAAATAATGTCAGCTACAATGGTCTCAACAGATCTTCTCTGAGTATCCCCATAACCTGAAACACTGAGGTTTTCATGTAGTAGTGGGTAGGGGAAATTCTGTTGCTGGTAGATTATGCCATGCACAAAAAGCACAGAGAGTGGAGAGCTGCGGAATTTAATAAAACTTGCACAAATCAAGGCAGGCTCTAGATGAACAAAACCTGGCATAATTTTGTTCAAGTCACGTTCTACTCAATAGAATTCTGGGGGAAAAAATGGGGGAAACTCTGACACAAAACTGCAGAGGGGCACTCCTCTCTGTACCTCCTGTCCTGGGAACAGGGATGCCTGACAAACCAAAAATATTGTGTCACATGACTTGTATTTTCCTCATAAAAAAAATTCAAATAAAGATAAAATTTCAAAAAGCAAAGTTGAAGTCCTGAGGAGACTAAATTTGGAAGTCATATCCATTTCAAAAATCTACCTCAAAATTCAATATAGTAGGCAGCTAGGAACAATAAAATAAGACCATATGGGCTCGGATCAATGTATTAAAAGTGTGCTGTGCTGAAGGGCTGAAGACAGTTATTCATTTATTATCTGCCTGTAGTGAGCTTGAGATGTGATCATTTGATTGCCCCAAAGTCAAATTTTCCAGAATGTAAACTCATAAGCAGGGAATTTATATCCTGTCCTGCAGTGGCAGAGACTGGGGCAAACAAATTCTTACACCGGATCACTGAATCTTTGCACAGGCAAAGCAGGGGGTGTGGTGAGGGAAAGTGAAGCTTTTCTGCTTCATATTGCAAGTCTGGTTTAAGCTGCTCGTTTTTATCAGGGTACCTGAGCTTTTTATTGACTTCTGACAGCATTTTAGAAGTGATTTCACTTCTCAGGGGATTATTGGAAATTGCTCTTTGTTTGAAGCCCTCTTAGAAAAAGGTCACCTCCTCTCCAAGTTGCTGCACTTAGAATCACATCTTGTTTAGGTCACAGCTCAAAAACAGCAATAGCCTGGCCTGTGTTCCTCTAGACTGTGCAGCAGGATCACCAACAGTCTGGAAAACAACTCTTCATTGAAAAAAAACCAACCTAAAATCCCCCTTCAGCTTGTGCACAGTGGCTGTCTCAGCCAGCAGCACAGGAGCCCCTCGTGCTGGAGGCAGCACTGCCACAGGGTGACAGCAGGGACAGCAGCCCCTGTCCCCTCTCAGGGCACCTTTTCTCACCCTCACTCATCCCAGGGATGTGGCACAGGATGGGACAAGCCCTGCCCTCCCTGCAGGCACAGATCTGGGCTGTGATGCTGTGGCCAGCCCTGGGAGAGGGAAGAAGGAGAGAGGGAAGAAGGCTCCAGCCCATCACCCCCTCCCAGGTCTGTGCCAGCCCAGCAGGGTGGCAGGTGGCAGAGGCTGTCCTGCCCCACAGCACTGCAGGGACACCCCAGAGCTCCACCTGAGGGCCACAGCAGGGCCTCATGTTCAGAATTCTTCCTCTTGGTCTGTAGCAGCCCTGTGTTGTCAACCCTCGGGACATGCTGCAATGCACATTTGTTTTCCCAAACTGAGAAAAACTGGGAGAACTCTGGCAGGAGATCACAAAGACTGGAAATTTCTTTTCATCTGCTAGGTTATGATTTATGTTAATGATTGGGCAGAGGAAGGAGGGGGACTCGAGAGCAGGCTGTCTGTATGGCAAGGAAATCTCTCCAGACAGTGGGAAGGAGCACTCAGCACCAGGAGCAGGCGCTCAGCACCAGGAGCAGGCAAGCTGCCTGCCTTGAAAATAAATAAGCCTCCAGAAAAGGCAGGTGGGTGCATGGCAGATCCATTGGACAAAGTCCTCTCTGTGGAGAGTGCATTAGAAGCAATTGTTGCCACTCCTTTAAAATTGTAGCCGGAACCCTGCTGGAGTCTGCAGAGATCCTCTGTGCAAAATATATTTCCTCCAGTTTTCCCAGGAGGCTGGGATTCGGCTGCACAGCGCAGCAGAAGGAAAAGTTCAAATGCAGTGGCAATTCCACGTGATAGGAAAGCTCTTCTCAGGGTGAATTTCCTCCTGAAAATGCTGCTTATTTCATCCTACACCAAGCTCAAATCCATGCAAGTTCAGCTGCAGCTCCTAACTTATGGACACCTAGAAAATGGTGAAGGGAGAGGAGGAGAAGGAGGAGGAAGAGGAGGAGAAGGAGAAGGGCAAGAAAAAACCCCACAAACATGGAAGCACTTAATCTTGGGTCTTCCACAGAGCAACAGCATCATTCCCAGAGGAGCAGCCACTGAGTAGTATTTTCAGTTCCTAGATGGCTGTGCCCACTGTGTGCCTGACAGCCCTTTTCAGGAGTTCTGTGTCACAGTGAGATGTCACTGAGGAGTGCCTGGATGGCACACAGCTGATGAAAACCATGTTGAGGTTCTGTAGAGATTGAATGGCTGATCAAAATCAACCTCTTAATGATGCTACACACCACAGCCCCACCTCAGCAAAAGATATCACAGCAGGGGTGACCTTACACTCAGAAAACCCTGAGGCTTTGCTTTAATGTGAAGGTTTTCTCCTAAAGCTACTCTGAGAAAAGCTACAAGAAACAAAAGTTACATCCAAGAATCTCAAGGACTTTCCGCATGTGAATTAACCCTGCAGCACCCAGAGTGGGGCAGGGAAGTGCAATTAAACCAATTAAGTTGCAGATGAAGGGGAGGAGCTGGGGGTTAAGTGCCTTGCAGATGGAGGGATGGGAACCCAGGCTTTCCAGCTTGGAGTCTGAATTGGCCTTCCCAGGAGTACTGGAAGTGAAACTTTCCTGTAGAACTGCCACTATGAAATCAGCTTGGCAGCGTGTGACAGACATAATCCTTTTCCCATATGTTTTATTTTCTATAAATAGAAACACAACTCATTAGCATTCTGTAACTTCAGGAGATAAGGAGAATGCACAAACAGACAAACAAATATCTGAACTATTTCCAGAGAATTGCCTGGAATTCCAGGCAGCCCAGGAGGACAGCTGTGGATCTAGCCTTCTACTTCCCAGTTTGACATCACCTGCAGTGCCAGTGACTGGGAAAATATTCCTCCCAATGGCAAGGGGTGGTTGAGCCTCCCAAAACACACAGCACCACTGACGGTGAAGTGGGCCATGTACCACAAAGCAGAATATTGCTTGCTGGTATCACAGGGACAGAATTCTAATCCTGACCTTTGACAAACCACAGACAAAAGACAGGCAGGCAAAATATTTTCCATGTTTGGGGTATTCATGCCCCACATAAAAGGTGTAACCCTCCCTGTACTCCAGTGAAACCATAATGGTTTTTTTACCATCATTTTCTTGGCTGATGTGTCTGAAAATGCAATGCTGTTTGGGCTGGTTTGGACTTTTTATCATGGCATAGCCTTGCAAAATAGAAAAGGATCTGATCTGCCCTTGACATTAACATGTGATATACAAACTCTCAATTATTTTAGTCCCAATTAAAATGGTCTTGCATGTTATTAGACTAAGAAAAAAAAAGTCTATTTTGTATTTGATAATTGGCTGAAGGTTTCTTAAACAGAATAAGAGATGCAAGAACTGTCATGCTGAATTAGATGTGGAATCATATTCTCTAGCACTTTGCTCAACAGTAACAAACACCATGAAGAAACAGAAGCAGAAACCTGATAGGAAAGACAGGAAAGCAGCAGATTATTTTCAGCAGAAATTTGAATTTTCAGAAATAGATTTTTTTTCTTTCAGTTCAGAATGAAAATAAATCTTTTGACAGAATTCAAGGATAAACAAAAGTAGGAAAAAAAATTCCTCATGAAAGAGGCAGCAGAGGTGGGAGACACTACCTGGGGTGGCCCTTCTATCAGCAAGGGCCACGTGTTTGAAAGACACTTCGGGCCACACATGTGCAATGACACAGTTCCTTCCCATGGGAAGTGGGAAAAAATTAGTAGAAAATGTGGGGAATTGGAACTGGATAATCTTTAAAGTCCATTCCATGCCAAACCCTTCCAAGATTTTGTGAATTTCTAGATGTGTAAAGGATTCTTAAGAGCACAGGGTCCCACAAAGGGACTTATTTCCATTATAATACATCAATGACTCATTTTATCAGTGATTAAATATAACAGGCTGAGGACAGGGTATAAATATATGCTGTTTTTTTAAAACATAAGGACCCTATGAAAATCACAGGGAAAAATCTAGCACACTGTCATACCAAAATTATATGAATTTCTAACTCCAGGAGGATAATTACAGTATAACACAACCTGAAATGTTTTTCATGTGTCTGTCAGGATCTTTTTCCCATAGCAATTTTTTTTTTTTTTTTTTTTTTTTTGCCACAGGCACACAACTGGCTTTAAAAAACAAGCACTTTTTCTTCAAAGAGGATATCCATGATTACTGTATGAGCTCAAGAACCACTGCAGAAGCTCTGGATAAGATTTAGCTTTGTCACCTGCCATGAGCACACGGGGTTGGATTTTGAGGCATTGCCTGGCTCCCCTGCACTCCCTGCCTGTGCCAAACCCAGCTCTTTGGATAGGTGCAGGATTTCAGGTGGGAGCTGATTCCAAGATTGGGGATGCTCTGGGGCTGCAGCATCCCCAGCCCAGTCCCTGGGTTCCCTCCAGGGCCTCAGCCCCTGCTGGGATGTCACGTCCCAGCTGCTCATGTTTTAGGACTCTGTTTTATACCAAAGATGTAGCACCTGTATCTATGAAAGTTTTACTTTCCTCTGTCTAAAGCTTTGGTTAATTTGAACAGTGAGTGGTACCTTAGAAGATAAAAAATGATAGCAAAGCACATAGGAGGACATGAAGGTAGGAAATGAAGTGCACACAAAAATCTTAAATTATCACAATATTCTCTCTAGGAGCTAACACACAAGCTGGGCTCAGGCCACCAGCAGAGTATCTTCCAGAAATTGTAAGATAATTAAGTATAAAGAGCATCTCTTAGAAACAGCTGAGTCTTGGAATTAAGTCATTGAATATCTCAAGAGATGCACAGTTATAATTTTTATTAATTGTTTCCACAATAGAAGATTACAAAATCAAGAAAGCTACTAAATAATTTGGCTGTTGCACAGAAACTTTTCCATACTTCAAATGAGTTTACTGAAAAACAATCTTTAGTTTTGCTGGTAAATAAATGTAATTATTAAAATAATTTAAAACCCCACAAAACTTTCACTGTTTATTCTTAACCACCAGCTGGTGAAACATCCTCCATCAGATTTCAGTGGGTTTTGCTGTAGTTTTGGAGAAATTTCCCCCCTTCATTTAAAGTTCTTCTCTCTGTCTTTTGTTGTATGGAGCTCAGCCTGTGATCAGCCTTTGAGAGTGGATCATAACAGAGACAGGGTTGTTTGTATGAAATTATGAACTGCAGTTCATATTATATGTGGGACTCATGTCCCAGCTTGCCCAAGAAAAGCTTATTAAACAGCATTCCAGACAGCAGCTCTGCCCAAGGGACACTCTTGTCACTTCCCTGAAGGACTGACCCCGGGCCACCCTGAGGAGCCTCTGAAGGAAAACACCCCCTAAGTATGAGGTACCCAAAATGCTGAGCAGGTGAAGGAGATTACAGACTAGTGTCAAAGCTTGTGACAAGGAGAGAGGATGAGTTATGATGAAGGGACTTTACTTATATGCCCATCCAGGAGTGTGGATTGGGTATATTCAGACTAATTTTGGACGCTCAGATTAGCACAGGCTGTGCTGTGATTGGGTGCCAGTTCCCACTTCTGATGATCTCCAATTCAGTGGGGTATATTCAGACTAATTTTGGACGCTCAGATTAGCACAGGCTGTGCTGTGATTGGGTGCCAGTTCCCACTTCTGATGATCTCCAATTCAGTGGGGTATATTCAGACTAATTTTGTACAGAGATTAGCAGAGGCTGTGCTCTGACTGGGTGCTAGTTCCCACTTCTGATGATCTCCAATTCAGTGGGGTATATTCAGACTAATTTTGGACGCTCAGATTAGCACAGGCTGTGCTGTGATTGGGTGCCAGTTCCCACTTCTGATGATCTCCAATTCGATCAATACTGTGCTGAACAGCTTCAAGGAGTCTCGTCGCTGAGAGTCATATGCTAAGCTCATTGTTAAAAAAAAAAAAAAATTAAAGAAAAATCACATGCTAAACTCATTGTTTTGCTGTAACATCATCCCAGAATAAAGCAGAAGTCCAGATGATGCACAGCCTTGGGAAAGCACATGTAAATGACCGCTGGGAGCTGGGGTGATCCCAGAGGTCACAGCTCGGGAGGACCCCAGCGCACCTCAGACCTGAACCTCCAAATGGCAACTAAATTGTAGCCAGACCCGGAGGGGTCAGCAGGACCAGCTGCTGGCTCAGACGGTGATGGAACACCCTGAGGAGAGCAGCAGCCCAGGGGCCAGTGGCCGGCGTGGCAGCAGAGCCGGGGCAGCGCTGAGGAAGGCGCGGTGCTGGAGCAGCGCAGGGCTCGGGCACAAGGCAGCACTTCAAAGGCAGCTCTGACTTTGATAGAGAGTGAGCAGGGACCTGTGCTACAGAACAACCCGGCATGTGCTTCACATTTCAGAAATTGTATGCAGAAAAAGGCCTCGCAGATGAAGAAAAAAAAAAAAAAAAAAGGAAGGGGGGAGAGAAAGGCAGCATACATAAAAAAGTCCTTGGGCATCGAGACTCTTCTTAAGGTAGTGTTCCTGAGCCCCTGCGTGCTATGGCATTGCTGAAAACTGCAATGTTTGAAAACTGCAGTGTTTGCACTTAAATAGAATTTTTCTTTTTTTTTTTTCCCTCCCATTTGGAGTTATTTAGCAACACCTCTCCTGAGATGTGAAAGAATGCAAATAAAACATCCGATGTGATCCTTACCAAGCACAAATTACATTAATTTGTCCTTTGGAGAATAACCTTTAGCCATCACAAAATACATTCTACTGGCTTTCTTGCTCTCCACCCCCCTCCTCTTTTACTCTTTTCTTGGACTTTTGAAGCAGATTTTTGTTGAATAGATCATACAGGATTATACAGTTATAGCTTGCTTTCATATATTTCAAAAAGAAAATCATAAATATGACCTCATATGTTAATAAATCAATTATGGAATGCTGTTTTACACATATGCTCAAAACATGACCTCTTCCAAGTTCTCTTACAGCAGAAAGTTGGAGTTTAGATTCAAGGCACTTTAGCTTTAAAGATATTGGGAATAACAATATCTGGTAAATATTAAGTAAAGCAGGTTTTCTGTTAAGGTTTATCTTGCCTTCAGTGGTTTATTAAAGCTTGGTCAACAACACGGTTTTAGTTACACATGAATAAGCCTTAACTTTACTTTTCTTCAATAATGAAATTGGTGTTCAGTAGCTATAATTTACTTAATCACTTTTACATTACAAAGGGGTGAAGCAGAAGCAGACTGAGTTTTATATATGTTCTTTTGCACTCTCAGAGGCAATTCATCGGTAGAGCATTTTCATTTTATAAGACAAAACAATGCTGGTGACTCATGAGGACTTACATAATTGTTTTTTTGGGAATTTGACAAGAAAAAAAAATGTGCAGCAGCCAATCCACATAACTTTTAAATCTGTGAAACAAAAGATGCACAGAATGCTTCTCATTCTATTTTAGATGTAATTCTCTGCTAAATTTCATCCTGGGCTCAATGTAAAAACTCTAGTTTTATTTTTGCCTGCCTGAAGGAGATGAGGTAACCTTAAAAAAATGTTTGATAGAAAATGAAATTGCCAACAAAATATCTCTCATTGCTTTCTGTAGTTCCTTTATGGCTTGCATTGCCGTGATATGGATTTTTCCATAGTGATTCCTCCTCTGAAGCTGTGCTCCTCTCCCATTTTGGAAAGCGATGCACAGAGACTGAAAGCCAGATGCAGGAAGGGGACACAGACTGCTGCAGGCTCGGACAGAGCAGAGGCTCTGCAGTCCAGTTTTTGAAAATGAACTCAGTTGAGATCAAAGGAATTCACAAACCAAGTTGCTCTTCCCAACATCCACGGATATTTCCCTGTTCAGCCCCGAAGTTCCCAGGTGCCTACAGCTGGGTGCACACAGGCTGGGACCTGCAGCAGTTATACAACCCAGGGGATGGCGGGTGGCACCTTTTCCACCCAGGGCTTGTCCTCACCAAGCTGATGTCGGAGTCTGCTGGGGAGAAACGTGATGGAAGCATTTCACCATGACCTCTACAACACATAATGCTGTGAAAAACAGGCACCCAAAACTGCAGAAGAGCGTGGAGATGAGCAGAACCATGCTTAGCAGGCAGGATATCTCTCACCCCGTCACCCATGTGATGTAAACTGATCAAACTTATGATCGGGCACAAGTTTAACAAAACAACTGATCAGACTCAAACCCCTGGTTCTCTCTGCCTCTTCTGCTTTAAAAGCACTCCCTGAGCAATCAACACAACTGTATTACATTGTTTATATTCAGCAGACAAGAATTATTCCTTTTGATAGGAACTAGACTGGTTTACATCAGCCGAAAGTCCTGCTTCTCTATCTCATCACACCTAATATCAACACACACCACCCAGCTGTATGTAGTGTCAAAACACCTTCTTTGAGGTGAATTTCCTTGGTGCCTGGCAGGATATATGTCTAGGCACTTAAACATCCTCCTGCCACCACAGCTAGATGCTGAGGAAATTAAAATGAGCACGATGGTATTGCTATCAGGACACTCGTGAGAAGTGGAGAGCCTGTTACTGTGTATTTCAGAGAAAACAGCACCATTAAAGGACACAAATGTGATACTTGATTTGGATGTTTTCCCATACAGATGAAAGGAGTCGCTCCTCATGCAATTCTGAAAGAAACTGATTAGATTTATGTAGGCAAGTATCGGCTTGTGATTAGCATTTAGGTGAGGATGCAGTTATGTGCTACAGGAAATACTGCTGTGTTCATTTTCTGTTTACTTTCATTATCTAATGTGCTCTGTATTAGGCTAGGAAAGGCAGAAGTGGTTATTTCAGAGGTTTTTGAGTACTTGTAAATTTATTACTCTTTCCTGAGACAGGAATTGAGTGCATTACTTCTTTATAAACACAGTCTTTTTGGATGGAGTGGCATAAAATGCCTTCCAAACAGTTTCAAGCCAGGCTGTTTTTCTGCTTGGAGCAGGTACAAAAAGGTTTGAAAAATCAGTTTTTCCAAAGAAAACTGTATCTCACAAAAAATACTTGCTTTAAGAAGTCACTTTGTCTTTGCTGAAAAGTTCAATCACAGAAATGTGTATGAGGTTGTATATATAGATACACATATGTACAGGCACACACACACATATAGATTGTGTTTCAGTTGAATTGGGATAAAAGAAATCAGAGGTTTTACATTTTTCATTTGTCAAAAAAAAAAACCAAAAAAAACCAAAACCTGTTACCAAAATGCTTCATTTCTGGCAACATTTGCGTTGAATCCCACAGGGACATTTACCTTCAGGTAACCTCAGTGTAATTCATGTCTTCACCACAGCTAAGGGGAGATAGACCAGTTAGTCACTGCCTAAAGAAAAATTTAAAAAAAAATGGGGGGAAAAAAGGCAGCCAAGACTGTTGTATAAAAGCTCAGAAATCCTTTCATGCACTGTCTAGGCTTGGAATATGGGAGGAAATCTCTGCCAAGAAGCAAAGGATGTTGAAACAGAATCATGCAATGTGTTAATGCCGCAGGGCATTGGAAGTGAGATGCCAGGGACTTCAATCAGGAATTGAATGATCTTTGTGATATAGCAGAGAGGATGGAATAACATCAGAGAACTGTGCACACAATGGAAAGAAACAGCATAATCATTTGTCATCACTCCAAGAGGACGAGTGCCGGCAGTGACGTTTCCCCAACCAACCTATTCATGTCATGGTTTGAGGTTCAAATACCTTCCAGGAGCAGATACCACCAGCAACATCCTCTGATGGCATGGAAATTTCAGCAATATCCACCTCATCTGACACTTCAAAGGCCTTGTGCTCTGGTCCTCAGACAGTTAAGTGTGGATACGCTAAGGTGGCTATGAAATCAGATTAACTTAAAGAGCTTGTATAATTCACAGCCTATTAAGTTAACCCAATTTCAAAACTGGTTCCACTTTGCATGAGAATGGACATCTGTGGCCTTCAAAATCCTCTACCATTTTTCATTCTTTATAAGGTATTCTTCTTTCCTTTACACTGCTGATCTCTAGCTGTGTCTTATACAAAAACTCGATTGAAACTGGTCAGATACCTAAAATGGTCATGGCCTGTTATGTGCAAAATATATAATTATAGTGAAATATTATAGAAAAAAATGCCTTCACAGGGGCAGAACTTGAACCAGAAATTCTCACTTTGATTCAGATAAGCCATTTGGTCACCAGTATTGGTCAACTTGCTATATATTTTGGCAATAAAGTCACCTGGTTTCCAGTGCTGATAGGTCGATAGCTCTCAATAGGATCTAAAGGCATCATCATATGGTGTCCAGCTCTTCTGTAGACGGCCCTACACAAATATTTGAAAAAAAAAAATCCCAATTTTAGGTTTCTGCTTATGTAATTCTTGCATTTAATTTAACATTCAGCCTTTGTTTGCTGAAAAAATGTAACACTACATCAAGTAAATCAAGTACTACATGCTAGTAGTATACTATCCCTATAAATATGTGGAGCTTTAAGATACAGGGATATACATTAAGCAGAGAGCAGTACTTTCAAGCTGAGGAGCAGCCAACTCTCACACTTAGATGGTGAAACCAAACTCTAATTATAAGATAATGTCTCATGAATATATCTTCATATTTCAACATCCAGTAGAACATAATACAGTCTAATTTATAAGGTGCCTTATCATGCAAACTTCCATAGGCACAGTAATTTAAAAGGGATTATATATAAGCCCCTCTAAAAGCAAATATCAAAAAGAAAAGATTCTTGCATCTTGTTATATTTCAGAAACTTTTATTGAAGGAGTTTCTCTGCTTTTGGGGTGGTGTCAAAATCCAGAAAGAAGGCGGCACATGCCAAAATCATTAAAATTGGATGTTTCATTCTGGTACTTAAATCTACGTCTGGCAATCAAGGAAAGGTCACAAATTCACCTTTTCAAAGGGCTGTGCCTTAGATCTGTGTAAATTAGTGTCATTTCATCAACTTACAGCAGCTGAGGATAAACCCACTGCTTTTAGGAATGTTGTGGGAACACTTGGTTTGATTCTTCACATTCACAAGTATTCCTAAAATAAAGAGGATTCTCCCCCCATGATTTTTGTGATCCAAGTTTCCAAATGTCAGGATCTTGTAATTACTTTCTCATGGACTTTCAGAGTACAAAGTGTTCCTGATTTCCATTGCTACCAGGCATGGGCTGCAGGATGTGAAGGGAAGCAGAATTTACCTGTCCGAAGTCAGGACAGCAAAAGCTCCTCAGGCAGTTTTGAAAAGCGTGAATGGCTTGAAGATTTTTCATGCAAAAGACACATAAGAATAAAGCACTTCTGTGCCCTGCTATCTAACTCTGCCACATAGACATCTTTTTCCCATTCTCCTAATAAACAGGGTTCATGGATAAATTCCAGCTGATTGCTACTCTGAACAAAGCAAGAGCTATGGAAATGCTGGCGAGCACATTCTCACCAAGATTTGCATAAGTTTTCATTCAGGATTACAGGCTTTGTCCTACCCAGATGAAGACATTTAACATTTTCTTTGACTTTATCAGCAGTTGGAGCATCAGTAACATGGTTAATAGGCTGCCTCAGGAAGCCAAGGCTCCACTTCTTTTTTCAATTTCTGTTTTAAGGGGAGTTAGACATTTTGTAAAGATGTTAACTTATGAGCATTGCCTGCTGCTCGTATAAGTGGAGATACCTTTGGTCAAAATGAGATTCCTGGGTACTTTAGATTTTGTTCTCAGGTACCAAGGAGATGCTTTTACCAAAGATTTGTCACTTGAGATACTGCAAGTACAGACAACCCACAGAAACCCCAGCTTCCAAACAAGATGGAAAGGTAGTTTGCATGTAGAGTTGTGCACACATGTTATGATTAGCCTGTTTGAACACTTGGGCACTAGCAGAAAATGGTGTAAATAAATATCATTCCATCACTGTGGGGTTGTCTGCCCATTCCCCTCGGATGAGGGAGGTGAACAGTTACCATGAGAATGAAAAAGCACACCCAGTGTTTCCTCCAGGACATTCATCACTGAAAATGCACCCTGGGATCAGATTCTGCACACCAAAATTCTATTCTTGGAAAGGCATAAAAAGAAATCTTCGTGTAATAGCCCAGGTTAAAAAGGCAGACGCATCCGAACAAACCCAACTACCAGATGCTACCTTTGGATAGCATTCAATCTTTAACTATAGTTTTTAAAAGGCTTTCTCCAGGAAATTAATATAACCTATCTCAAGCCTATCACAACCTGCTTGACGTTCTTTACCCAGGAACAATCAAACAATTAGTATATATAAAGTAATTGAAATGACCTTTTCTGTGCACTGAGCCATTGTAAGTGATAGTATAGAAATGTACCAACATGTCACGACACCAACTGCATCGAGCTCAAGGAACCCATCCATTATTCTGAATAGATGCCTGGTAAAATGAATGGAATGTTTGTTATTACGAGAAAATAAGTCAAAAGCACTCAATAGCATTAATCAAATAAAAATAATGTATAAATTTAAACTTTCAAGAAGGAAAACAGTGAATCATCTGTGAACTTGGCACTGTATCAAGCATACACCATTCATCTTCACTTGAAAGGCCCTTCATGACCTATCCACACTGCACCTTATCATTTCTTTCTGTGTTATCATCATGTCAGCTCTCTCCTTGGATTGGCCAATGGTGACTGCCATCATCCCCTCTCTGTTACACTTCTGCCCTTTCTCCCATGCCAGCCTTCATGTATGGAAGAATCTCTCACAAATATCATCAAACTTCATTGCTCTCTCTCAAATGCTGCTAGAAATGTTTATTTTCCTTGGATAGCCATGGGAAAATACTTGGTACTGAATATAACGACTTTTTTAAACTCTGCCTATTCTTATCTAATTATTTCCTTGTGCTTCCCTGTCTGTCTGGTACAACTTCAATATTTTGGTTCTGCATCTCCTGCTTCTAGTTCTTGTCTTAGACTAGAACTGACTAAGTAAGGACAGGAATTTAGTCCTTGGTGTATATTTACAGAGTACTCAGTATGAGAGGTTTCTGTCCATAACTGGGGATTCTTAACCATTACTGCTTTATTAATGATAACTTCTCAGCAGAGCTGAACACTTTTATTTGGGTTATATAAAACCCAGTGGCAACATCCAACTATATGGACTCAGTCTTCTCATTATTGAAAAATGAAACTTCCAAAAAAATTTTTTTTCCGTATAAATAGGGAATTTACTAGAGAATACTCTGACAATCAGTGTAAAATTAATCACAATCTCTTCAAGTCATTTTTAGAGGAAAAAAATTAACATGAACAGAAGATCATAAAGACCTCCAGCCACCTACCATCCATATAAGTTAATTTTCCTTGTGACCTGAAGATGCAGGTTGAAATCACCCATGTCTGGTTGTGTTCTTGGTGAGCTGGACAGCTTCAATGAAGAGAGACATTATTGCTACATCACTCTGGGAAAGGCACTGAAGTCTGGCACTTCTGTTTGCAGTGCTTTAATTTTCATTGCATATGCCCATCATGGGAGAAAACTAATTTATTACTAGGTTAGGAAAAAGTTTGCTTTGACCAGCCTTGGTAATACTTGGTTTTCATTTAAATGCTTTTGTTTCTATCTAAAACATATTTTCAGACATTTTTCTCCCCTCACAGCCCTAATCTCAAGTAATAACTTAAGAAAAGCAGCAGAATTTAATATAAACCTTTACTGGTAAGACAGGTAATAATAATACTAACAGTAAAAAGTGATTTCCCCCCCACCACCACAGTTATTCGTCATTCTCCAATGCCTGAGGGAGAAAAGGTGAACTTTCTACATGTCTGAATGTCATGAAATTCAGGCAGTTTCAGTGCAAGAAAGAATGAATTCCAAAGCTGTGAATCTGTTCTTTCCATTATGGCTCCAAAAGAAATACAAGACCTTCCACAACATGTAGGGAAATAAAAATGTCTCATGGCTGTAGAGTTTGCTAAACCCCAGACACTTGGTATTTGTACTGAGCAGGTTATTGTGAAGTGTGTGGCAGTGGTGTCAGGTAAATATTTCTTGTTGTGCACAATAAGAGAGACTCTAGAAATAATCAATAGCAACTAATATAAAATGAAAGAAAAATCAAATATATTTTCTTTAGTTTGTTTGTTTTAAAATCATGCTTAATTTTGAAGTTGCATTTCATCATTTCTCTCATCAGCTTGTGGCTGGGACAATGGTGTGATGCTGCATGGAAAAGAATGAGTAGTGGTGCCTCTTTTACCAAAATCAATGGCAAACACTCCCTGACTAAAGAGGCACAAAAAGAGAGCTCCAGAATAAATGGAACTGCACCCATGTTTTGTCAAAGGAAGGACACCAGGAGTTTAACTGTGAACTGATGTTTCATAAGACCTTGGAGTGGCACAGGCACCCAGCTACCCTGCAAAATCAGTTTCTGTGAAGCAACAACCAACCAAATAAATATCAATCCTCTTAAACAAGGAGGAATGAGTCTCAGAGGTAATTTCTGTGTTTCTCATCACTGGTGGGAAGAAGCACAGGTTTGCTTGGTGGGGCACACAGTCCTCCCACGTGGAAATATAAGTGGAGTTGAACACCAACCAGTCTGAGCTCCCAGCTCTTCCTGCTACGTCAGCAGACAAATCCAGATGTGCAGGGGACAAAATCCTTTGCCTTCACTAGCTGGAGATAAGAGACACTCATGGAGTAGCCATCCAGGCTAAGAAATGAAGCAGAAAGTTCTCAATACTTTGAGCAATTTTAACACATTGTGTGGCAATTTTAAGACAGTTTTCAGGTGAGGACTTGGCCCTCATCCTCCCATTGCACAGATGCATTTAAATAGGGATGAACAATTATGGTTTTTTGCCAAGGCCCAGGATACCACATCAAACCCGAACCCCACTGTTTCACACAGCACTCATTGTTCACACCACTTAAAAGCCTTCTGTATGTGGCGTGCCAAGGAACAGATGCAAATAGAGGTCAAGATACTGCACTAGACTCCTCTCACTAGACAAGCTTCTGGCCTCCTAATGAGTGATTTTTTAATTAAAAGTGAGGTGGCACATGCAGGTTGTCATCTCATCAGTGGAAGTTAGAAACGCTGAGCTTGGGGTAATGGTTCATTGTGTAACATTTAACAAAGTCTTTTTCTTTCTTATAAAAGCCCAAGCAAACACAGACATTTTATCAGCACCACATCTGAGTGTAGAACATACTGAATATCTTATATACCACAATAAAATGTAACAGCCTCATGTTAAGTGTCCCACTGCAGCCCCAGCCAATTCTTCCCACAGCCACAGGCTGCTTTTCCCCTGGCCTGGGGGTCCCTGGGAGCCCCCTCCAAGCAGGTGCAGCCCTGCAGACAGAGCAGGCACACACTCAGCAACATGCTCCAGCTTTCTTCAGACCCTTTCTCTTCAGGCTCCCAGCTCTATTTCCCCCTAGAACAAAATACATAAAACAAATTCACCTCATCAGCCACGTCACCTTTCTTCTGTCTGCCAAGGTCTTTGCAGACCCTCCAGTGTAACACCTGACAAACTGCATTCTCTCCCACTCAGGCTTTCCATACTGCTCTCCCTGTAATTGTATCCACCACTAGGGTACTCTTTAATAGCCACCTGCTATTTTTTAAAGACCTGACGACCAGGTGAAGGGCTTTAGAGGCCAGATGAACCATCTAGCTCCAGCTAGATGTTTCAGCTTAGGGCATTTCAGAGCGTGGTCTCGTGCCTTTGTAAATGCCAGCCTTTGTCTGATGAGGTATCTGTAAAAATCTTCCTTTGCTGTGGTTGCACATCACATTTTTACAGAAGGTGGGCTTGATCTAGAGGGAGGAAGCAGAGGCAGAGCCAGCAGACTCTGAATTCCCTAAGAGCTCAAGGGCTGCAGACCCTGGTTCTGTCACTGCAGCAGGATGAATTTCACCTCCCAGCAGAATGGCACCTGCAAGAGAAGAGCAGGTGAGAGGGCAGGAACACCTGGATTCGCTTCTTTTCTCTGCCCAGATTTCAGTTTATTATTTAGTCTCTCAATACTTTTCCTTCCTATCTCTAAATTCATCATTTGAGAACCTTCTCCTCCAACCTCATCTGGAGATATCAGTTCTTTCCCACTTCATTGAAACACTAAATATATATTAGGTGATGGGGCTCTTAGATGATGCTTGAGTGTGGTGATACAGGACACACTTAGAACAGGCTGGTTATATGTCTATTACAAACTTTATTTTTCACATAATCAGGCAAGGAAAGATTAACAAGTCTTTCCTTTAGAGCACAGCCCCAAGTCATGGCACTAGCTGATGCTTCATTCCCTCTCCTGAGTAACCCCTGAACTTTTCAGCCATCTTCTAAATCCATTGTGTCTGGTTTCAGTAAGATTAGATGCACTTTTAGATGGCCCACTATGAGATTTTGATGGGTTGCATTATCAATCAAACTTTAGGGATGTTGAATGAATGGCCGCACGTATTAAATCAGCTGGGGGATTATTTTTTCTGGTTTTGCCAATTTTATAGGCAGCACCACCTTTTTATTACTATTACTCTCACTGAACACAGAAATCAGTGAAAATCTTATCCTTCTTTCAAGCTTTGCCAATAATTTATTAAGACTCTTTTGTAACAAGCATTCATGAGTTTTCTCACAAGAAATTAGTAAAGAAATTGAGTAAAGATCAAGAGAGGACTGTAGAGTTTGGGGAGCAATATAACAGCCACAGCTATTTAGTCACCTGCAAGAAATCCCACTGAAGCTCAGGGGACTGCTTTTATCTGCAAACACAAGCCATGATTCCCTGGCAGAACTCACAGTTATTTCCAAAGAAAAGGCACATCTTGCAAACAGGGATCTCCTTAACCAAAGAATGGATGAAAGAAAGATTTCCAAGTTGCACCAATCCCACACTGAGATTTTGCTAAAGGTGTCCATTCCTTGCAACACTGGGTCTAATCCTGCTCTGCTGAAATTATTGGAAGAAATTTCCTGTCAACTCCTTCCTAAGAGGAGTGCAGTTGTCATCACAGTGTTGAAACGATATTGCAAAATACTCGCTTGTGTTTCCAAAATTTTTTTTTTTTTTTGTAATTGCCAGCAATTAAGCATGTTTATCAGATTTTAGCCTCTCTCCATCATTCAGAGAGGTAATTAAAGGTTTAGTCATTGCATACTGGGCTGTTTTTCTGTTTCATTAGCTGCAGTGAGTCTCTGAGAATGGGGCTGATGCTGCCCTTACAGTGTTGCAACTCCACAGAGGTTCCCGTGGGCAGGCAGGACACTGCTCAGTGCACCTTCCTTCTCTTTTAAATCCCACGTCCTGCAAAGCCCATTTCACCCTGGGACATGGGCTGGACTTATTGGTGAAAAATTTACCTGTTCCAACCTCTCTGAAAATTAAGTCATTTATTAATCCAGTGCCAAAGCTGGATTTGTGACTAATACCACAATATTCTGCATGAGAGTTGGGCACTTAAACACCTTATCTAAGGTTTTATTCCTTCAGATGCCAAAAAGGAAGAAACTGTTGTTGTTTCAAGCTAAACCCGGGTTCACCTTTAGTCCTGGGTTTAATCAGAAAGTCTTTCAGCCCAGATGGCTGCTGGTTGAGTCTCCATCCTGCTCCTCCAGACACAAAATCTCGCTGTTTCTGGGCAAAACATTGGTACTACCACTTACAAGGCTTAGCATCTCTCTTAAGGCTGTAGTACAGCAGCTTTGTGCCTCTTGGCACCTCTGGTTTCTGCTTACCCAGAGCTGTCAAACCAAAATTACAGCAAGTAGAAATCCAAAGCACTTTAGGATTCACTATTTACTTTTGATTCTGCACTGCAGAGTCTGACTCCAACACATTCAGGTATCACAATTGCAATTTCTGAAGCTATTTACCTTGAAAAGTTTGTATTACAGCGTTAGTGGTGGTATATGAAAATAAAATATTTACTCAGTTGTGGGATTCACTCCTCAGCTGCAGCAAGGGGTTTGCCTCAAAAGAGACAGAGGGCTTTTTACTGACCTAGAGGAGTGCCATTATACTTGGAAAAATAATCATGAATCCGTTGCCTACATGAAATTATTCTACATTGCATAAAAGATTGTTTACAACCCCTCAACTCCACACAAAGGCAATGTCATGTTGTAAGTGAACAGAAAAATAATAAAATAATGGAATAATATTGTTGAGAGTCATTATAAAAAATATTATTTTGCCATTGTTTGAGATGCCTGTATTAAACTGACAGCTGGGATAGAAGTAATCTGAATTTCAGTGGTATATATGCTGCAAAAATCAGTGCTGCAATAAACAAAAATAAGTTTAATGCACTCACAGCCTCACACCTGTCCTGTTGCTCTGTCCAGATTCTGTTTAAATCATCCCTATCACAATGTTATAAAGAGTCCATTTTGCAGGACACATAAAAGAAAAGAATTTCTACCCAAAAATTTGTGAGCATGTTAAAAAAAAAAAATTAATTTTGTCCATGTTATATTTTCTAATTATTTTATAAAATATATTTTAAAATCAGTAAGTTTGCAAATAATAAATTAGTAATTCCAGTAACCCTTGTTTAATGGAAAAGTAATGATTTTGTTAATGATAGATGTAAACATGAATTTAATGGGCTAGTACACTTCTTCAGATTAATTATTTTCTTCATTGCTTAAGAGGTTTCACCTTCATTCTCAAAAGAATTTTTCCAGCATCATCTTCTAAGCATTAGATGTCACTGTATCTTTTTTTGCTGAAATACTGGATTTTGAGAGCAGTTTCTCCCTATACAGACATTTCATAAATCACCTTGTAATTCTCCTTTGGATAAATAAAGCAGTATATTTTTTAATTGGTTGGTATAAATCATATTTTCCAGACTGTACATCACCCAACCAAGTAAATCCAGAACACTTCCCTGTGACATTTTCCCCCTTGACTTAAAAACGCACATTCCAGCCACTTGTTAATTTTCACTCACACAAAATCAAGATTTTACTGGATTCAAGTCATCCCTGCTCAAATAAAAGATGAGATTTAGAGTCAGCCTCCGATATGTTTACAAATAACTTTTCTGCTGTTGGTCAGGAAATTGATTTGAACCCAATCCAGTTCTACCCACAAGATTCCTTCTGTTTTCTGCCCACTCTCCCACACCACAGCTCAAGCACATTCATCTTTGGTGTTCCCTTCAGAACCTCCCTACCCCTCCAACTCCTGTGTTCAAGTCATGATTTCTGCTTCACTATTGTTTTACCAACCTAACTGTGTTTTATTTGCCTCTACAAACTGCTCCAGCTTCTCAAGCTCATCCGTTTTGTCCATTCCTGGTACTGCTAAGCCAATATTAAAGTTATTTCTCACTGTCCAGACCAGTTCTTCAGCTGTGTGTGCTGGACATCCACACCTGACTGCTCACAGCAGGCTGCACACCCTTATGCAGATGAGTTATCCAAGTTTCTTTTCCCTAGCTTTCAATTCAGTTTAATTCCTCATCATTTAGGACAGCCCTTGTCCTTGAAGAAATTTAGTTACATTAGAAAATAATGCTTTTGCATGACTTGGATGGATCTTTAACAACTTCTGAAAAATATGGCTGCAGGAATTATAATATTATTGCTAAATTAATTTTAGTGAAATGCTTCTGCAGAGCATGCTTCAGGAATTTCTATAAGTTATATTTATCCCACCAGTGAGGATTATCTGACTTTTTATAAGCTAATCCTCTTGAGTGCTACGTCTCAATCCTATGAGAAAGCATGTAATATTTTACATTACAAGTGTTTTAATTTTATCTTCATTAATTTCCACTTTAAACACATATAAGTGTTCCCAAAGAAGGGCAGACAGCAATCCAGATGCAACATTCATAGGTTTTGGTATTTTCCATTATCATGCAATAGCATCTAGTATTTTTGAGCAATTCCTTTGTTTTCACTCTTATTCCCATTGCCTCTTTTTTCACAGGCCATCCCCATATTTTCATGTCTTGGCAAGTATCAGCTGCAAGGCTGATTCACCTTCTGATGATTTTTTTGGTCTCACTAGAGCAATCAAGGGAAGAAAAAAGCAGTTCTTTAGTATTTATATTGAATTGTGTTTATATGGGTGGCCAAATTCTGCCCTTCATATGGGTGTACAGCCCTTCCTGTGAATTATGCCCTTTAATGCAGTGATCCTTCATGCCTTGCACAAGAAAATGAATATTTTTTTGCCTACAAAGTGAGGTAGGAGATAATTATTCCTTCATTTCAGTGAAGTCATACAGCAGCTATGGATCTGCTCTAAATGTAGAGATGATATTCATTCAAAAGCCATGACTGGGCTCTGATATGTGATTTTGAATAATGGTGGGGCCTTTATTGGGATGTCCAGGATTATCTGCCTGGATAATTTTTCCAACACATGTGTTGAAAACATTACAACTTTTAAACTATTCATGATTGCACTAATACATCACACAAATTTTCCTTGGGTAGGCTAAAAACACTGAAAAAGGGATGAGAAATAGGAGTAAGCAGTAAGCAGACCATGAGAAATTCACCAGATTTCAGAAAGGACACGATTACACACCGGCTGTTTGAACAAACAGAAAGTCACAGTCACAAGCTGGAATCCTCCTGAAGCTGTTGGTAGTGAGTCAACAGAAAGTCTGACAAACCTGGATCTCACAGGTGAGGCAGGAATGACACTTCAATGTCTCATGCTGTTTTCTGGGCAGAGCAGAGGAGTCACAGCTTTGCAGCTGATGAGCATCCACCACCTCTGCTGTGATTCTCCACCCTTTCTGTCTCTCAAACTCTACTGTGGCTCCTGAGACCCAGAAGCAGCTTTGTGCAGGCAGGTGTGCATGATTTCTGTGCTCTTAAATCTCACTAGCACTATTGCAGTGCTTCAGGGACACTGAAATCACACCTTGACTTCTGTCAGCTTTCCAGAGACAGGTGAGTTTCAAGAGAGAAAACAACACTTTGAAAAAACATGCAGCCCATTGCACATCACTTCTATTAATTACAGAATGTTCTGTGGCTCCTTTGCACCCAGGTGCCAAGCTCAGCAATGAGCACCAGTGGCTGCCATGACAAAACCCAATTTGGGCTGCAGCACTGACAGGAGAGGACACTGAAAGCCACAAGGGAAACAAACACCACCACTGGATATGGCTCAGTCTGTAGAAACACTCCTGAATTTTATAGACAGGTGTTTCTGTTCATTTACAATGCTGTAAAAGCTGGTTTAGCTACCTAATAAAGGTTTACAAGGCAATTCCATTATCTATTTCTATAATACAATAACATTTGTTTCTGCAGAATTCATTTGTCTTGGGTGAAAACTCAGGTATTTCCTAGAGAAGCTTCTTAGCACATTCCCCTTCAGAGACTTTCCTCCTTGTGAAATTGCAGCTGCAGGTCTGAGAGAAATGGAGCAATTTTCTCTCCCCTAACTTGAGCAGCATTGCAAACAGCCTGTCCTCATCAGAATATGAAAATGTTCCAGTTACATCTGTGACTCCTGCTGCTCTCTACACCGCTGCTTTTCAGAGGCAGAGACAAATCCTCCCAGTGTTCCTGAGCAATACATTTTGCATTTGGAGCTCTGACTTGGCTGACACTTTTTAAAATATACATATATATTCAGAGTCAGACAGCTCCCTGGTGACTATTACACAGCTGCAGATGCTGAAGGGCACAAATTATTCCTACAAAGGTCAACATTACCTTACACTAAAAAATTGTCTTCCTGACCATTCATTCTTTCTTGACTTCCACACTGCGAACAAGTGATGAATTTTTATGATTTCACCACCAGCCATTGGTCATATTATGTACCTCTTGGGGAGAAGAAGTGAGGAGGTGGAAAGAGACCCCAAACCACATGTAGACACCTAAAGATGTGTCCTTTTTGTTTCACAGGATGACATTAAACCAGGAGAGCCAAAGTTTCACTCATAAGCTGTTGTGGGACTTAATAACAGTCAGTGTAAGTGAGGCACAGAATGAGTCTTCTAAAAGGGATGCAAGGATGTGTCCAGACAGCCCAAATTTAAACTCATATTCAAGTCTACTGTTTCCTACTGGCTGGCCAGTTCAGAAGGCAAAGAGCCAAGCAGCAGATCTGAGACCTTTGTGGAAGTTAGTTAGGCAATTTTAATATTGCCCAGAGCTGCTTAGCAGTAAGTGAAATTCCCCAGGCAGAACCTGTGTGGAGGATAGACATTCTGCTTCATGAAGGAATATGCTACTTTAAAATTTGATTAAATTCAGATGTGGGATGAAAGACAGAAAAATTAGAAGTTCCTCATGACTTTCCTTTAACTAACTGAAATATTATATTCACCTACATTGAAAAATTTTAGTTTGGTTATTGCAATACTGAAAGCAGCATAAATTTAAAAGATCTCCACTTCAAAAATGAAAGCTTATGTGTTGCAAGCTTCATAAGAATCCCTTCTTACTTTTTTCTTCTGCTCCATATTCTCCTTAAAATTGGTATCATTGCATCAAATGTTTTTATTTCAGCTGAAGTTGAAAAAAAAAGGTTCCCTCAAAGAGATTCCTATTAGCTTTTCCCGCTTACTACTGCACACACTACTTTCTCCAACAGAAAATGGATGAAGAAAGAACTGGCTGTTCTTTAATACTTTATTAAAAATGCTCAGCTCCTCTAATACCACAGGAGACGTAGAATGGAGTAGAATTCACAGGCTGCAGGCAAGAACTTTCTCCCCTTTTGTCAGAGCAGGCAGCATGTAGAGTCTGGCCCTAATCAGATTAGGTTGTGCATATTTATAAACATCTGAAGGCCATAAAGAAAGACTCCCAATTAAAAGATACTCTGGATTTGCTTCTGCAAGAGTTGCAGAAAAACATGGCGATTAACATTTCCATTAGAGCCTGGGTTTGGCACAAGCCCCACTTGTTGAACTGGGTCCTCTGGAAATCTCTTTTCTACCAGAACGCATCCCTGGGTTCTTTTCAGATACATTGAAAAAACATGTCCCATTTGATCTGGGTGTATGAAATTACACAATGCCATGTCACTGCATGGGATGTAACCCCACGTAATGTAATGCACATTCAAGCAAAACTTCTTTTCCATTATGGGCAGGAGTAAATTACAGATAGGAGTTTACCATAATTAACCACAAACTGGCAGTAAGGCCTATTTTCTGTCTTTGTAGATTACTATCAAGTTACCTAAGCCCTTCTCGAGCTTACTTTTAAAAGTAGTTAAGAATATAAAAGATATTTAAGATGAATCCATTCTCTGGATAAACATGTTGTGTGAGCCATCCAAGCTATTTGGAATGGAGAATGAATCCAAGATGCTGGTTAGGTGTGGTCTGTTTGGTCAACAGCCCAACCCTGCCTACAGTTTTTCACAAAAATATTTAACTTATTTTTTTCCCATTTATTCCTCAATTGAGATCTGTGCTGTTGTTATCTCTTAACAATAGCACAAGGCTGAACTCATGTCCAGCAGCTGCCCACAATGTGTCTCCTACAGCTGAAATCACTTCATCATTTATTATTCCAAAACACTAAATAAGGGCAGACATTTTCCTAAAGAATTGATTTTTAAGGGCTCAGTATCAATCAGTTCTTTTTGCCTTTGATCCTCAGTAATCAGGGAGCCAAACATTTAGAGAATTCAATATGTAGCCCATTTAAATATATTCTAGACTTTCTGAATGTTCCCATGAACCACCAATTTGCTTTAGACAATCAGCAAACTTTTTATTAACAGGCTGCTTTATCAGCACGCAAGGCAAGCTCACAGCAGTGTTTCTCTGAGACAGATCTAGAAAAGTAAGCACCCTAATTGGGCCATTTGCATTTTAATATTGCTTCAGCAGCTCTGATTAGCAATACTTTGTCAAAGCACAGGTGCTGAGCCTTCCTAGTGCAGCCTGCACTGTCACTTATGGCCCACAGATCCATCTGCAGACCACATCCATCCATCCATCCCTGCCTTCATGCACTGGAGGAGTTTCAGTCAATATTTCTGTAGGATTTTTGTGGGTCAGTTCAGCAATGAGTCCAATCTTTTAAAGCAGTGTCTTTCCAGATCCATTTCTTTTTGCAAAATGGACCTTTCCAACACCTCAGGACTTTTTTACTTAAAATGTCCAAGTTTCAATTGCCTCTTATTTTACTTTATTAAATGAAGCAATCTCCAACCACTACAAAACATTGGAGTAATTTATTCAAATGCAACCTGCCCTATGAGCAAGAGCTAGAATCTCACAAAAGCAGCTGCATCTGTATCAACATTTCACTTTGGAAGATGCACTTTGGCTGTCCTGGGATATGTTCAGGTGGGGAGAGCAGGAAGAGGGATGTATTCATCATCAGAATATAGAGAAAATGCTAAAGATAAAAATTTCTGCAGAACTTTTTTTTTTAATTCTTTCTTGAAAATAAAAGCTAAAAGTGTGGACTTCCACTTTATTATTATTACTATTATTATTACTACTACTACTGGAATTACAGTTCTGGACATGCCTCAGGAAGGAAGCACATGTGATCACACAACACCTGCAGACTGCTGTGTCAAACAGGATGGGAAAATCACCTGCTCACAGCACAAAAAGACTTTTCTATCACATATTGTAAAACAAGATTCTGTAAGTGCCCTGGAGGAGCTGCCTTTTCATTGCTGAGCCCTGTTATAACACTGCTCCTCATGTAATTCTCACTCAGACTAATAACATATGATTTCAAGTCATATCCAGGCTATAATGAAAGTGGAAAAAAACCTTGAAGTGGTGCCAAACAGACCCAGTGGTTTTGTGGACCTTAGGCCTTGTGTTGTGGAACACAACCCAGAGTAAAAGGAGTGAATTAAAAAGATAATTCTGCAGGTCAGTTTTGATACAAAAATTGAACACAGTAAAGGGCAAATAAATTATTATAATTTTAGTACTGACTTGAAATAAAATATGTGAAATATATCTCTCTTCTTCTATTCCTCCAAACATTAAAGACACCCCTGCTACTTTTGAAACCAGCAATCACTTTCTAAGTGCACAAAAAATCAGCAGAAAGCTGATTGGTTTCTGCCTCAAACCTGTTATCAGCAGAATATCAAGAACATAAATCAATGTCTATAAATCTGCTCCCTTTCCTGAGCTGAACCTCATCAACAACAAAAATAAAGCTTCAACCTCAGTTTCAGCTCCATGGGTATCTCTAATGTCTCTCCAGCATCTCTCCATAATCTGTGGACTCACAACAATAACTCCCATTTCTTTTATATTCGATAGAATAAATAGGCCAAAACATGCTTGGTAATTTTGAGCAGGATTCTTGAGACTGGGATTGGATGGGTTTGCCATCCAGTTGTTTTCTGCATTAGGTTTATTTATTTATTTATTATTAGGTGTATTTCAGAGACATCCAACTACCTCAGAGTGAGGACACATCCTTCTTCATGATGATGAGTCTTCCCAGAGGAGGCCTGCTTGGAGATTTAGAAGCAGATTCTTGTGACTGAATCATCATCGTTCAATTGTTCTCCATTAAAAATAACTTTATTATGTAAACAATTAAGTTCAATTATATGGATTTAGAAAGCTTTTAGTCCAGCTTGCTCTTGCAGTGACATGTTATAACATACGTCTTAACACCACTTCTGAGAAGGCTGTACCCAAAAAAACACTTTTCTTAGGTTACCATAATCCTTTGGGTCTGTACCTGAACTGCCACGAAATCTGGTGGGACACGTGCAGAGAGCAGGGATGTGTCAGAAACTTCACCTCTTCCCTGGCTTTCCAACCCTTCCTCTGAAAGAACAACATCCAACAAAGACAGAGCCCTCTGGAAGGCACAAGGGAGCCTGACATGGGATGGGGTTCTTCCCCCCAGGATGGTCACAGCCACCAAATCCCACCCAGAGGGACAGCTCTTGACTCAAGGAGCTGAACTTTGCTCAATTTTGCTTCACAAAGCCCAAACAAAACACATCAGTGAGACATTCCCCCTTTTAGATGCCTGGTGTCAGCCACACAGGAAGCTGAACTAACGTGGACTTGCTTGGGCACTCACACTAATCACATTTCCTGGGGTCTAGGAACTGCTCTCACTTGCCAGTTTGAGCACTCTGTGCTTCTCCTCTCACAGCCTGAAGGATTTGCTAAAAGTTAATTCCAATTGTTCTATGCTGGCACAAATATTTAATTGACTAAAATAAAGTGTTTTCATAAATACTTCCAGATTGAAGGCTTGTTCTCTCTGACTTTAAGTTGAAGTTCTTTTCTTAAAGAAGGACTTCACCTCTACCTAAATTAATTTCAGCAGCTTCCTTCTGGAGTAAGGGGAAGAAAATAATGTCACATCTGTGTAAGTTACTAAACTAACTTGGAGATAAGTCCTCCAGTGGACAACAGCTGCTTTCTCTCCCCTCTCTTTACATTTAATATCATTGTATGTCATCTTAACAGCTGTATTTACTACAAATTCCCTGTGAAGCTTTTGGGTCATTCACTTTCTAAAAGCATAACCCAGAAATGCACACTCAGGGCGTTAATGCTCACCCTGGCTTGACTCACACTCATAATGGCTCCTTGGGTGATTAGCAGTTCTCATCATCAGGTCCTGCATGATTTAAAAAAAAAAAATCCTTAATGGCAATAACAATATTAGGAGTCAGCTATTTCATACTAATGACTTGTTAATGTAACATTATTGCTGGTGCTTTAAGCACTGTTGTCCTTGAATGCTGCACTGCATTCATGAAGGACTTTGGGAAAAAAGAGAGAATGGTGCTGAGACTTATTGCATTAAGAGATCGGTTTAACAGATTGTTTAGTTTTGGTAATATAATTTGACATCTAAACATAAGCTGAGAGGGATCTCCCACAAAACCTTTGATAATATGATTCATTGTCAAATGTTTGTTTTGCCTATCTGGTACTCATTAATTAATTCTTTTTAATATATCTTGGATTTACTGATTTGGAAAAAGAGAATTATTCTTATTGATGTTGCTAAAATATCCAGGTGGCTTGAATTTCACCAACTAGATGGTATAATCTAGCACATTTGTGTAGACCTAATCAAATCTCTGCTAACAGATGTGAAGAGCCCAGCATGGGAGCAAATGTTTGTGTCTATATGATAATTAAATTACCTCAATAAAGAGAATAAATGAACAATGATGACTATAGTTT
Organism: Pyrgilauda ruficollis; assembly: GCF_017590135.1. Taxonomy (NCBI): domain Eukaryota; kingdom Metazoa; phylum Chordata; class Aves; order Passeriformes; family Passeridae; genus Pyrgilauda; species Pyrgilauda ruficollis. The sequence goes on along the minus strand of NW_024513654.1, from coordinate 5,922,696 downwards.
TTCTAAACCTAGGTTATCTTCCTCATGCACAGCCTCTATTAACCCCTTTAGCAATTGGTAAAACGAAGTATTTCAGAATGAGCCGTGGTTTTCAGGTAGTGCCTGTGATAAAATCTATTGACCAGGTAATGTGATTAAATATTCCTGTGCATCACTATTAAAGAAAATCAAATAAACAATAAGTTCTGCACTAAAGATATGCTATGTACAGTGCATTTCATTTCATATAAACAGTTGTGACACCATCAGTCTGTGTTTTAATTCATCTTTTAGTTCTCTCATTCCTGGGGAATCGCTTTGATGATTACCACAGCATTCTTAAATATCTTTGTCCAAATTTTAAATGTGCTCAAATCTTTAACAGGCCTGTGTCCTTCATATAAGTTGGATGTGGCTGAATGGGCATTTCTGAGAGCCCCAGCAAGCACTTGAGTGACCCATGTGCTGCCAAGGATTTTCAAAACCTGGCCCTCTAAATCCAGTTCGCAATACAACCAGACAGAAAACATCATTTCAATGCCTACAAAGTGCAACAAAACCCTCTATTGCAATACATTCCTGAATATTCATTTTCCTAGAATTCACTTTAGGGAGATGTATGGAAACAAGTTTTAAGAGATAAAAAGATCTTTTAAACCCATCTTTGTTTTGAAGGTGGCCTGGTGGCAATGAGATGCTTCCTCAAGAAAGGGGAGCCAGCCCTTGGTAGCAGCATTGCTTTGCTATCACCAGGCAGGCCGAGCTGCAGCTGGAGTTCAAATCACTTCTGACCATGTTTTTGCTACAAACAGGGGAACAGTTCTTCCTCTGTTCACTCCGTGGCGTGCTCTGACCTTGCTGGAGGCTAAGTAATGTCACCAGCTGCATGTGTAACGTGGTCACTGGTGATGAAAAGTGAACCAGCAGGGCTCGCCTAGGGATGCAACCTCTTTTAACATATCTAACATTCCTGCAGGTGTGGTGGCTTTATTTGTGTGTTTTACTGTGTTTGTTTATTTGCCTGACTAACTAACTCATGTCCTCCTGCCCAGTGCAGATAGAGCCTTCTTATTTAACATTCCTGAAACTCTGAGTGTTTAGGATATAGATTGTTTCCAGTCTCAGGATGTAAAAGACATGGGATAGAAGTAAGAGAGATTAGGGCTCTTTTCCTCAAAGTTAAACAACTGGATTGGTTTTCAGGCAATGGGGCCCTGAAACAGCTAAATAAAAATAGTCCTGTACTTACAAGGAACTCACAGATTGTATTTCTAGAAGATCTGACCTAGGGGCAGGTTTGACCAGCAGCACTTGGGAATAGCCCAAACATATAAAACAGTTATCTCCTGGTGTCATAAAGTGATCTTTAGTCAGCTGAAGGGAGGTAGCAGCAGATTTGGAGTAATTTGGGAGGCTAATTATATCCTCTTTGTACTTAAATTAATCTTTCTACCAAGCCTTCTGTGCTGTGTCAGAGAAACCAAGTCCAGTCCCTCCCAGCTCAGCACCTCCCAAACTGCAGATTGCTTCTGAGAGGTCCTGCAAAGAGAAGATGGCTTTTACTGGACTTCATTGCATGAACAGAGAAATAGTGCTGGAACTTGGTGGAAAAGGGGCAAAAATCACTCAAAACCCCACAGAATGTGAAACAAACAAGTTCCCTTTCAGGAGTCCCAGACAAAAACCTTTTCTGATTATCCACATTCATATAGAAGTCCATCTCTTCTGTGGAATGTACACATACCGACTCTATCAACCAAATTCTCTCTTTTCAGTCTGTGTAGGTCTAAAATAAATATATCAACAACTATTTCCTCCTTGTCTACCTATTCAAAACAATTATAATGCTATTCTCTTTTGAAATATTCCCTTTAAGGAAGTATTTGGGGAAGTTTGTCCTGATTAGACTTGGATTCAAGCCCAAAAAACAAGTAGAGAGAATGGTCTTTTGCTGCCCCATAAACTTCCAGCTGGGCCAGAAGCACTGCCAATGACCTGTGAAAATTTATCATAAAATAAATAATCTTGTAACAGGGAAGAGGAAGGAGAGTTGCAAGTCTATTTGTGTCACCAACACAATTACTAAAATTATTTGTTCAGTTTGGAGGATGGGAGCAAAAGAGAGAAAGAGTTGGTGTGGATTGGTTTGGTTTAGTTTTGCTCCTTCTTGGTGGATGTAGATGTTTTGGAGTGTTTGAACACTGAGTGTTCCACACCAGTGCCAGAAGCAGCATGAACACTGGACTTTTCCCACTCAAATATCTCCTGCTCTGTAAGAGGTCACCAGCTCAGGACCTATGGTAACAGGAGAAGGAAATAAAATTGGAATCCACCCATTTGTCATCTGAACATCACTCAGATTACCAGGTCTTGGATTTCTCTCTTCCTCACCCAGGTCAACAACACTTGTGGAGATCTGTTTTGGCACGGGAGTTTGTGGGGCAGGGTGCTACACTTCCTTCACTTTTATTTCTGCCTCCTTGTTTCACAGCCTTGGCAGTGGGACCATCCTTTCCTGAAGGACCAAGTCTTAGAACTGCAATTTTGGGGTGCAATTGAAGCAGAGACACAGCCAGATACCTTTTGAGACATCAACTCCCCTTCTGTCTTTCTGCAGTCATTTCAGTGGCTTCTTCAAATTTCTCAGACAGGTTTTTATCTTTTCACTTCCATCCTGTCTACTTTCACACAGCTTTGTGTCGTTGTGAAGACTCAGAATTGTTCTCAGAACAAGAAACAACTTCTGCTTTTCCCCTTAACTCTGCTAAGAGCTCCCCATGAGTCACTCTGTGTTTTCCTTAACCACCCTTCAAGGATCCTCACTGTGCAGCCAGGTTTTAGTGCAGGTTTTCATAAACACATCTGAGTTACACAAGTGGGATTTTTTTTAAGTGGAAACAGGCTCAGTAATTTGTAAATATGCTTTGGTTGAAAAGGAGTTAAAAATACAGTCAAAGAGACTTTGCTTCCCTCCTTTCTCCCATGGTTCATGACCTTTGCTTTTTTCAACTTCCTCAATTTAGTTTCAGTAAATTGTCACAGAATGGCACAACACCTGCCTTGGGTACTTGAGAAATTGACTTTTCCTGCAAATTACCCTGATCAGTGACCTTGTCTGGCTACTAAAGGGGTTTGCAGAAGCAGCACAGCTTTATGTGTGGCCATCTTCCATCTTCTGATTGGTATTTAGCCCTTTGAAGTTCACTTATCTCCTTAATGTGCAGCTACCTTTTGGGGGAAAAAAAGAAAAAAAGGAAAAGGAAGAAAAAGGTTAAAAAAGGCCATGATACACTTGTCACATCTGAAACCAAAATGCTAACAGTAAGACAAAGTGTACTGCATCCTGGAAGATGCACACAGAAATGTAAGCTGGAAGGCTCCACTGATCCTCCTTTCCAGAAGAATGGCTATAATTTCTTTTTCTCTTTAGATGTTAAATGTTCAGATTCTGGTTGTCATTGTTGCAGTTGAGTTGTGTTTACTAGAAAGGATTTAACAAGGCTGACCTTTCCTTCCTATCCTTTATTAGAAGTCACTTCTCTGAGGAAAAAGCAAATATCTGTTCCTCCCCATACTGCACAAGTGTTGGGGCAGAGGTTACTTCTGGAAACCTAAAAGGTGAATTTCTTTTTTATGCTGAAGCTTTGATTTCACAGTGACATGTAAAGGGGTTATTTCTTTAATTAATTATTAATTGCTGTGGTGTCCAACAGGTGCCAGGTCTCAAGTGCAGTCCCTGGGGCAAGCAGCCTGAGGGGAAGCATGGTTCACAGCAACCTTGGGCAAATTGGCCCAGGAGAAAGTTCTGGAGCTACTTCCCACGTCCTTGTCAAATATCAAAGAAAAACAGTTAAAATGTAAACTTATATTAAGCATTGTACTTAATTCTGACAAGCTTTTAGGATCGAATTGCAGACTTTAGTCAACAAAGGGGAATGAGGCCGGGCTCTTCAATGGAGGGGAAGGTGGGACAGCTGTTTGAGAGCTCCTTGCATAGCTCTCATCTTATTTTTCACATCTGTTCTGTTTAATTTAGCTAAGCACTTTGAGTCACAACTTGTGGCTGAAAATTTAAATCCTATTTTACCTGGGACTCGGACTGATATTCTAGATCTTAGAAGGAAATTAAAAAATGCCTGAAAGATTACATTATCTAATAAATTTCCCCCACCCCACTCTCTTTATTTTTGCAACTGGTGAAGATTTATTGCTTAATTGCAATTTAAGAAAAATTTTAATGCAGTCAAATGCAAATTCTGTTTGCATATGTGGGATGATATTTCTTCCTCTCCTTCTTTTCCTCTTATCTTAAAAAAAGAAATGAACTGAAAAAAGTCCCCCAAAAAAGTTTCAGTAAAGAAAAAATAGCAGAGAACTGTTTTCTTTATTTATATTGCTGTCCTTATCCTGTCGGGCCTGATCCCCTCTCAAGATTTGTGATTTTAACCTTCTAACACCATCCTGAACTGCAGAAATATTGCCCTTGTTTTAGAGAGAGGGAAATTAAGACAGAGAGCTCATAACCCAAGAGGTCCACGGCCATGGGGACACTGTGTGCTTGGATGAGGAATGGTCTCCAGCCTGCTGAGCCCCAGAAGAGAATGGCCAGAGCAGCTGCAGGAGCAAACAGGACCCACACTGCTCACACAAGGATTCAGGTGTGTTCAGTGAGACAGAGAGAGCACCTCAAGAGCATCATGACACCAGCCCCTGCTCCTCCATCAGATCCCTCCTCTCCATCCCTCTGCCCAGCTCCCCAGCCACCCAGGGAGCTGCAGGGATGCTGCTGGCAGGTTCTGCTCCTGGTACTCCCTTCCCTCTGGAGGTTGTGGGTTTGTGCTCCCTTCCCCTCCCACAGCCTCAGGATGTACCTTAGGATCTTCCTTAGGGCTGGACACAGCCTGAACCCAGCACAGCCTGCAGTGTTCCACTAATGGGAGCTAATGAGAATAACAAACCAGGGTGACACGGGGCTCCCCTGCTGTTAGAGAGGGCAGGGACATGAAAGGGAGAAAGGTAAGAGAGCCCCAACGCCTGATACATTTAGAGCACGGGGATTTAGCTGGGATCCCCCCTGCCCCAGGGTCAGGCATGGCACGTGAGCTGTCCCTGCTCTGTGTCCCTGCAAAGGGGACTGAGCTGCACTGGGAGCTGTGTCCAGGGCTGGCTCTGCACCCCAGCACCCCAGCACGGGGTGGATGCCAGGACTGTGATGCTGCTCCCCAGCAGGAACCACAGCCAGGCCCTTTCAGCTGTTTTTTAAAACTGGCTGAGCAGCTCTGGTCAATGGGTGGCTGGTCTGATGAAAAGCCAACAAACCTCAGTACAAACACAGGCTTGGACAGAACTCTGATTTACAATTACCACAAGGTTTGAGACACAATTGTTTGTAGTTCCTCACTGTCTCACATCAGAGATCAGCTGTACAGAAAATCAGTACCCAACACCATGTTTTACCATAATTTAAAACAATTAAAACACTAATCACATCTTGAATCTGTTAACTTTCAGATAAGTATAATTAGACCCCAAAATGCTTTAAGTAGTGTTTACACATTTATTTACCAAAAGACAATTATTAAAACAAAGAAACATTCCCAGTTAATTGATGGAAAGATAGGAGAAAATGTAATTAATCATCATTAGAATATGCAGCCCTTTATTGTTCAATGGCCTGTCGCTGTGGGAACTGCTGGCTGTGACACCACTCCTGTCTCTGGGATTGCTCTGGGAGAAAAAGGGAGGTGGTGGCTGTGGAATGGGCTGGAATTACCTCGGGGTGCTGGTCCTTTCAAACCCTGCATGGCCTGGGAGCACGTGCCCAGGAGAGGGGCACCAGTGGGGACCACGGCAGGGCAAGGCCAGATGGACTCAGGGCAAAAAATCTGGTGGAAAGCAGAAGAAATTACACATGTCAGGAGAATTACACCAGCAAGGGAAGAAGAAAGAAGCCCCATGTCCTTAAGCTATTTGACTCTCCAAAGCACAATACAACAATATTAACTGTTGTGGGATGAGAGAGATTTTTATTCCAACATGATGTGAAGTAGCTTTGCTTGAAAGATTTCTTCTGTGTTTTCAAAAATCCTTCTGGCTTTTCCAGAGGGAAAATGGGGATTACACTAGTAAACCCTGAAAAAGCATGCCCATTGCAGGAGCATTTCTTCAGTGCAGAAACAACACTGGTTCTTTCTTTATTTGCAGCAACTTGGACAATTACTTTACTCAGAAAGACTTTTGGAGCTACATGAGCTGCCTTCTGTAAGACAGCAATATTTGTAAATTCGGGTTTATCCTCCAAACTATTAGTGAAGGATTGCCACAACTTTCTGCACTGCTTGCAAGAAAACTCACACTTTAAAGTCAGAACTGTTAACATTTCACTGTGATAAAACGACTTTATTCTTAACTGAATGGGATTCCAAAGGTAGAAAATACAATTTTTTTTTTTTATTTCAGCTCTTTTTATCATTATGGTTGAATTTCACCAGCCATAACATTGAAGTTTGAAATCTCTTGGTTTTTGTTCAGTTGTAGGTGTGCAGGCCTTACAAAATACTCTATTCAAAAAAGGCATGAAATTGCAATAGAGATGGTAATAATATTTTTTCTAATTTCTATGAACTTCTGTTGCCTAAGAACAGGATATATCCCTAAATCTATAGTTGTCCTTTTGGAAATAATTTCCACTTTTTTCTTCCTTCATTGGTTCTCATGATCTAGTCTTAGTCTTATAATCCATGACACAGCATTTTGTACTGAACCTCCAGCAGAACCTTCTTTATGGTACAAATGATCCATAAATCACACCTGAGACTCAGCAGCACCCAAAACAACTGACACATTTCTATAGAAAACTTTTTTTCTTGAGGAAAAAAGCCTTTAACTTGAGAGACAGAATGCGTCTGGAAGTCCTTAATTGAAAAACAGATACCTGGTCTGTCAGTAAAAGCCTTACTAATGCTGCAGAAGGAATAAAACTGATTTATATGTCTGATAAATTGATAAATTGATAAGAAAACCACCTGAGCAGCCAGAGTGGGGCACCAGGCTCTGCACAGGATGAAGCTCTCACTGTGATCACTTCCACTGCATGGCAAAGTAATGAAAAAAGGAAACCATAGATAAAAGCTTTGGGCTGTTCTCCACTCCAGAGAGTGGCAACTGAGCTGGTCCTGGTTAGACAGAGAAGCAGGAGGAACTGAAATGCATTAGTAGTATTTGATGTGAAAAGTTTGATATAATAAAAAATTATGCTTTTTGTCATACAAATGCAGCTTTTCCGTAAACAGTCTCATGAATAGGAAGCACATTGTTCGGATTTCCTGCTTTTCCTGGGTTTGGATGATCTGCTTGTGCTTTTCATTGAACACAAATGATTATTCTTAGAAGTACAAGCTATTTTCACACATAAGTAATAAAGAAGAGGGTCCCCATATAATCAGGGCCTGGAAGGAGATGCAGTAAAACATGAACTATATTAATTCTAAATACTGCATTAATTCCAAATACTGCATTAATTCTAAATACTGCTCTGAAATTATTGATGCTACATTGCTGCAGAGTTCTGTTGCATTACTTGAACATCTTAATCACTAAACTAATTGAGAACTCAAGTCCTTCCCTTTTTGTCAGTTCTTTCATCCTCAAGAAGCACATTTCTGTAGCTGTGCATCAGTCAGGCCTGAGCTTTATTACATACATCACTTGTGGAGCCTACATTTCATTTACAGCTCCTTTTTCCTTTGTCTTTTAAAGTCAGGCTGTCCTTACTCAATTCTCTGTAACTATTTTTAATTTGCTTTTCCCAGCTTGGAACAAAGCATTAAAAAAGTAAAACCCCTAGACATTGCTGCAACACTATCATTGAGAAAAAAAGAACTCCACAACAAATAAAAGCATAACCTGACACAATTCAAGGAGCATTTAGAACCTGTAATAAGGAATATTTGCTAAGTGAGGAGAAAGATAAAGCAACACATGATTGAACATGCTTTGAATTTACAGTCCTATATATAGGCTGGTGCTGTGATGCAGACCATGCTGCCAGTTTTACTTATTTTAAGCAAAACATGAATATTCTGTCTGTCTAGCTCCTGCTGACTTGGTCTTGATGGGACCACACTTTCCCCTCTTTATCACACCTGACAACTATATATATATATATGCACACACACATATATATATGTATATGAAGGGGTTACCCACTAAAATGGAAAGAAGTATTTGAATTTTGTCATCCTTCAAAACTCCTATTGTGGGCCAATTTCTTCTCTTTTACTAAAAGGGCTCGGCTGATTTCAGGATTGCTCTAGATAGAAGCCAGCATCAGAACAAGCTTCCACTGTATTTGTCCAGAAAACACAAGTTGTTCTTAGAGAAACTCAGGAAAATATTCCCTGCAAGACGTGTGGGGAGGGGCTATCAAAAAGCAAATTGAACAATTTTAGCACCTCATCCCTCAAAATATTTTTAGTTAAGAATGTGTACACACTCACACATACACACATATATGCATATATATATATAAGGGGGGAAAGGTGGGGGGAAGTCCATGTTTCAAATCTCCCAACTAAAATCAGATTTTAAAAGGGGGAAGGGAAACAGGACACCCCATTTTTTCATTAAAATATGCATAATTTTAATAAAATAAAAAAATTAGGGTTATTAAACTATATTCTAGTTAAGAAGAATGTTTCAGCGAACAAATTTTTGTCAACTCTAGTCCCACCTGGCTTTTCAACCAGAGACAAAACCAATAATTTTTCCTTTTCTCTGAAATAGCATGTAGATTTTTGTCTCTTACAACTGGGTCCAGAACAATTTCCTTTAAGGACAGTGTAAATCAACAATCACCCTGAGAACCATAATTTATAGCTGCTACAACATTCACTTACAGACCCAGCACCAAAAGAGCCACTCTCATCCTCACATACTTCCTTCTAAAACAGAACTTTCATATCCACTACAAAGTGCTGGTAGAGGCAAGAAATTTTTTATTTGGTGACTGGAGACAGAGATGGGTCTGGTCATCCCAAAGGCACGGGTCAGCCTGTGGGATTGTCCAAGAAACCTCAAAGAGGGCAATGCAAAGAGAGCAGAGACTACAGAGTTAACCCAGCAGTGGTGAGAGGTGTTTCAGAATCCACGCTCAGCCTTGCAAAAGCCTTCTGCTGAAAATTTCATACTCATTTGTCCTGTAGCACAGAAATGCTCTTGATATTCATGTTTGGGACGGGCATCCCTTTTCCCCAGCCTGGTATATTGATCATAGCATGGCTCCTGGCACTCAGCTTGGATTTTTGGCACTGCATCTCAGCTGTGTGCCAGTGCACAGCACAAAGCCATGTCCCTGGAATTCCACGGCTGTCCATTCCCTCTGCTGGGGAACATAAACTGCTATATGCAATGAGCTGAGCTTGGGCAGAAATGGGATGAGAAGGTAAAAAAATCAAAACTAAACACAGAGCTAAATGGGGAGTGAGGCATGTCAGAAAACTGAGTTCCAGTCCCTGCTGCAGGGAGGATCTAGCACTGAGTATGAGCCTTCAGTCTGAAGCAGTGAGCCCTGTTGATCTGCACTGGCTTTGAACTCAAGTACAATTACAACTGGAAAAGCACCTGAATAGCTGGACTGTCACACAGAGAGGTCTGGAGGACACTCCAGAAAGTATCAGCTTCAGGATTTTACTGAGATCTCTGGGGTGAGCTGGAAAGAGAAGATTCTCTTTCTGAATAGAGAAAAGTACTACGCCTAAGTGTTGTTTTGGCAATCAGGTAATTAGTACTTCTGAAAAGGATCCTCTCTTGCAAGGAACTACACCTCAATAAGCAATAAGCAAAGCCTCTCATGCAAAACCTCTTGTAAAAATACACAAGACAGAAAACGTAAACTTTGCTGTATTTTTATGTACAGGAAGTAGAAGCACTTCTTCAGCACTGGGAAAGCTGAATGTACCTACAAGCATATTTGCTAAGGCTTTTTTTATTAAGAGAGGCCCCTCATAGCCTTCCAATCCCAGCCCCAAAACCAGAATATGATGGACACAAAGTCAGCAGAAATACATAAGGGAAATGTTTCCACGTCAGGGAGACACCTGTGTGCAGTCCCAGCTCAGCCCCGAGTCACTGCTCATTAGACTGGTGGCAAAAGTCCTAAAGGGCTAAAAATACTTCACAAAACAAATTGCCAGATCCACACCTGCTACCCTGTGCAGAGGGCAGCCCCAAGATGGTCACCCAAGAGGGTTAGTTAGATGAAAGAATCCATCTATTTTTACTGGGTAAGAAAAGCAAGAGCCTTAATAACCTTTCTACAAAAAGAATTTTTCCCACAAGCCAAGTGTCAATCTAAATTATGCTGGCAAAGGGTGGCAGAATTTGGCCCATGTCTGTCACAAAATAGCAAAAACAAAAGCAAAAATAGCAAAAGCAACCTGCAGGTGCCTACAACATGAGCCAGGGAACAGTCTATATTTTTACAGAATGAACTTCATTCAAAATTCTGTTTCTTCGTTCCCAAGCGAGAAACAAAGAGAACACACTTGCCCTCGGGGCAGGGTTTTTCTTTTTGCATTGTTTTTGCCACAGATCATTTTTAAAAAATAGCTCTTACCGGGCCATTTTCAAAACCACAACATATTCTTATGCGTCACAACATATCCCTACTCTTCCCTCCCTCCTGTGACAGGTATTTAATTGAGCTAAAACTTTGTTTCTAGTAAGATGCAAATTTGGAAAAACAAGATCACGGCTGCCTGGGGCTCGGGTAGCTGAAGATAAAAAAGCAACACCTGTTTTAGGTATGGCTCTGTGGAAATGCAGGTACTCCTCAGGCAACATACCCATGGTAACCAACTGCAAAACTTGTCCTTCTCGTTTGCTTCCTGGAGACTACAGCACAGATATGGGTTGAGAAGTCTGTGTGTAACACTGATTTTTTTTTTTTTTTTAAATAATATTGCCTTGTGAAATGTTGTTCATTATCATTTTTAATGTGACATAGAAGACAGCTTTCCATTTAAGTTGCCCGTTAGTCTGATTAATAACTTATTTTTATTTCACATTTTGTGTTTTATGCTGCCTGCGAGGCAAATATTATCAGTGTTTTCCTACAAGAAGTAAGACAATTCACAGAACACATTGCATGCCCTGAGATCAGAGAAATAAGTTTAGATTTATAATACCCAAGGACTGTGGCTTTTTATGAAGTGTATAAAGAGGGCATGTTTAATTATGTTTTGTTTATATCAGTGCTTTGTCTGCAAAAATAACATGAATTAGCATATTTTCCTATCATCGGCAGTTATTTCTAATGATTGATTAAATTTCTTAAGTGCAGAGTGGATTAAATCACAATTTCTTGCAAATAACTTGGGAAAGAAAAGATAGAACTAACTACCCAATTAAAGTGGGAGAGATCAGAGTCTGACCGCTCCAGGCAGAGTCCTGTCCATCTTCTCTAGTGACAACAACAAAAATAAAAAGCAAAATGCTTATTTGAAGCTGAACCATTAAGTATGGAGAGCTAGATCCATGTATTTTGGAACCCCTGGATGTATTCCCAGGGGCGGCCTGGCTGGAGCTGTTTATCATTTTTCTGTCCCCTTTGGGTTCCTGACCTGCTCTGGCTGGGGCAGGGCTGAGGGTTCTCCTGCTGCTGCTCCCCAGCACGCAGCTTTTTTTAAAAATCGAGGCATGGAGTGTTCCGATGATGCGGCTGGGATCGCCATCCTCGAAAGGCCACTCGGAAATTCTCTTGGTGTGAAAAGCCGGCACGGGACCGACGACGCTGAGGCGCACAAGGTCGAGAGCCGCAGCACCCAACCCTCCCAAATCCTCGCTTTGTTTCAACCGGTCAGTACAACAGCATCTCCGCTCACCTGCACTCTAGCCCTGTAAAAAATATAATTTTAAAATATATGTATGGAAAGAGTTTTGCTGGCAGCGGGGAGCGACCGTCGGGCCTGTTGTGAGGCAGGACAAGGCGCGGAGGGGCGGCGAGCAGACGTGGTGGACACACGCCATCTAGTGGTGCCCGCGGGAGGTGCAGGCGCTCCGGGACCTTCCTTCTCCTTCTTTCTCCTTCTTCTTTCTCCTTCCTCCCTCCTTTTCCTTTCACTTCCCCTTCTTCTTCCTCCTTTTCCTTTCACCTCCCCTTCTTCTTCCTCCTTTTCCTTCTCCTTTCGCTTCCCCTTTTCCTTCTGCTCCCCCTTTTCATTCTCTGTCCCCTCTCCTTCTCCTTCCTCTCTCCTTCGCCTTCCTTCCTCCTTTTCCTTTCACTTCCCCTTCTTCTTCCTTTTTCTCTTTCTCCTTCTCCTTCCTCTCTCCTTCCCTTCTCCTTCTCCTTCCCCTTCCTCTCTCCTTCTCCTTCTTCTTTCTCCTTCTCTCTCCATTTCTCCTTACTTCTTCCTCCTTCTCCTTCCACTTCCCTTTTCCCTTCTCCTTCCCCTTTTCCTTATTCTCCCCCTTTTTATTCTCCATCCCCTCTCCTTCTCCTTCCCCTCTCCTTCTTCTTCCTCCCTCCTTTTCCTTTCACCTCCCCTTCTTCTCTTTCTCCTTCCCCTTCCCCTTTCTTTCCCCTTTTCCTTTCCCTACTCCCACCCAGGGATGCCAAGTCCTGTGGGAGCTGGCAGCACTGAGGCTGGGCTGTCCCCACATCCCAGGACACCCTGACACCTCCCTGAGGTCACAAACACCCAGACAAGCAACCAGAGCCAAAGGCACAGAGCAGAGCGTGTGTCCTGCCACAGCCAGGAAATCACTGGGATTTGCTCTGAAATCACAGAATATTCCATGTTGGAAGGGACTCAGAGGGATCATGGAGTCCAGCTCTTAAGTGGATGGCCCAGGCAGGGATTGCAGCCCCGACCTTGGCGTGATCAGCATCGTGCTCTCCCTCCAAGGGTGTCTTCAGTGCTGACCTTTAATGCAGAAACACTGAAGATTTATTAGGCTGACAGACTTTTTTTTTTGTTTTCCCTGTGAATATTTTTATATTGGGAAAGGAAGAACAATGTGAGCCTCACATGCTGAGGTTTCAAGGTTCTGAGCTACCTACACATACCAGGTAATGACAGAGAGAGGCTGTGGGGCTGCAAAGTTAATGCTGATGCTTCAAAATTCAGCATTCGACCTGCCTTTCACCCCCAGGGCAGTGGCTTTATGTGTTTGGGACACATTTCCCCATATTATTTATGCTATGACAATTTTAGCCTAAAATATATTTTCTGTTCAACATAAATTAGACAAAACCACTCAGGACAGAGTCTCCTCGCTCTTTAGCTGCTTTTGGCTTGGCTTTGTTCTAAACATTCCCCCTGGATATTGTTATTTCCATGCAATTCCAAAGTACAAAAGGAATGCAGGAGACAGTCTGTGTTTATATGTGCTTGGAACACTTGAAACCCCTGTGCAGGAGCTGGATGCCACAATGACAGGTGCAATACAAGAACCACCTGGGCAGATTACTTCAGACTTACTCACTGCAAACGCTGAATTCCTCGTATTTTGCATCCAGAAGGAATTCTTGGGCTGTGATCCAGTATTCAGTTGCAAAGTTGGTAATTATGGCATAGTTAGGGAGAGGAATTAATCAACACAAGCACAAGGTCACCACTGCAGATCTGTCTGTTTTCAATGCCAACAGGGCAAGATAAGTGGCCTTAGCAATAAGACCAAACAATGCACCTGCAGAAGACAGCGATGGAGTGTGAGAGCAGACACAAACCCAAGGATTTTGTGCAGTATTTTGCACTGAATACTTCTTCCACAAAAAAATTTGAGCTCTCTATATTAGGATCACTTTCCTACAAATTAATACTGGTGGGAAATCATCCACAAACAAAAATGGGTATGAAAAAAAAACTTAATTTGCTCATTTGCCTTCAATTCTTGCAGTACTTTGGTTTGGAATCTCTAAAAGGCACATTAAACCATACCTCACAGCCTGCAAATCAAGTGCTAATTAAAACTGCATTAACCCTAATGAATTGGAAAGAAGAAGTCTAATTGCAAAAACTTCTGTTTACCTAAGACATGCTGGAAAAACAAACCATCCCATATTTCTCTTCAGTCTGGTTTTTTTTTTTTGTTTCTCTCAGCATGCACACAGAGCTTCCCCTTGCTCTGTAATTTACTAAATCAACCTTTTGGGGGAGGTTTCCAGCATGTAAAGCCTCCTCATAGCTCTTTATAACCAACCTTATACTACCACAACGTCAAAATCTATCCAACAACTCTTAAAATCCTGCCTGGAACGAGCCTGTGCTAATGAGTCACAGGTGCTGACTGCTACCTGCCCAATTACTTTATTATCTTCCTCCACTCTGAGCACCAGGATGTGTTTCCTGTGCTGAGTGTAGCTGTTGCTCTCTCTTACTGCTACCAGGTCTGCAATTCCATAAATTCCCTCTAGTTTAGGACAAGCCTTGTCCTGTCTTCCTTGATTTCCCACATGGATGGGGCAGAAGCATCACTGTGGAATCCACTTAATGATGAGAGCCCTAGGAGCACTGGTGATAAATGACCTGTTGTTTAGGGCAGGAGGAACTGACCACTCTTTATTTTTTTTGGGTGCTCTGATTTCTGTTTGTTTTCCTTTTAGGTCCTCACCTCCCATTCGATGGGAACATATCTAAAACTGAATTTCCAGCAGAATGTGGGCTTGAAAAGTGATGGGAAGGGGGGAGCTAAGCTGTAAGTAGCCCCCCGAGGCTTGTTGTCCTAATGAATACCAGGCCACAAATTAATGAAGGAGGTTTCAGGAAAACACTGTGATTTTCTTAGCCTTTCAAGCATCAGCAAATCTTCCCGAAGTCCAGACAGCTGTTTACAGCTTGCTAAGATGTTGATTGTTTACAAATTAGGTTGTCTTTGAAAAGCCTGCACCTCTCAGCCTGCTAATGTCACTCATCGTTGAAGTGAGGGTCCCTCTCAGCCAAAGAAGAAAGGCAAACTTTGGTGGTCTGGTCTATAGGGAGCCTCCTTGGTTTTACCTCAGTATTTTTCTAACCTCCCCATTTCACCATTTTAGATGGTTTTGCCCTGGATTTTCTTCAGCATTCACAAATCCATTTGTTTGCAATTGTTCCTAACTGAAACTGTTTCAAGCACAAGCATCGCCTCTGCTTTTTTTGCATATGCAAAACAGTTGTTGGCTTTTCTCTAGAAACAAAGGCTGGAGTCTGGGGCAAAAAAAAAAAAAAAAAAAGGAATATGATATAAAAGAGGAGCTTCTGTATGAGAAGATTTGTTTTCTCCCTGACAGCTGTACAGCCCCACAGGCAGCACCAATTGGCCAGGTTGTGAAGTCAAGGCCAGAGCCTTCAGCATTGGGCAGCTTCCTGTGTCTTAATGTTTCTGTTTGGGGAATGAACTGCAATTTGTTTTCATTGACCCATAGCTTCAGTTGCAGAGTGTAGGATTACTTTAATGGACCCAAACTTGAGGCACATCGACTCTATTTTTAGTCCTTCCTTGTGCCATTCATGCCTGGGCTCTCTGCAGAGCCCACTGTGCTCTCTCTCTGCCCGTGCAGGGGGATCTGGAGGAGAGAGGGAATGCTCTGGGATTGTCTGCCCAGCCAAGGGCAGGGTGGGCCAGGGGAGTGCCCACCACCATCCTGCTGTGCCTCTGGCCCTCTTCCCCCACCCCCAGTCCATCCCAGGAGCCTGTTCCAATAACAATTAGCCCTGACTCAGGGGCACCATAAATCAAACCCTGAGCCCCCCAGCAAGACCAATTTCCTGGCTGCAAGGGAATGTGCTCCATAATTTTCTGTGTGCCATCCAGACCTGCCATTTAGCAAAGGCTGCAGGTTTTTCTTTCCCATGAGAGAGTGGTGTGGTGCATCCCTGTACACCATATCCCCTTGTATTTACTCTGGACATGGACAGCAGACACCCAGGTGAGTTATCCAGCTCATGCAGGGCTCTCAAAGCACCAAAGCAGTGAAAGATGCTCTTTTGGTTAAAGTTACAGGCCTGAGGAACAGCAGTTCTGCTGTAGACCTTGCTTATATTGCTCCATTTCTTTGTGCCTCAGGTACTAGACTGGAGATAATTTTTTTTTTTCGATTAGATTTACATCTCCATGGTACAGGTTGTATACTCAGCATCTGCTAAATGGGCCAAAATATCTTCAGGCCTTATATGCTCCCATGTCCCAGCAAAAACACCATATTTTCAAAATCTGGCACATTCCCCACAATTAGGAAAAGAAGTGGAATATGTTTCTCACTTTTGAAACTCAAAAGTACTGCCAGCAGCTGTGTCATCATCACTGACAAAACCTTGATTTTATTCCTTAGGATACAACTTCAAGCCAGAGCTCTCCATCATAGTCAGACTGCAGCTGGACAGACCTGATGCAGCCTCTTGATGTCCTGGCACTGCTTAGAAGGCAGCTTTGGAAAAGGTCTTTGGATACCTTCAGGTATCAATAGGTTCTTTAGCAAATACACTGGACCCTGGTGAGGGAACTTGAAATCTTCTGTGTCTCCTCCAAAAACCTCATGAAACACCAAGTCAACAAGCAGAGACCCAGGGTGAGCTGCTACACAGCTCTGAAACTGAGCCTGAAGCTTTTTGAAGGCATCCATGAGTCACTAGACTTGCACTGACTGTTTCATGCTCAATAAAAAACAGGAAAGTAATTAACAAGTAAATCAAAGTGTTCACCCAAACGTTTTAAATAACTTTAAAACTGGTGTCCCTTGTAACTGTGCCTGTCAGCTGTATTAGCCCTTTCAAAGAAACAAACCAAAATTAGCTGATTCCCAGTTCTCTTGCTTATCTGCCATTCAGCTCATTATGACATTGGTCCAGCAGAGAGTAAGAATTTGTACTCATTTGTTCCAAAAATTCAGGATCCTAAAGAAATTATAAAGAGTCATCCTGGGACTTTATCAAATCTTCTCACCTGAAAAGCATTTTCCTTCTTCCATGGGAAGTTCCTCTGGCAGGAGAGAAGGCTTTCCTGCCATTTTGGGTGGAATCCAAATGATAAAACATTTTATCAAGGCAATTAGCATATCAACATGCAAATCCCTATTGAAAAAAGCACTGTTGACAAAACAGCTAGAAGGCAGCTCATCATGATACAGAAAATGAAAGAAAAAAACCCCAAAACCCAGCAACTTGTATCCAACCAGTCACTGTGTTGGAGAGAGACCACAAAGGGCAAGATTCACAGGGTTTTGGACACTCCTCAGTCAGAGCTGCAAAACAAAACTAAAGCCTGATAGGAACCAGATTATCTTGGAAAAGAACCATAACAATAGTTCTCAATTTCTGTCTAATAATCAAGGGAACAATAATTAAGATATCCTTGTTTGTTGCCTGTCTTCTAAACCAGAAATGTTCATACACAATTTCCAGCTTTTCTTTTGCCTTGCAGGCTGGTGGGAGAACTGATGTCACACAGTCAGATATCCCTGGGATTAGCAGCTGCATGACAGACCCATAAACCCCTGGTTTTGTCAGCAAGGAAGCAAAATGCATTTGAGCTCCACAGTGTGTTATTTACAAAGGGAGAACTGGTTGTTCTTTGGCTTGTCAGACAACAGAAGAAAGTGTTCTGGTTTTAGTTGCTTCCCTTAGGTCCTGTACAGTCAGTACAGTGGATGAAACAGCTTCCCAGCCCCAGGTGGCTCAGGAATGCCAAATATTTTGAGACCTTTTATAACTACCACAGAGGAAGAAGTCTTCTTCTCCCACAGTTGTCCTTGACGCTCCGCCTCTTATCCACCTGCACTGCTCTAAAAATCTTTGTTTTTATTACTTGATGTTAAAGTTCCCAGAAGAAAAGTGTTTTCCTGTTTTTCTTTTTTTTCCACTCACTTTCAATACTGTAGGAAACTTGGGTGAAATACATAAAAACAAATGAAGATCAGAATTTCCCAAAGTGAATAGTGATTTCAGATGCCTCTGCTCCACAAACAGCTTTAACAAATCCAGTGGTGAGTCAGAATGAAATGTTCACTGAGATTGCAAGCAGGCCTCCCAGCACTCAAAGTATTTGAATATGTCTTCAGGGAAAGAAAGAGTTAATGGAGTTACCTTACATTTAGTATTCATTCTTTTTTCAGCTTTGTCAGGTAGCAGCCAACAAGCCCAGGCTTGACTTGGAGCATCAGCTCTGTACTAGCATAGTCTTGTGGGTAGACTAATGTAATATTAATGGGATTGACATCTCTGTTGAGATCAGTTACAAATGCAGGATCCAAGTTATTTAACAGTTGGTGCAACTGTATTTGAATTTTGATCATAAAGACACATGCTGGGTTAACAGGGCCAGGGGCAGGGTCAGAATCCTGCAGAGCAGAAGTGACCTGGGACTCGTGTTTTTAAGGCAGGTTTTGTACAGGGCAAAAACTCCCAGATTATTCCTATATATTGTTTCAGAATGGATATTCTAGAGATAAACAGGTTACATAGTCAACATTTAATCTTAAACTGACACTCATCAAACTCCTTAAAAGATCTGGGAGCGTGAAGAGCAAAAAACATTTGTGAGCATATTCTACAAGCTGGCCTAATTTACCCTTCCTGAAGAAAGAGATCTGGACACTGGGTAAACCTGGGAAGGTCAAAGGTCTTTGGAAGGGGTAAAACATGTGGATGACAGTCTAAGTTATCTTATAGCACAAAACTCGAGCTTGAATCACTGAGAATTCACAGCAAAAGGGATCTTGTTTCTCTCTATAACGACAACCCTACAAATTTCTCATGGAAATGTCAGCTCAAAGAAAAACCCAACAAAAACCCACCCTATATTTTCCCTTAGACTATATTTTAAACTAAATCTGCCCTGGGTTTCTCTAGGCCCTCTGCTCTTTTCCCCTCAGTCTTGATCTCTGGAAGAGGCTTCCATTGTCAGCAGAGGTTCTACCTTCCTGGACCTCCATCCTTACTCACAGAAAAAAAAAAAAAAAAATCAGCTCTTGCTTGCGAACTTCACCTGAGAATTTGCTTGCTTACTTAGTTTGTAAGCAAAAATGTATCAGGTGAAAAAAATATAGAAAATTAGTCTTCAGACTTTGAAAGACAGGTCATTTTATCTAAACTGGTTCAGTCTAATAGGAAACCTTGCTGTATACGGCAATTTGTTTTTGGCTTTTAGGGTTTTTTTAAGAAATATTTTTTTTTAAAAATGAGAAAAACTACTTGCTCCAAGGTGGGTACAGTCAAAAAACGTGGCAGCACAAAAAATTAATTCCTTGTTCTGCTGCTTCCATGCCAAAACCCCATGAATTCAAAATCGAATCCACTTCAATTACACCAGTCCCCAGTCACACACCATGCATCTGTAGGAGCACAGTGAGCAAGAATTGGATTTCCCTCAGTTAAGGTGTCAAGGGAACAGCCAGCAGGTTGGAATTGTATCCAGACATTTGCTCATATATATAGCAGTGAAACTAAAAATACTTTCTGGCCTCCATCAAGATACAGCTCAGAAACCTTTGTGAAACTTTATCCTGATGCCATTGTAACACTAATACTTTCAAAGAAGTAATATGTTGCTGCAGAAATTCACAAAATTTGCCTGTGGGAACATCTTTTACTGAAGTAAAAAGCTCCACACAAGAATGTTGCTGTACCTTGGTGAGACCATTGTCTCAGGCTGATATGCACCCCTACACTGGGAGTCTGTGGAAATGAGAAGGGGTTGGAAATTGCATTTTCAGACCACAGGCAAGAAAACCTCTTTGTTTTAGCTGATAATTTAAGTCATCAGCTAAATCATTGCAATAGATTTAGAGACTGGAAGAAGCTTTGAGCTGTCTGGTTCTCACTGAAATGACAGAGCAAATGCTCTGATATCAAACCAAGGAACTCAAGTGCTGGCCCCAGGAGCTGGAGCAGCTCAGCCCCCACAAGCAGAGAGCAGCTGGCAGCAGCAGGTAAATCACTGTCAAATTGCTCCAGCGGATGTGGCAGCCCTCATGTCTGCAAATAAGTAAATAATTGTGGGGGAACACCTGGTTCTCATCCTACCTAACATACCTGCCACCGGGCTCAGGACACTGAGGCACATGTGGAAAGCAGAGCAAACATTTCTTTAAAATCACTGCAGAAAGCATGACAATATCTGAGGTCAGGGGAGCTTTTGTGCAGAGAGAGCTGCAGGTAGTTATTTATTTTATGAACTGAAGTGCTTTTGCACAGGATAGAAAGGAACAGAGCAGGTGGCCTGACAAGGCAAGAACACAGAAGCCTATTTCCAGCCATAAATTTCAGATTGAAATATGATGACACATTTCAATCACCTGGATGTAGTTGTGCAAGAGATAAACAATTCCCCTAATGTGGAAAATTCCCCATTTCAAAGTCTTTGCTCACTGAATACCCAGACATTGTGGTCTGTGGTTGCAATTGGCACACAAAGGGGATGCACCTCATGCTGCTGAGGCTACATTTTACATTTCTGGGATTTGCTTCACAGCAGCTGCTAGATGATCCAGTGAAATCAGATCTGTATTGTCCAAACACAGGAGAAAAGTCAGACCCACAGGCACAGAGAGGCTCATCACTTTCCATCCTGTCATACTGGAGCATGCCTCTGCTTTTTGCACAGTAATGGAATGTGCTTTTTGCACTGTAATATCCTTCCTTGCAAAAAAAAAAAAAATCCTGCCTGTGCTTCCTGCACAACCTCAGACACACCACTCCTGGTCAGAGAGCTTGGATCCTTGCTGGCTGAAACGGTCTGTGAGCCTGGCCAGAGAACTGATGGTCTTCAAGTTGAGAATGGTAATTATCTGAACTCCATATACTCTAAGAACCTGCACACTCTCGTAAGAGAAATGTGGTAGAAATATCTAAGGTTTTGTAATTGAGAGAAAAAGGGAAATATCTCTGGTGTCACATTATAAACACAAACAGACTTGCAACTGCTGCCAGCACACGTCTGTAAGAAATGAGGATATTTTTGCCATGTCAGGATTCAGTGGAAATATATCTCATACATAATACTTTTCTGTAATACATATAACTTTTGTTATTGTTGCCTCTCATTGTTAGGCCCTAAGATCATCCTGCAAACATCTCCATTATGACTTTGAGGTATCTTTTTTCTTCTACAGATGAAAATATGAGAAAATTTGGGCAAACACCTGACTTTTGCTCCCACTACGATATAGTATCTTCACTGAGGATCATATTGTCATACCATGATCCCAAAACTTTTGATGAGCTCTCCCTGCCCAGACAGTGAAGTTTGTTTTACAGCTAACTATCCACTCTGATAGCCAAGCCCATGCAGCCTGGCACAGCTCCACTGACTTCTGTGAGCTGACAACAATTTGTAAATGGCAAAAACACAAATTAAAACTCTTTTTGAAGGGTTCAGGCTTGATTGCACCAAGGAGTTAGGCATCTAGCTACCTTTTAAAATCTGATCGCTAAAAACACTCTTAATATCTTCTTATTAGAAAACCTAACTTCAGATAAGACTCTAAATCACAGTTATTCCCATACTGGTAAAATTGTGCATCATCCTTTATCCAACTGACAGCTATTGTCTGAAAATTATGAACAACACAGCTGCAAGGATCTTAGTCTGGGATCATCTTGGATTCTGGACAAATGAGGGAGTGGAGATGACAAAGTGGCTTAACTTTTCAAAGAAGGCTCTCACCAGTTCAGAGTTGAAGGAAAACTCAACAAGTGAAGGTACACTCTTTAATGTGGACGACACTTATTCTTTTATATGACCCAGATAAAAATCACACTCAATTCTCACTGTATCTGCTTTCGTTAATGCTCATAAACAGAGCTTTTATAGTGCTTTGAATTAGATCTGTGATTTGTGAGCGACATGTATAATAATTAGACTGTGAAGATGTACAGTTAATCCATTTAAAGGTGTGAAGAAGTCCATTTAATGAACATTATACTCACATTAGACTTGGAAACATCTAACTCTTTTGTTGAATAAAAAGAAGTTCAATGAGATTAACTTCTCTTAGTTGGTTTTAAAGAATACTCAAACATGTCCTACTCTGATAGTGTACTATTCCTTGGTGCATGGTTTCTGCATACCAATGTCTTCAGTGTAGAAGAGTAAGAATAAGACTGGGAGACA
Source organism: Pyrgilauda ruficollis (assembly GCF_017590135.1). NCBI lineage: Eukaryota > Metazoa > Chordata > Aves > Passeriformes > Passeridae > Pyrgilauda > Pyrgilauda ruficollis. The sequence continues at coordinate 5,900,631 of NW_024513654.1, read as the reverse complement.
TTCTATTTCAGTTAAATAATTACAAATTAAAGAGGATCACTTCTACTTTCTATACTTACTGTAGTATGATAAGAAGCTGAACTCCTTGAACTTCTAATTATATAACAGAAATGTTAATCTCCTGGTTCGGTATTCAGTTCTACTGCATTAAATGTATTCTTACAATTATCAAGTTTACTACATAGCACATAGACATTTCTATTGGGAAACCTATTATTTGATCATATCAGATTTTGACCATAAATACCATAATGGAATTCTGTTTTCAAATCTCTCACTGCCACAAAATGACTAATGAGGGTTAATACACCTATGTAGCTTGAGAACCTGAAAAAAACATCTCTGTAATTTCTGATTTTCAATTTGTAATGCTAACCAAGTTTCTGATTATTTCCCACAGCTTTGTGCAAATAAAAAAAAAAAATAAAAAGAGAACATATAAGTCCAAAATACGCTACTAAAGAAATTTAATTTTAAATATATGTACTTTAAGCAGCTGTTCTCCTCTTAGGAGAAACTCATTTAGGCTTAAGAGTTACTGGCCGAAGCTATCTTCTTTTCACAGCATATTATAATGTGTGCCATTGGCTTTAATAGTTTGGAAGTACAATTTACATCCTCGTCCATTTAAATATATAAAACTATTTCAAGGGGTAGGGTAGCCAGTTAGAAAACAAGATCACTCACTGACTCCCACTCACATTTTTTTAATGAAGAAAATTGTATCTTTTCAGCAAAATTCTGACTCCCAATGCTTTAATGAAGTTGTATCCCTGTTAAAAAATGAAGATAAGCTGTGTAGAGACTAATTTCTGAGAGATTTTAGCCAGTGAAATTCCTGCTTCCAGTGGAGATTCCTGGCTTGCTGCTTGCATCGGGCTACATTCCTTTGCAGTTTGCAGAGCAAAACCTGATAAGATCAAGAGACAACATAATCCTGGCTAATGAAGGGTGACTTTCATGTACTGTATGGATGCAGTTGAACATTAGAAAGACAATCCTTCCACCTGGGGAGGCTGGGGCAAGGGAAGTACCCTCTTGAGGGCTAACCCTGAACCTAAACTGATACACAGGTTTCACCTACTGAGCGTGTTGAGCCTTCTAATGAAAGAAGTATTTTAAAGAAGTATTCTACCTGTCCTAGGAGCTGTGCATTGGCACCTCACAGCTCCCATCATTATCTGCTACTCAAAACTCCCACAGCACCATTTGCAAACCACGGTCACAAACACATCAGAAAACACCCAACATTTTACTTCCCAAATGTGTACCTCAGAGTTTTATCAGCGAGACACTTAGGCAGAGGCTTCTGCTGGCAAAAAAGGAAAGGAAGAAACAGAAACATGAAAGAAGAGCGGCCCACTCAAGATTTGCTGAGGTTCTCAGGAGCTTATGCTGCTTTTGACATTTTGTGGATCTTGTGCAGTCCAGGGATTTTGCAGACACCTGGGGTTGAAGTAACAGGGCTCTCACTCTAAAGGTGAACCTTTAAGTGTCTCTGCAGCACCCAGATCCTTTGGCTTAGCAAGGAGCAAGCCCCAGGGACAGGCTGTGCCTGGCAGCACAGGGCTGGTTCCTGCTAACCCTGGCACCATCCCCGTGCACCCTGTGGACCTCAAATTCCTCAGCAGCCATGCTCTCCCCAGGCACTCGGTGCTCACTGGAGCAAACAACTGAGATAAGGGTGAAATCGACTTTGATTGCACTGCATAGAAAATATACTTCCCTTGAAATTTCCTGCCTGCCTCAGTTCCTGGCTGCACACACAATACCCTGGCTAGTGACTCAGTCATGCAAGCCCAGCCACCCTGGCTGACCCACAGAGCCTCTCACCCAGCCCCACCTGCCCTCTCACAGGCTGGGGTGGCAGTGGTGGAGCTAAAGGGAGGAAATGGTGCCTCAGGGTTTAGATTTTATATTTTTCAGATTCTGTGCTGCTTTAGTGTATACTTCTGAGCTTCATGTTGGGGGATAGTAAGCTCTCTTCACAGAGTAGGGAGAAAAAACAATTCCTTCTCTAGCTGGGGACCAAGGACAAATGATCCAAATCTCAGGCCAAAGGGCACAAACAACATGGGCTGAAGAGAGTAAAACAGGAAGGATAGGACTTAATAATCTACAGCTATAATTGGACGATTAACTCCGATATGCTAATAGACCAAAACTTATAAAACTGAGAGACCCCCTGACCAGGTGTCCATTTTGTGACCATTTTGGTTCATCTTGTGTGTGGCCCTGGATGGCCTCTTGTGCTGCCCGAGGTGGATCTTATATTTTTCAGATTCTGTGCTGCTTTAGTGTATACTTCTGAGCTTCATGTTGGGGGATAGTAAGCTCTCTTCACAGAGTAGGGAGAAAAAACAATTCCTTCTCTAGCTGGGGACCAAGGACAAATGATCCAAATCTCAGGCCAAAGGGCACAAACAACATGGGCTGAAGAGAGTAAAACAGGAAGGATGGGACTTAATAATCTACAGCTATAATTGGACGATTAACTCCGATATGCTAATAGACCAAAACTTATAAAACTGAGAGACCCCCTGACCAGGTGTCCATTTTGTGACCATTTTGGTACATCTTGTGTGTGGCCCTGGCTGGCCTCTTGTGCTGCCCGAGGTGGATCCATTGAGGCCTTTTAATAAATCCCTGCTTTATTCTTTATCTCTGTCTAGTTCTAGGTCAGACTTCTCAAGGCATCACCTCTGTGTGTGCACAGAGAATAACCATCATCTAACACCACTAATTCTAAGCCATTGGCAGCTTGAAATGATCTTATTTTTTTGTCTTTTATTCCTAGCCAGGCAGGACTATCATTTTCCTTTTATTAGTAGTGTGTTTTGGCTACTCTCTATAATAAACCTTGCACATTTCAGCTGCAGAATCCTTCTCATGTGCACTGCGGTCCTGGAGGATAACTTTCTGCCTATCTCCTTAGGCAGAAGTTATCCTCCAGGGCTTTCTTAGTGCCTGCTTAGGTACTCCTTAGACACATCTCTGCATTTCACACACACACTCATATCTGCCTTCTATCACAGAACCTTTCCCTTTTCTTCTACATTTCTTCTTTACCCAATTTTTTTCTAGACTTCTGATCATCCATGCTCCCTTTCTCCCTCCTCACCCTCCTCAAAATTCAATATTTTGAATTGTGGTGTGTCTGAATATGTTACTTCAGCTGAGGCTTTCCTTCCCCAGGGCAGACCTGAAGGATTATTTGGTATGTCCTACAGCCTCTATTTTTGATTAGTCAACTAATAACAGTGGTTGGCATTTTCTCAAGGCACTTTTACTTCCTTTCAATGTGTATGCTGAGAAGTACCAGATCTTTTGTGAAAGATACTAATTAATTTTAGTTACTGGTTAAGGTCAGCATCCAGTGCTATGAGTTGTAGATGTCAGACTGTTTTCTCAGATTTATGATCTACTCCTATTTGTGGCATCTTCTAGTATCCTTCCTTTATTCTCAATACACCTGAAAAACTCATTGGCTTTTATTCCAGGAAAGCTTTTCTCAGATCCCAGCTTGTCTGAGTCACAGCATTGAGCCATCTTGGGAATCTTGTCCCTTTCCTGCTGGGTTTTCTTGTTTTGCAGGTAGCACACTTCATTCTTGGAGGCCAAGTGAATTCACAGCTCTGAGCAGACCACAGGACAGGAGCATGCTGGGCTAGTTGAGACACTGTGGTGGCCATGAGTAAGGATAACAAGGAAGGTGGAAGCGGATGAAGCAGCATCGCTGTGAAAGGGCAGAAGTTCACACCAACTTTCCAAGGTGAAGCCAGAGCCTGTCCCCTGCTGGAGGCTGCCAGGGAGAGATGGCTGGGAGCAAATCCTGCCCTCCACCAGGATAAATTCCTTCCATGCTTAATCAACAGGGACACATCTTCAGAAACAGGAAATGTCACTGCTCCAGTTTAGCAGAGTCACATCTGGCTACAGGGCTGTGAAATTGTGTTTCCTCAGCGACAGCACAGCCCCACACACTGAACAAAGAGCAGCAAGCCGGCAGCAGCAGCAAGGCAGCAGATATTTGTTTGTAAAGTACAGTTAGCAAATACTTGCAGGAAGTGTTCCAGTCTCATTATCTTGCAATAAAATTCATATTTCCTCACACGCACAGTCTTATTGTAACATAAATATATCTAAGTTAGGTTACAAAACTGTTGAGATAATTAAATAATGCACGTAAATGTGAGCTGGCACATTGGGAAATATACTGCACTGCTGTTTAAATATAGCAGATAAAGCCATGGAAATGAGACAAGAGAATATACTGCTGTAAGATGATAGATATAAATGCAAGTCTTCTCCCTAGAACGTAGGGAGAAAATTATTAGAAACAAAATGAATTCAGTAGCGCCTTGAACTCACTATCATAGTCTGGGGCAAGTTAATCACTTCATCCTCATCCACTAACACATTTATCCACCTACTAATTCTCCACCTAATTAGAGAGAAATTCAGAGCTCTACTGGTCAGGGAGGCAGGGATTAGGGTTAAGAAAACACTTGTATTTGAAACCCCCTACCTCTGCTGGTTAGTGTGAAAGATCCTATAAGAAACTCCCACCCTAGCTAATCCATGACCCTCAGCAGGGAGGAGTGTTAACAATTTGGTTTAAAACTCACACTCTCAGACAAATGCATCAAAAACGGCTTTTCTTCTTTGATTTATAGGTATTACTTGTTTTTCCAAGCTCCATTAAGGACTCTTCATCATGTACTGCAAGGGGCATTAAGCACTGAAAGTTGTTCCCAGCTCTGTATTATTCAAAGGCAATTTACACTAATTATTGGAGTCCATGGTGTTACCCATACTCATAGAATGATCCATCTCAGCAGGCTAAAGTACTTTTGAAATGTTAATTTATTACTGAGGTATAAAAACGTCCTTACATTAAAGATCAATTCTTTCTTAAATGCCAAAAGTTTTTCTATTACTGATATATTACATACTTAGTGTTTATCTTAGATACAAGAATAAAGATATAATTTAAATTACTATATAATAGGGCCTATAAAAGCCACTATTAACACAAATTGTGCTACATTTAAACTCAGCTACGACACAGATATTATTTTTGTTTTTCTTGTTCAGTGATTTTTCTCTATGCAAACAGAGCTACTTTGTGGAGATGAGCTTTTCAGGCAAACAGCTGCACAGCAAAATGAAAAAAAAAAAGTGTTTAACTGGAGAAATATTTCACCAATTCCAAAATAATCTCATTCATGTTAAAGTACAGATATTGCTGTGATATCACTGCTCTGAGGAAAATGCATTCATGAATTGGCATGAGACTGCACCTGTGTATCAAATGCCAACAAAAACCTGCTAAAAGTACCCTGTGTTCAGTTAAATCCTGGCACAGAAGCTGCTGATTTTAGCAAGAATTGTTTTGCCAGTGCTGAGCCACCGCTTGCAGGTTTTGTTTTTCTTGGTCGCAATGTGTGAAAATAGAGCCACGCCAACAAAAATTTATTTGACCTTGTGTTGACAAAAGCTCTTGAACAATCAAGAGGATTATTTCTTAACTAGCTCAATCAACAACTTTTACTTCACTTGAGAAGCCACTGGATTGCAGTCAGTGGTTGGAAAATCCCTGCCTTGGAAGTGTCAGCGCCTTGGGATGCACAAAGAGTTTGTTGCAAATAAAAAAAAAAGCTCCCTTTGCCTTCCTAAGTCCTCTCCAAGGTCCCAAAGATAGTCCTCAGCCATCAAATGTACACTGTTATAAAGCAGAACATCTGCTTTATATCTGAAAAATCTAAATAATGTCACATAAACAAAACTTATGATAGGCTAAAATCTTTTTTAATCCAAAAATTTTTGGCAACTTAAAATTTGCTTGTGTAGCTGAAATACAAAGCACAGCTTTGCAGTAGCAATTCTCTTGTTCCCAAACTCTGTCAACATTTCATACAACCTTGCCCCAAATTCCAATTACTCCTCCAGGTCTCTGTCTAACCATGGAAAGTACTCCTTCCTTGTGCATAGCAGTTCCTGAAATGAAAGGAATTATGAAATAAAGTTTTATGCCAGCCTAAATCTTGATTGCCTCTAGCACAAATAAATAAATCTAAATTCCAGAGCAATGACTTGGCTCTGTGAGCTGGTCCATGCACTGTAGGTGCTCAGGAGTGAGAGGATTTGCAAAGCAGGAGCAATTCCATGTGGGAAGCATTGTGCTCCTTTGCATGCCTAAATTCCACACACAGGGCTAGAATTTGCATGCACAACAGTTTGCATACATTAAGGATTTTTTTCTTTTTTGCATAAAAGGCCCGGTAGATGCCAAAGCAACGACTTGTGTACAAAACCACAGTAATCCTACCTGCAAGTCAGACCTCTAGATAAACAAACTTTATTTATTTAAAGCAGCTCTTAAACTATGAAATTCTGCTTTAAGTGAACACATGTTCTCACAAATCATGTAACAGGTCAGGAAAATGGTTCCCATCAGAAAAGGCAACATTCTACTAATTTCTCCTATAAATTTTTTGTCATGAATTAGAAGTGAGGCATATTATTATTCTGCAGCATAAGCAGGGGGAAAATACTATACTTTTCAGTCATATTTAATTTTCATTTAGCCACAGAGTACGTATTACCCATGGTATATCTTTTAATTTGGGAATAGGTGGGCGCAGCTAATCCCAGGCTACTGAGCCATGGATCACCACAAATGTTTTGGAAAGAAATCATTCTGATATAAACACCCATTTTACAGAGTAATCCCATTTTTTCCATAACACACTGACTTTTTGCTATGCAGATAAGTCTGTAGGTTATTCAAATTTCTATTTTATTCCTCACTGAAAGTTTGCCAGCCCTTGACAATTAGAACCATGAGTTGTCTCCATATAGAAGCTACTTCCAAATGTAAAAACTGTTTTGTTTCTGCACTCTAGTCCAAGCAATTTGTAGGAACCCTGTGTCACAGAAATCAAATCAATTCTCTTCAACAGAGGAACAGTTTGGGAGATAAATCTAGCTCAGTTGTCCTTTTAGGCAATGAAGTGAATTCCATGCTGCTCCAGACTCACCTTTATCCAAATAAAAGTCTAGCAAAAGAAGTTTTGTGAATTTGCAGTTGTCACTGGCATTGGCTCAACAGCACAAAAAGGCAATTTAAGCAATTTGTGATGAGTTGGACAAATTTAGGACCCATGAAAAACATTCTGCAGATCTCTCTGTGGGAAATAATTTCTGCTTTTGAATTAGTGGAAATTCCCTCAGAAAATGACAAAACCAGCATGGGACCAATATCTAACAAAATCCTCTGCTTTTCTTCTAAAAGTCTAATTTTAAAGATAATGTACCTTATTTATTGGGAATACATCCAGAATGTGACACACATCTTGGGCTAGCTAAACATTCAGCAAATTGTGACCTGTGGGTCTTAGGAAATTTTAAGCAGCAAATTAGAAATCTGTTTCCCTGTTTCCCCCTATAATTATTGTCCACAGTTCAATCCCCAATTCCCTCCCCCTCCCCAGCCATGCTTTTTTTTAAATATCAGAAATAGCTTAAATTCTTCTTAGAAACACCTTCAAGAAAACAAGATTCAAGCTAAACAAAATGGAAAATTCTCCTTACTTCTCAAGAAAAACAAGGAGCTTCTCCCACACATCAGGTTTATGCACTCACTGCAAGCAGTGGCCCACCAGTTTTCAATGGCCTTGGCTTTGTACAAAGGAAAGATTTCATTGCAGGGCCATATGAAACATTTCAGAAGAAAAGAGGCACAGATGGCAATCTAACCAAAATTTCAATCAGCCAAATGGCTGTCAGATCAGGTACCTAAGGAATATGTTTCTATTTCTATTTTAAACCTTTTATAAATGCAGTCAGTAGGAAAAAAATCCTAACCCTATTAGCAATCTTACCTGTATTCATTTAATTTTCAGCCACGGTAGCACATTTCATTAAAAAAGTATATTTGCCTCAGACTGTATCAACAGGTTTGCCAATAGCATCAGCCAAATATTGAGTATTTTGTAAATTCATCAGGATATTGCCATGATGCCACTCAGACCACATAGCACCCATGCATTATATATGCAAGGCTGGTGGCACCAGGCAGCTCTTTTTCCAATTAATACATGTCAAAGCAAATTGTTTGGAGGAGGGAAATAAAAACGAAAGAAATGGAGATTTCTGCACAATTGCCCACTGCAACATGAAAACTCACCTCATCTGCATAATATTAATGATATGAAATATGCAAACAGATGTTTCTCTCATTAAATGCTGTATGCAAATAGCACTAGGAGGAGTGCTAATGTTGTTTCAGGGTTGAGAGATCATGGGGGGTAATTAAAGGTTAATCCAGTTTTCAGTTCACAGACTGTAAGACATGAGTGGTTGTAAAGAAAAATTGTCACTTAACCTTCATTATCCAGAGCATATGGATTTTTCCTCTAGAATAGAAAAAACATATATGTATTTATCTGTACTCTAGTGCTAAGTATGGTGCATATCATTAGAGAAGAAGAGAAATTATTTGTTGAAATGAATGTCATTAAGGAGGTGCCAGAATGGATTAATTAGGGAAAGCAGAATTCGGTCAGAAGTTCTCAGATAGCAATCTAAACCCTGCAATCTCACTAACTATATTTCAATTGCTGAGATCTTGTCAAATGTTAATAGAAAAGCATCTGAAGTACTCGTGGAACAAATCCCCTGAAATAATTAAAAGCCTAATGTTTGAGATCCATCACAGTTTCCCCGTAAGCCCTGTGAGGTGGATGGTTCCTTCAGCAGCAGGCTCACAAGCCTCTCTTTCTCTCAGAGCATCCTGCTGGGCAGAATGGAAGCAGTAAACATTTTAGCACTTAGATCTGAGTTCAACACGCCAGATGAGACATTCCCACTTGGTGCTCATAGGAGAAAATAAAGTGATAAGTGCCTGCGCTGCAGTCGAGCCCTGTTCTTCAGCAGCGAGGATTTGTGCCGAGGGAAAGGCAGGGCCAGTGTGAACCACAGCAGCCACAGGTGGGAAAAAGAAGAAAGAAGCAAAGAAAAATCTTGATTTGTGCAACCCTCTCTATATAATATCTGGGTGAAAATCGATGTGGGCTTGGGATGGTGAGAGTGAGAAATCAAAGAGGAGGTAGCTGAGAGTTGGTTCTGTTCAGCCTTGGGTGCAGGGACTGTAGCATTCTCTCTTTCCAAGACTGTGTGGCACGTTTGGATATTTTGGTGTTTTATTTAAAAAGTAGTCTTGCAGTCTCTAAGTCTTGCAAGTTATTTCTTTTAAGTATGGAACAAGAGCAAGGGTTTCTGTGTGTCTCTGCAGTGTGTCTTTCACCACCTGGCTGGCCCCAGTGTCTCTGACATGCCTCCACCAGTAACGCCACTAGACCTTCCATCTGTGCCTCACTAGTTCTTTGGGCTCTAAAACCATTTTCCCTCCCTTCTAACCTCACAATTTCCTTTTTGTGCATCACACAACATCAAAAAACCACAACGACACCAACCTGGCTGCAACATTTATCTTGGTCTCCTAGGCTGAATAGCTCAGATTTGGTCCCAAAATTTCAAACAGCACTGAGTAGAATAAAACCTTGACTTGATCTAGCATGACTCTTCTAGCTCTAGAATTTCACAACAGAATTCAGTTTAAGAACTCCTCATTAACTGAGGGTACCAAAAATACCAAGTATTAAGTTGCATTATATGAGATAAATATCAACAAACTTATATATCCGTGTGACATCCTGTGTCATAAACTGTGCTTTGTAGAAATTCCCCTTCTCAATTATTTTTCACAGCTATTTACAGCCTGCTCCCATTTAAAATAGGTATAATACCCAAGAAGGAAAGGCCTGTGAAAATATCATTTTTTCTGAAGTTGAGCGCTGCAGAAAGATTTTACTTCATGTTATTTTGCCATGAATGGCTGCAGTGAAACATAAACGCTGTCTTCCTCCCCTTGAGCGTGGAAGGGCTGTACTATCCCTTGGGTACTAAACTTTGTAAAGATATTACACTTAGCCAATTTAAGGGCAATGCAGGGCTCATCCACAGCACCACAGAAAAGACTTTCAACCAGCAAAAAGAAACAAGCCACGGGGGGAAAACTCAGCATCCACCCTCCCTCAGCGCAGGCCATGGCCACCTCCAGCTGCACACCCGTGGCCACCACCAGCAGCTGCTGCCCCTTCGCAGCCTCCTGAATAAACAGCCAGGCATGGAGGATTACCCTGTGGAGGGGGGACCCTCTGGCACAGTGGGTTCTGTCACCCCGGGGTGTCGGGCAGGACGTGGCACTGGCACAAAGGAGCAGGCCAGCAGGTGCAGGAGCCCCGCCGGGCCTGCTGCAGGCTGATAGCATTGAATGAGGCCCTGCTCTGAGCCCTTCGGCACAAAGGTGCTCCCACGCCTTCCCCACCACCCTCATCCTGGAGAAACAATTCCAGCTGGAAAGGTCCCAGCCCCTTATCTCCGGCCCCCATCAGCACGAGGGGCTGTCAGTCTCATCTCTGGCTTATCGCGCCCCAGGGCTGTCCCAGCTCCCTGACTCTGGGAGATTTAAAGTTGCTCCCGTGAAGTCTGAGCGAGTTCTGGTAAACCTGATCCTTATTAAAGCAGATTACAAGCATCCCCTTGAAATGTCACTGTGCATTTACAGAGACAGCCGTACAAAAACACCCAGCCATCAAATACTTCCCTGCAAAATGTACGTTCAGGGAAAGTGGACGCAGGTAACTGTGTGAACAGACGGGGCCTGGAAAACACGGAGGAGCAAATCTAGGATTTGGTCCAATGCTCACAAGGGTCTAAAGGAAAGTCTAATAAAATTTGCATTTAAATGGCTCCATGCAACCCCTGACAACAGTGTCTTACACACGTTTGTGCACACAGGTCCTGACAAATGGAAACACACTCTGACATCTCCAGTTACCTGCAAGGACCTGTGGCTGAAGGATGCAAGGCCTAGGGTTTGGGCCCACAATAAGAGAATAAATAGTTATTAAAATCTATTTATTGTGAGCAGAGTTATGGACATCTAATTGCTGCAGTTTGTTAGAGGAACAAAAAGATCTTCCCTGGCTTCAGCCATATCCAAGGGGATTAATTTGTCACTCTGCAAAAACAACCCATTGGAGGAATGCCCTCTTTGATTCTTTATTCTCACATTAATTAGGAGCAATAAGTACACTAGATACACTCTGTGCTTAAAACATTAGTAGAAATAAATCTGCCACACATCTCAAGAGGGCAACAAAGATCTGGCTGTTTGGGGTGGGAGCCTCCAAAGCAAATCCTATTATTCGGACAACCCATCCAGTTCCCATCCCCTCCAGCACGGCCAATGATGCCCCATCCCACCTGTGATGGCCACAAGCTGGACATGACTGTCCAGAAGGGGCTGTGGTGGGGGCAGCAAGGCCATGAGTGGGGCCCAGCTGGTCTCTTCACCATTTTTAAGGAACATGCATTTTTCTGCACTGAACCCACAAAGCACCACATGCTCCCTGTCAAACCTCCCAGCCCGTGTCTCATGCCCAGGTCCTTTGTGGTGGCTTTGCTTCTGTCAGCAAATTCCTGTGTCTAGGAAGACGGGGGAATAAGAAAGAAGAATATTTTGTGCTGAAAATTAAAGTCAATTTTATTCTTATTCAAGAAAAAAAAAAAAAAAACACAAGAAAGAATGAGGCGACAGAAAATTTCTACAGAGAATTATTCTGGGACAATTGAACCAAACTCTATTTTCTCCACAACTGACTTCCAGGATGCTTTGTCATTTCTCTCACTCAAGGATCATCAGTGGGATTGCTCACTTGGACAAAGCCATCCACTGCTTCTGGGGACCCATGTCCTGCAGCATCCCAGGCAGGACTCCTGCCACAGCAGAAGGCTGGAGAAGCACAGGGATGCCAGATTTCCAGCCAGCTGTTGTGGGCTGGGAGTGCTGACATTTCCTCATACCCTTGGAGCACTGGGCTGGAGAGGCAGCTGCCTTTATGTCCTGCTTGTTTAAGGTAATTACTGCTTATATTTCCTCCCTGCTGGTTCTGCTGGAGCGGAAAAGGCTTTGGCCTTCACTTCACCATACAAAATGGAGAAAAAAAAAATCTGGTTTATAAACAGCACTTTTTCTATACTTTCAAAGGCAGGTTGTAGGGTGAGAGTCAGGAGAATGGTCCCTATTTGGAAAGCAGGCTAATAATAATGATGAAGTTGCTGCAGGGAAATCTCTTGTCGAGCCTCCCTGAGCACTCTTTGTTCCCTTGGTAGTAAACAATTATCTTTTAAAGATGCTCTGCTGTCTCCACCACTCACCCAGCTATAAGATATTAAACAACCCCAAAAAGCAGCCCAATTGTGTGCAGAGTGGATTTCCTTTCAGAAAGGGTGGGAATTTGCAACTCTTTAAAGGCACTTAGTGTTAATTAAAACCTATGCAGCCCAAAGAGAAATATAGCCCCGTTTTTCAAGGAGGGATGAAGTCAGTCTGATTAGCAAGTGTTTTGTTACCATGCTAAAATATGCTTTTTGATTCTTAAAATTCAGTGCTTACTACTGAGGGAAAACAATTGTTAGTGCTCCATGGCAATGAAAGTTCAAGTGACTTAAAAATACCCCACAGTATGCTAAAAAAATGCACCTTCATATTTTACAAGGAAATTTTAAAAAATAAGACTTCTTTTAAAAGTACACTTTGGAGGGAACCATATCAGCAATAAGGAATATGGAAATTCTTCATTTAAAATCTACCTCACAGTCAGCACTGTGTTGATTTGAAATGCTTTGCCTTTCTAACTGTTCCCCTCTTCCTAATAAGCACTGCATCCAATTTGTATGTTGTTCTGATGAAATGGTTTAAGCGAGAGAAAATGAGTAGTTTGAAAAATAAAGGAAACTTCTACAGAAGAAATGAAGTGCTATCATTGAAATCTTTATTTATGTGAAAAGAAAGGGCTAAAACATTACCTCAGAATTCAAGATTACAACATCAGTAGGATATAAAGTAAATCCATTCTCGTAGTGAAACATCAGAAACCATAATCCTTTTTCAAAGACCTTTTGTTATTTTAATGTCTGACAAATTATGCTTTTTTAAAAGAAGAAAAACACTTAGATTTAAGAGGTTTCTTTTACTCCAGTAAAAGTAGTTTCACTATTTAAAAGTTTTAATTTTCTGTAACCAATAGCATTTACTATGCTGGCTAAGTATTAACACAAGGATAAGGTTATTTTAGCCACAGTAGGACCAAATACAAAGTTTCCTCCAAAGATTTTTGCATCAAGTTGTTATGGCAACTTAGTGTTCTAAAAAGTATTAAGCTTGAGCAAAAGGTTTTGGTTGTTTTGGGTTTTTTTTAATTTGGTTGCTTTTCCTTCAGGTTTTGAACTTGTTAAGTGTTATTAAAATGCTACATCGTTATCATTCAAATGATGGGAGCTCTCAGAACATATTTAAAACTTGTTTATGTCGCAGGACGCTCTGGGATGATGTCCAAGCACCCCCAGCCCTGCCTTTGGGGGGAAACCCTTGCCCTCAGTATGAGAACAGGAGTCATTCCACAGCGATTCTAGCATCAAGAAACAAGGATAAGAAGAAAAAAACGGCATTATTGCCTCCAATGTACTAAAGGAGAGACAGGATGGATAAAGATACCCTTCCCTTGTGCATCCAGCACGCCTCTTTCATGTATTCATGTTTAAAAGCATAAACAATAAGTTCCTCGTGGTATTCTGGACTCTTGACATCGCGTGAGGAGCTGGAAGAGTGAAATAAGCTCCTGAGAGCTCTGCAAGCAGAGAGCAGGTTTTGACTGGTGCAGACATGGCAGGAAATTGCTGTGGGAAGCCTGGTTCAGGTCCTGTGCCACAGGTAGGGAAGAGACAGAATTTTGGGCTTAAAACCCCATAATGACCAAAAGCTGACAGCCACAGGTTTTCTCTCACAGCCATTCCCCTTGGAACGTTCCCAGTGCTGCCAGTCCCAGCTCACACCCTCAGCTCCCAAAGCCTCACCCTGCCCCAGATGTGCAGCACAAGCTCTCACACAGCCCAGTACGAGCCCTGTGAGCTCTGGCACCATCCTGACTCCAGCACTCGTTTGGGCACTGCCAGTTTGGGCAGGGGAGCACTGGGGTTCTCCCGGAGGAGTGGGAACAGTCATGGCAACGTGCAGAGTGGCCTGGACAGCCTCATGGCCAAAAGGTTCTGCTGGCTTCCTCTCACACTGGGCTTGGGGCTTTTCCTGTATGTGGTAAAAGAAGAGGAAACAAGAGAGAAAATTAATTCTGTCCCTCACTAAATTAATGTTTTTTTCAAATTCACCAATTTTCTGAGTTTTTAAATGAAGCTGAAAACGATGGGGAGGTTGTGTTGTTTTAATTAGAACTTTGATTTATAGTTTTTCTTCACCAGGTCTCTCAACTCCTTTCTCTCCTAGTTTTTCTGCTCATCTCTTTTTAAAGAGAAAGATGGGTGGAAATAAACTGGAGAAATTGAAAAGAAAACCAAAATTTTGAAAAATAAAACCTGACATTCACGTGACCACAACAGATTTAGAGGACGACAAAATGAATTTATTTCTTAAATCTGAAATTATTTTGACACTTAAAACCATGTTTTCCTTCTTTTGCAGGAGGAGATCAACTAAATACCTACCTGGCAAAAAACCAAGAAGATTTTCCTGCCAAATTCTGCCAGATCTCGCATGAACTTGGGCAAATTATTTAATTTGCCAGTTTCTTAGTGCACTGTTTGTGCAGTGAGAACAATACCAACTCCTTTTTCTCATCCCTTTGTCTTGTTTATTGAGATAGTCACTACTCCAGGGAGTACACAATCTCTAATTATGAGCAACCAGCACAATAGTACCCTGATCTCCAGGACCTACCGCAATACAAAGGACTAATAATCATCACAAGTCTTCTGTTCTGATGCATGGTCTGCAAGAGTTATGAATACAAACATATGCTGGAAAGTTCTGTTTAATTTTATGTCTTTGAAAGAAAATAAAAGCCTATTTTTCCCATTGGTGCCATTTATAGAGGCTTCTACTTTCCAGGAAGCTTCTGCCTTTCCATGTCTTCCTTCTCCCTTTCAAAACAGAAATAAAAGTCTCACTAAATAAAATAAAGATTATGAATGGCCAGTCTTTTCCTTCCTACCAGTTATTGTCACCCAGGAACATGCAGCAAAGGATGTCTAAGTTATCATTCAGTTTCGCAGGGATCTGCCAGCTGCTGGCCATATGCTAAATCCCAAAAGGAATTATCCATGTTCTGTGCTGCCTGTACATGTCTGATTCCCTGTTTATGTATCTCTACTTGATTATGGCATATTATAAATCCAGCTAACTTAACTTTTATGGTTAGAATCCAAATCCTCCACTTGTTGAGGGTAATTTTTTTTATTCAAATGAAACTCCACTGCCTCTGTGGAAAGTTTATGCAGCAATAAATGGGATGAAAACAGTCAGATTTCATACAAATGCATCAAAGACAACCCAAAAAGTCTGTGAGATTTCATTTACAATGACAGTCTTTCTTTAGAGTTTGCTTTTTAATGACGTGATAGCATTTCATAGCAGACAGAATTTCCCATCAGCTTCCATGGCCCTGCCCAGAACCTCTGTCCCCAGAGTGACTCTTACGGTTTCCCCTGTGGAGACCCTGGCCATCCCAGCCACTGCAAGGCCAGGAATATATTCATTCAGCCCCCTCACCATCCTTGATGAGAGGGGACTGTGGAGCAGGGGAGGATGAAGTGAATTGCTCAGTCAGGGGAAATAGCTGACCTGGGAATTGAGCTCCAGTTGCTCAGCCCTCAAGCAGGAGCCAAACCACAGGCTATTGTTTGTTATTGAGGCCTGTGGACATCCACAGATATTTGAAGTCAGATTTTGTCAGTCATCTCTCACACTCATCTTAAAATGATACAACACAGTACAACACCAAGGCAGGCTTTTATACGCCTAGGCCATGGTAAATTTTTACTACAAAAGCATTCTAAAATGCTCTTTACAGAGGAGACTTATTTGTCGGAATGCAGGAGCATATCCCTTGGGGATGCAGATTGTTTCCTCAGGACTCAAACATTCCCACGTGGTAAAATGAAGTAGGAGGATCCAGTGAAAGGAGCTCTGGCTTCTCATTTAATTTACTACCTAATACTCAGCAGCCCAAGATTTATAAGACACTACAGAACTGTCTACATGTTTCCCCTTGTGGCAGATAGCAGATAACTGTTAATAGACTTGCTCGGAAAGTTTATTTAAAGGAAGAACTTAACTGTATTATTTTTCATGGAGGTGTGAACATTGCTTAAGGAGCTTAAGTCTCCATGTATAAGTATTATCAGATAGGTTCATGAGGATGCTAATGTGCATTAATATGAAACTCCACAACCAGCTTTCACTGGTATACATAGATAGGGCCATTTTGTAAATAATGCCCTTTCTGATATTGCAGAGTTCTGGGATAGCTGAATGCACTATTATTTCCAAATATAATAATATTACCCATACTGCACACCTTCTCTATCCTCTTTCTGCAGCTCCTGTTAAATCAACAGCAAAGCCACTCATGCAGAATCCAGGCTCCTCTAAAGCTGCACCTGGCATCTGCCTGGATAAGATTTTGCCTGCCCTTCTGCACAGGACCCTGCAGATGTTGTAGGAAAGCCAAGGGGCTGGAGGGGCTCCACATCACTTCTCATTTTCACTCGTCAGATGTACCCACATATTTTTCAATCCTGCCCTGCTCCTAATTTAAATCCTTCACCACAACAGTCAGTAGCTCCCCGAGTGGGGCTGGGCTCTGGTTTCCAAACACTGTGACAGAGATGCCTGACCCCTCTCCATGCAATTGAGCACCTTTAGAACCTTTGGCCTTCAGTGAGAGGGGAAGGCACAAACCCCACACTGCTCAGCACTTTCCAGGATTTAACCCACTCTGCACATGCTGTGTGGTGATGAAAACGTGATTAAGGGAGAGTATATTACATTATGTCCAGCTTTAGAGAAATATTTTAATGGAATAAAGAAAGAACCATACATTTTCTTTTTTTTTTTTTGGTTTAGATGTAAGGTTCACCTCGTGGTATTTACAACCTAAAGCTCTCCAATATTGGGTTAGCTAATAGGATCCAGACAATGAAGCTGACTGCAGGGAAAAGCAAGAGACTGTTTTAGTTTCACCAGCCAAGGAGAAGAAAAGACCCAGCTTGATAAATGGTGAGAAGTATATTAGATGTTAAAAAATATTTCATTTTTAATAATCCTAGGTGTTACTGACAACCCAGGTAAAAAGCAAAGTTCATTTCTTCAAAATATATTTAATCTGACAGTATCCCTTTAATTAAGTAGCAATTTAGATTTTCTTCTCCTCCACATACAAAGCTTTAATGAAACATGAAAGCCACAAAAGAAATTTGTGTGTGTTTCATGGCGAGGCATGAGAAATGATTTTCTGTTTAAATTCACAGACAGTAGCTATACAAATAACATTTAATATTTGCCGGAAGTATTATCTGCCTTTTCCCCTCACAGCATTACATTACTAAGGTAATAAGTACATGAGAATACACGATTTCCTGGCTACTGTATTGAATATGCACCTTTAAACAAAGTTAGACTTGGGAATTTACCCCTATCTTCAAATGCTAATCTAACACTAATTAAAAGGCCAGTGACTATGCTTTGATGGATTCCAGTTCCTGGGATATGACAAATGAATCCCGATGGCATGCACGACTGCAGCAGAATGACAATGGCAGAGCTGCAGCCACCGGGGAAGGCAGGACGGCGCATTCCTGCATTGCACAGGGGCAGGGAGGAGGAGGCACTGCTGGAGCTTGCCATGGTTTGTGTGGGTGCTGCCGCTCTCCCAAGGTGTGGCCAGCCACAGCCTTTGTTTCTCATTTCACAGCTGCTTCCAGGCTGTGCTGAAGCAAAAAATTTGGCTGCTTCTGCACCCCACCCATCCCCTCTCTAACATATGCACCTCCCTGCTGCTCCCTGTGCAGTGCTGGGCTCTTCAGGGAGGGAAACAGCCTCCCCGGGGAGGAAAAGCCAAGTGGTAGCATTGCCTTTCTCCCACAAAAATAGCTCATTTCATAGACTTCTTCAACCATAAGCTCCATTGTTAAAGAAGCATAAGGAGATCAGATAAATATTTCTAAATGAGATTCCATCCCCAATATCTCATGCAAATAACTGTCTTGTTGATCTTCCTTTCTTAGAATTAGAGGAAAATTAAAGCCCTGGTTGTAATACAATTTGGAAGTATCGCCTATGAGCTCTCAAGTGCATGCTTCTTTTGAACTGAGTGCAGCCCTCTTCAGAGGTACTTACTGCATGATGATATCCAAAAATTGTCTTTACATTCTTTCTTCCCACACAAGCAAAGCCAAAATTTAATTCATGCTAATTAAAAAGTTTGGTTAAAAAAAAAGGCCAAAAAGGCCATATTTTTTTTAAGAAATCTTCTTAGATGTCGTTTTGGAAGGATTTGAAAGCTGGGATTTCCATGAACCTTTACTTGCCTCCCTATGTAAAGCATACTCGATCAATTCAACCATGCAATTCTTGCACAGATTTTTGTCCAAATCATGGCAGAATTCACCATGTGTCGCCCTTACAGAGGACCTGAAGAGCTCAACCATGGAGAAAGAAGTTTGAGATTATACCAATAATGCCTGAAAACAGGCATTTTGCTCAGACCAGACAGGCCCTTCCTCACCAGGCTCTCCTTATAGGTGCACTTGAATTTTGAGCTTCCCATTCATACTGGAGTCTGGAGGACACCCTTTCCACAGTAAGGAAATATCCCAGCCACTGAGGCACCAGGTACCCCAGGGCTGACTGATCCTCCCCAAAAGTGTTGAGTTGGTTTGTGTGAATATTAAATTCCCAATGGATCTGGAATGCCTGTACTCAGGGTGTGATGCAGGAGCTCAATCACAGCCCCATGAGAGGCAGTGTCAGAGCTGGGCTTTGCACACACCCTCTGGCAAAACCAGAGACTGCAGCTGAGCCTTTAAAATCATTAATAAAGGCTGATAAAATGCATTTTATCAGCAGCATTTTACCAGTGGGCTCTGGGATGGGTCTGTGTGTCTCAAAACCTGGCTCAGAGCACTTTCTCCAGGGTCTCACAGTGAAGTGGTGCCCGTGCTGGATACTGAACTGTGCTCTTCTGAGGAATGTTTGGCCAGATTTTTTTCAAACAAGGCTTAGGGGCACTCAGAAGGTTTAATGGAGTGGACACAGCAGCACACAAATAGAGCTGCACAGACTTGGGAGTGGAGCTGGTGCTTGCTTGCCACCTTGGACAGGATGATCTTAGCCTGCAAAAGGCTGTGGAAAAATACCCAGAGTCCCAACCCATATCTTAAAAACAAGATCAGACTGTCTTTTCAAAGGGGTGGGGAAGATAGTTTTTTCCCAGAGTTTTTTCCCAGATTGTTCTTTTTTTTTCTTTGTGAGGGAGGATCTTATTATGAGCACAGCTGAATTTCTAGATGAGGTAAATTCTCCCTGTTACAAGTTCTGCTTGATCTCACTATCACAAACTCTATACACACCTCTAACATGTTCCTTGACTGCCACTTCTATGTTCCCCTGCTCTTCAATCACAGATAAATAAATGAAAGGCAGCATGATGCCTCTTATCTAAAAAGATTCAGGTAGAGCAAGTATCATAGCACAATCAGGGTGCTTGAAAATTGTATTTTCCTGGAAAGGACTTTTACTTGCCTTCTTGGATCATACACAGAGGAAGTCCAAGGTCTAGAGGGAGAAAATAACTCTTAGTAACCAAATGTTTGAACATTCATACAGGATTAATTACTTGTTTTATTTTTTCTTTAATTTTAAATGACTGTACTGCTAGCAAAAGTGAGAAGCAAAGACTCTGATCTACGCCAAGCACTTAGTGCATGCAAATACTCTGCAAGTTTTTGCTATCTTGAAGAATTTCAGCATAAACTACAAAGGCAAAGTGGACTGAACTGATCCCTGGAGAAAACATGTGCAACTCCACTTACATAAAAAGACTGCTTTGCTTCAATAGATCTGTGCCCATTTATCCTCAGGACCAATTCACACATTTTTTTCTATTATTAGATGGACATCCTATTTCTAATGGAGTCTATGTGATCTAAGCACTTCTACTTAATTTTTTCTAGAAGTAAGATTCTGTGCTTAGAGGATGAATTGCATTGCTGAGCAGTGCTGGAAGGATCAATTGAGGTGCATTAACATTTGCAGTGCCATTATGCTCCATCTGAAATACTGGGCTCTGTAAGAAATTTCAAACAAAGCATCTGCTCAGTCTTGGTAAAGCAAATCTTTTGTGTGTGGCATATCCCACCAGCAAATTAGTGCAACAAGGATTAAACAGCTCTTGAAATGTCATCAGAATGGATGAATTTCACAACAAATAACAAAAGAACTGTGCATGTCTATTAATTATTCCCCAAAACATATTTCAATAAAAATTTGAATCCTCTCTGTCATGATGGCTCATAAAGTCCTAGTTAACATTTACTTAGGACAATAATTAAGTCAATTGAAGCACTCAATACAAGACGTGGGCAGAAGGTGTAAGAGGGTTATGAGCAGTGGAAAATAGGTGCTCATTGCAGGGCAGGTGTGAATCACAAGAGCTGCAGCCAGGTTTTCACTGTGTAAAAGTCAAATGTCAGGGTGCCTGTGCTTGGTTACAATTACGTGAGATCAACTCTATCCTGTGAGTCATACTCTCCACAGCCTTGGCCAACTTTCCTAACCTGTCTGCGCTATTATTTGGGAAGAATAAAAGGAGTTTTCATCCCAATACTTGGGCCCTTGTGAGTGAATGGTCCTGACTGAGCTGTGGGCATGGCCAGTGTGACAGGAATGAGCAGCATTGACTATGGGCAATCGAGTTCCAGAATTTAGCTCACATCTGTGCAAGCAGCACATGTTCTCTCTACACCAGAGGGAGCTCAGGCACGAGGTTATCCTACAGCTTTATTTTCCATATTGCATGACCACAGGGAGACATTTACAGAAGTGTTCTCACTAGATTACACTGATGACCTGAACAGTTTCTATAATCCATGAATTTCCTCCTTCTAAATTAAGGTGCTCAGGTGATGAAGGTGCATGCACTCCACACTGGCACCAAAAATGTGTCCTACAAGATCTCTCTGGGAGTTTTTCCAGCTCTCTACAGTGGTGGCAGTGGTGACTGGTAAGGCTCTGGTAGCAGTCATCTGGTTATCTTATGTGACACTAACAAAAGGGATGTGTCAGCTGTGATAAGCTCTCATTGAACAACATAAAAACATTTCTGGGAAGGTCTTTTTTTTGTTATGACAGCAGCAGTTCTGTTGAATTTCACAGAGATCACACACTGAAGTATAAAAAACATTCACGCAGACTTGAGGAAGGTGTTTAGTACTGCCCTGTACCAAAATAATACAATTTATGCACCCTCAACTTGTAGAAACCAAGCTTTTTTGTTTTAACAAATTCTCACCATTCACATCAGCGGAGCTGGAAGTTTCCACAAGACATTTGCCTTTATCTCTGGTCCTCCAGCTTTTTCTGATCTCAGTTACTCCCCACTCCTTCCCCTTTTCCTTGCATATATACCCTTTTCCTTGCATCAAAGAAATAGGATCTGAAGCCTGGACATCTCACAAGAGTCCCTTCTCCAGAACTCATTCAACTTCAGCTTCCTCAAGACTGTAAGAAAACAAATATTCCAGAAACTTCAGAGCTAAGGCACAGATATTTTGATGGAGCCCCTTAAATCCACTGGGAATCTCATTTTGAGGATCTGTAAACACCTGCTAGAACTCTGACAACATGCAGTGCTGGGACCACTGAAAATTAATGCAGAAGAAGAGCTCAGGCACCTGCAGGCAGTTAAAACATTGGAGAGTTCTTTCTATACAGGCTGCATCAGCACTTAAGTGCTACATTGTTTAGCAGCACCAAGTACAGCACTGCCTGCTTAATTTTCTCCACCTAACAGTTGCCTTCAGATTTTAAAGATTTATACACCCTTCTGCAGTCAGCATTTAAATAGGAGCTAATATCCACACCCCATAGCAAATGCAGGTCCATGTCTCCAGTTCTTTGTTTTCATACAAATTTTGTCACCCTTATTGGTTCCAGTTTGACAAGTTTTGGAGTAAAGGCTCTCCTTGATTGTGGGCAGCAGAATATGATCCCCAGAGATTGTGGATCTGTGGCTAAATTGTGCCACTTCCATCATGAAAGAATCTGGAAGTATATTCCTAGAACCAAGGCTTTTTGATTGAATCAGAAAATTAATTACATCAGATAATTGTATGCTTCAAATCCATAATTATATTTAACAACAACAGTGTCCAGCATTACCATCAGCTATTCAAAACAATGAAGGTGACTCCAGTGGGAATGCTGTGAGACTAAAACTGAGCACAGGGCCCTCATTATGACCTGAGATAATGCCAGTATAAGACATTTTTCCCACCCTCTTTCCTCTTCTACTGGAATCTCATCCTTTTGCTCTCACTCCTCAGCCCTTTCTCTACCACTCCCCCAATAAGCGTTGTGCAATTATTTGTGGATGCACATCCTAAACCAGATCACTGAAAAAGGACTGCTTTAAAAAAATACACTTTTCCTTTAGGAAGGAGAGATTGGAAAGGAGGCAGCAACTGCTCAAACACACTTGATAGCTAACCTTGATGCCTGACCCCAGGGCAGACAGTGCACACCAGCCTGTGAGATGTGACACTGATCTTCAAAAAGCCTGCTAAAAGTATGGCGTGAAACAGCAGCCCTACAGAGCTGGGAAAAACGTGCTGCTGTTTAACAAAGTGCACCCAAATCCCTTCCCTGAGCCGATCTTTAAAAATTAAAGTGACCTAAAGCTAAGCATATTTTAAAGTGTTGTTTGTTAAACAAACAAACAAACAAACAACACAGCAAGACAAGCAAAGGCAGTAAATTCTTAACAAAGAGCATTGTGTGATGTCTGTATTTCTGTGAGAAAGGCCCTTGGCATTGCTGTGCTAAGAGTAGAGGACATTTTATAAACGTATTTCTAAAAAGAGGAAGTATTCAAATTGGAAATGCCCGTTTGGCTGACTCCCCCCTTTGCAGCTTGTGTACTCCTCCAGCAGATAACAGAGAGGACAGCTCTTGCTAGCAGGCTGCTCTCAACATTTTCTTCATTAACTTGCAAAAACTAAAAGCTCCATCCTCCATTGTTTGATGGTAATTAGAAGCTGAATCACGAGATACGTCAACTTTCTGATGTTCTTTGCATGCTTACACTTTATACCAGCACATTACACCTAGTTTTACTCAGGGCTTTCTTACAATCCCATGCTATTAGAGTAGAGTTTGAGGAGCTGTGACATACTTCAAATATAATTGTGGAAAATGTATTTTTATAAGTTCCACAGAAGAGGAATCAATGTTAAAACAATCTCAGTGATCCTCGGTTATGCTGGGAATCTTTTCGATTCACAAAAGAATGTGATGATTTTTCATCACAGGTGCAAATGACCGGACAGAATCAGAGCAAACAGAGAAGATGCAGATTCTTTTTCTTTCTCTTTGACCAGTACTGGTAAATTCAGGGCACTACTAGTTTGGAATTAATACTGGTCTGTACCACTAGAGGCCAACTGGCATTTCAGGATTAAAGATCACTTCTCCACAGAGAAATCCTTAAAATACCATAAACACTATCCAGCTAAGAGAGTCCACAGGCAGCATTACACTTTGCTTGATATCTGAACTTGCTGTTTGGGCTACCTGAGTATACTGTTCATTTCAGAGAGGCTGTGAAAAAAGGATGAACAAAATTGCCTCTCTGGCTACCAGAAAGCAGTCAGTTCTCATTTGGGTAAAACCCTTATTTCTGTATCTATCTTTTCTCTTGTATCTATTTTCCTCAGTTACAGCAAAAGCTGCCAAAGGCTGACTCATTAGGACATGTAACATGGAAATACAAATGCTCATTTCAATCTGTGGTCACTTCATGCCAGCCTGAAGTCACTTCCATCTGTGAGTCAGGCACACCTGGGAAACTCCAAGGGAAATGAACATACTATTTAAGTCAAGGTGATTCAATATCAGAGAATGAGCATGGCAAGCACAATCACATGTAAAATAGGTAGATGTCCTTTTATAAAGCTGGCTGTTTTCATTTCTTAGTGTCTGTTTAGCTCCTGTGCTTTTTTCGGGGCAAAATGTTTTATTCCAGGTCCAATTACAAGTAAAGAAATAGAAACCTCTCAACTCTGTTACAATCCCACAGAAACGGGGAAGACAAGATTTGATGGTAAAATAAACACAGCTAGAGACAGATCAAAGCAATGCAGACATTTTTCAACACGAAAAATGACAACTTTTCTCAAATGAAATTCAGGCTGTTACTTACTCTTGTGATGCTCAGAACATCTGCATTCAATATCGCAGCTCTTTTACTCTCTCGGTGGGAGAGATGGTAATGAGGTGCCCAATTCCCAATGACTTTCAAAGAGGATTAGGCACCTGCCACAAAATTGTTCAAGACTGATTTCTCTCTGTTATTCTCAGCTTTGACAAAACAGCAAACCAGGAGATTCCTTCCACTCGCCACTTTGCTGCCAGCCAGGAGTTTGCCCTCACATAAATTGCTCAACCTTTGTACTCCTCTTTTTAGCCACCCCATTTGTGAAGTAAAAATGCCACTCTATTATTAATATTTAATACTTTTTAAGATGCTTTCAGCTTGCACGAAAAGTACACTACAGACACATCTGTACCTAAATTACCAACATTCAAAAATAACAGGAAAAATACTTGTTGGTGGCTTAGCTACATATGATCAATGCCAAATAAAAATCTACTCTGGTTTTGCTAAGGTCATTTAGTGCTGTGCAATTCTCATGAGGTAAATATTTTTGAAAGTGGGGAATGCTTTGAGATTAAGCAATACATTACAGTTTTTGATCAAATGCCAGAAGCCATAGGTGAATAGGAAACAGACATCAGTAATTACAGTTCGTACTTCAGCTATTTCAAAACCCCTTGCTTCAATGAGCAAGTATTAACTGGACAGACACTCCTTCACAAATTAGAGGCTGCAAAGACTTATTACACACCACATTTATCTTTGAAACTTGTCCAACAGAATTAAACTAAAAAAATAATGATACAGATTATGGTTGCAGGCAAAAAACTATTAAAACTCTAACAACTATATATATGTTTTTATCTGTCAAACTGTCCCTGCAGCCACTCTTTGGTTAAGGAGCTCAGGAATGCAGTATTAAGAAATACAAGTAATTGTATTAGTATGCTGTTGTCAAACTTCAAACTGGATGTATTTTATCACAGGAGCTGATAAAAGAATTTCTTGTGTAGGCCTTAAAACACAATAGAAGTGCAAGAACATGAGATGGGAGCAGAAATGAAGACACGGCAGCCGAGTGAGAAGTGTTCAAGGAGCATCAACACTGCTCAGTAAAATGGTGCAGAGCCAACTTGACACGGTTAGGGCTGCTGAAAACCCCAAAGCAAACCCCTCACCCTGGCACAGCACCTGAGTGACAAGCCCAGTTCAGAGGCCAGACTGACAGAGCCTGGCCCACAACAGAGCAAGGCTGGAGCAGGCCAGGATGCTCCAGAGACAGCCTTGCTCAAACAATTTCTCACACAGAAATTTCTCACACATTCTACTTTCCAGGTAGTTTCTTGGTTTACTCCAGAGAGCCACACTTGGGAAGCTACACAATTATTCCTCAAAAGATTTAAGGCTATTCAGGATATCCAAGAGAGTACCAAGACTGATGTTGGATGAAATTGGTGGAGAAAAAAACTGGGGCAAAACCAGTGCATGCATTTATGTTTGTCAGGATTCTGAGAAGAAGGAAGCACTTTGGCAGGGCTGCTTTTGAACTGTTGCCCAACTCAAGATAGCATCAAATGCACTTCTAATAAATACTTGGCATCACAACAGATTTGTACTGATACAATTTAAGTGCATTCCTCTAGATTGGTAATTTCAGTTAAACAAGAAGATATTGCAAACATTTCATCTGCTAAAAGAATTATTGTTACATCTCAAATTTAGACCAGTGTAAGAGGTTGTATATTTAAGCTGATTAAAAAGCTTTCAGTTAACTAAAACAAGCACTTGGATTGGTTTAACACTGTTAAACAGGAAACATTAAGTCTCAGAATGCCCTTTTAACTTGCTTGGCCAAAATTCACATCACAGACCAAAACTACTGAAAAAAAAAAGGTGTCAGCACAGTACAAGCCATTTAAAAACAGACCAGCAATTTAGGAAGATTATTAAAGGTACAGTACTGCATTCATTTATTTCTTATGTATTTATATTAATTCTATAAAGCTGTATTAGGCTTTTGTATTTTGCCTGTCAGAGATTTTTGAACATGGTATAATTCTGGAAATCAACAAGTATTTTAAGCAAATACTTTAGGTGGATAAAAAGGTTTGAAATGTGGTCGTTTTTAAATTCATCCCACAAGTGACCCAATGCAAATATTCTGCATACTTCCTAAACAGTTCTATTATTAATGGCCTAACATAAAACTAATTGATTTCATCTAACATATTACAGGTACCTGGACAATAGCTGTTTTTTGAGGGCTTGGGTTTCTGTCAAAGCACATTTTCAAAATAAAGAACACTGATCCTTGCAATCGGATCAAGATCTTGATTTGAGAAATACTGTTACTCTTAAGAGCAATTACTGCAAAAAAGAAAATAGCTTATTGAATAAATTATACTTTTAAAAGTTTAGTGGAATGCTGCTGGTGTGCTTGGCATTAATTATCAGCATCATTCTACTTCTCAGTATATAACAAAGGTCAACTGTATCTAACACCCATTTTCCAGATGCTTTAAAAAACCCCAGAAATTATGGACAGCTAGCCTGTAACTTCAGGACAGGAAGATTCGGAATGGAGGAAGATCCTGATGAAGGGTCATGTGTAAACCTGTGTGTTTACACATGCAAACATGTAATTTACCTTTACAATCACTTCACTAGAGATAGGACTTGTTTCCTTCCACACAAAAGTTTGCAAAGCAACATAGTTTGTAAACCATAGTGTGAGATTTATGATGTTATACTGCAGAAACCTGTTTAGCCCCCAATTTACAATTCTGGCAATTGTATTCAACTCTGTCATCAGAACTAATTACAGCTAACTGCAGATTACCATATTGCAAACTCTCATCTGTGTGAAAGAAATATGATGTTAAAAAAAAAGAATCAAATATCCCGAGGGCTAATGAACAAAAATGCACTATTCCATCTTGGACTGCAAACCTGAACTCTTCGAATTGCTGCCTTAAACTTCAAATTGCTATTTGTTGGCAAGTTGTTTTAGCCCCAAGTACTTCCACAGTAAATCACCATTACACTAATACCATACCTTTGGCCTGAAACATATTAATCTTGGTTAACAGTAACTGACATTTACATTACCAATTCAATTCAGGCATTGTGGTGACTAAACATATATGCAAGAGCTTCAGGGAGAAAAGTTATTAGTTTTGAATGTGTACTTACTTTTCACTGAGAACAATTTTGAAGAAACATTATCATCAATTCTTGTTATAATCTTACAACATAAACATTCAAATCCTAATTGATCTGTAAAACATTTGACTTGGAGTAAAATCTGCATTTGTATCTTGGGTGCAGTTAACTGCACAACATCACATTTCAGATATTTTGCCAAGATATGTATTTATATATTTTTATCTGGGACTTTTAAAACCTGTGTTCATAGGAAGGAAAGAAAACTGGGAATCTGAAATATTATGAAGAACATGGCACCAGGATATGACCAATAGTACCAGATCCTTCCAGGAGAGGGAGGATGGACTTTTTTTTTTTGTGGGTGTTTATATTTACTAAGGCTATAAATGCCCTTGGTTTAAAAAATATGGGTTGGGTTTGCTCTTATTTATCTAGTGTCTTTCCCAGCTTACAGGCAGCAAAGAAGTACTTACTGCATTAAGTCTGTGGAGCCCCAGAAGCAAAGACACCCCTCTCCTCATACCCACACATTATAGTTGCAGTACAGCACAAAACACATTTGGACCAAGGATTTTATTTTGACTTCAGAAAATTCTCTCCCAGACTTCAAATTCATCCTGAAACGCATTATCTTTAGCTTTCATCTCTAGGAGGAAAATTTAACACAGTATTGATGTTTAGATAGTATTTTTGCTGTATTATTTATAAGAGAGTGACAAAACAAGACAGTGCAGTTTAAAAACATTAAGATAAATACTAGGCATTTGATGTGCTGTGTTTTGAAGAGTTTTATGTTTAGATTTAATAAGGTGCCCACAAAAATTCTTCAAGTAACAACAGGTATTTAACTCCAGAGGAAAACAGGATGGACTACATGTATCCCATGTTGCTTTTTGTTTCCCATCTTTTCTTGGCTTCAAATCTGAAAGAGAGCGCAAAACCCACATTAGGAATGATGAGAGTATGTTTTTTAGGTATTTAACCATGTTATTCTTAACAAAACAAAAACAACTTATTTGTAATAAAGACATGAAGACAAATATAGCCATACAACCTCCACTTTATTTTGGATAAAGCCTCTGTACTTAAGTCTGATAGAAAAAAGCCCACCAGAACCCAACAAGGTTAAACTAAACAAATAAGATTAGCACAAGCCTATTTCAACTAAAAAAAAAACATTTAACTGAGATTGTATTGTACACACTTAGTGCCAATGAAACCACAAATGTTTAATTCCATACTCAAATGACTTACCCCCAAGCAAGCTTCTTTTTCTTTTGAGCTTCTTGGGCAGCCTCTGCTTCTTGCTTGGCTTTTACAAAGTTGCGGCAAGCGGCAGCTTTGGCAATTTTCACACCAAGCTAAGACATGAAAAGGAACAAAGGAAAACTGATTAGATGCAAATGGCTCATATGAAATTTAAGCCTCACAAATTACTGGGTCTGATATTGTTTCTCAAAAGTCAATAGATACTAAAATATCTTTCAAATAGTGCATCATCAGCCTAATATAAGAGTGGACAAACAAGAATGTCTCTTGAGGTAAATACAAAGGCGTAGGATCCTGGGGCAGGCAATCCTTTTCACCAAATCTTTCATTTCCAAAACCAAAAGCAAAGGGCAACAGCTCACTGGATCCTTTTGCTTGTTTTATATAGACAGACACATCCAAATACACAGTCTCCATCATTAGGACCAGTCTGTGACCTCAGCTATCCCAACACAATAGAATCAGGTCTTACCAGTGTCAAAAACACCCAAAAAGACATTTTTATACAGGAAAAGCTGCTACCATTACAAATTTTTCACTAGAACCACTAGACATGTTTTAATCAGTCTGTCCAAAAATAAATGATTCAGTGTCCTTAGTGTCTATTTCCACATTACAAGCTTTGAGACTGCAAGGGTGTGATATGCCAGCTTTCCATGTAGGTGAATACCACTTCCACAAACTGATGCAAACTGTGAGAATTAAGTTCACTTTAGTGAATGTCAAGCACAGGAGGGAAAGGCAGGGAAGAATAAAGAAAAAAGATGGGAGAAGATACAGTGAACTATGACCAGTTTATTTCCCTTAATCAGCATTCATAACTTGTAGTTACACTTTGTGGTTGTTGCCTTGACATGATGAGTTATGAAAGAATTCATTCTCAGAAGTTACTGCTATTCTCCAAGACAAGCATGCAATTCATTTACCCCAAATTGCTACAAACTGATGTGGACAAACAGGTTTTCTTTCAATCCACACCCAAACCTCTAGAAATTAGCAAACAGTTATATCCAGCAAACTGGATATTCTAAGTGTCCCCCAAAATGTCATGGGAGCATCAAAGAACAGGAGACCCAAGGGGAAGAATACTCTTTAACACCTTGGCTGAAGTTCCACTATTAATGGTAATACACTTGAATAATCTGCAGCATCTATGCAGACAAATATTTACTCTGAGAAATGCTTTATCCAGGTAACATGAGAGAGACCTCAAGACACATCTGCAGGTGTAGATGCACTGACACATTTTCCACAACTACCCCATCAAACACACAATAGGTAGGTGATCGTTTTGTTAACAAAGCAAAAAAAACAAACCCAAATTGCTACAAGCTCTTCTACGATATGGTCCTCTCAGGGTTCAAGAATAAAGAAAGCAGCTTTTAAGAAAAGGCAGCAAGCACAACTCAGCTTGTGCTTTGTTTGAGGCTCCAAATGCTGGCAACACAAGTAGTTAGGAGCTGAGCCTAACAGTTTGAAAGGGAAATAGATGTTTTCATAAACATAATATTTAAAAGGAAAAACTGAACAAGTCTCTCATTCACTATTTGCATGTGTTATAAGGTCCTAAACATGTACCTTTGGAATCATCTTTATGCACAAAATACTGTGTATCTTTATGCACAAAATACAGCTACTTCAGAACTTTTATATTACCTACATAATTTTCCCCTGAGCATTAGTGTTTTTTATTAACAGTAATTCAATGCCAACATCTGAACTGCTACATTTCAGGTCAAAGACTAAAACATAACATTCTTTTATTTGCATTGTCACTTAATATTTAAGGGCAGCTATTAACCTTAATATAATTGCAGTATAAAAATGCTTAAGAAAACTCACCTAAAATATTCAAAAAATGTTTACTTTTAAATTGAAACAGGAGTAATTATTAGTTTAAACAAAAGAGCAATCTGATGGCTGAAGTCAGTCAGCAGAACCAAGCCTTTATTAGAGATATTTTACCTCCTAACACACTTGAAAATTAACTTTTACTGTGTGATGAATAACAGAATCTCCTTAAAATATATTCTAGTGGACTACTGAGCACTTATACACATACAAATATAAACAAGGGAGCTCTAAACAAGTGCTGCAGAAAAATCTTTTTATCTGCATTTTTTGGAAGACAAAATGAGTTCCTCCATCTTTGAAAAGTACAGAAAAAAATGGAATAATAAGATCCTCTGCAGTGCATGTGGAAGTAAATGCAGAAACATATTGCAGCAAATTATTGTTATAATTTCTAGGCTACAGAGTCAAATTTTCAAGATACGAAAACAAATGTTGCATATAAACACACACAAACATTTTAGTGAGATTAAATGTCTTCTGCTCCCACCCAAACCCAGACACACATCTTCACTCCCTTCTCCCCCCCATAAGAAATCCATAAAAGCTTGGTCAATGGATTTTACATTAAAAAAAAAAAACATACTAACATTTCAGGTCATCAGATAACTCAATAAAATACAATCTTAAAAGAAGTAAGAAAGCATGAATAAAAATATATACAACAATTTCTTGTGTAGTCAAAGTATCAGCATTTTCCATATAGAACATCCAATATTTTGCTGCATTTTAATTAAGGTGTCTAAACATTATCACAAAGAACTGCAAATTGGTCAGAGCACGCAGTAAGGAAAATTAAGCTCTAAAGGCTTTTTATCACCATATTTCAGGAACCAAGGGTGTAAAATGTTCTAATTTGGGATATATTAAAAGCCATAAAAGGTCTTTCAAAAAGATTAATGGTACTTTGCTTGGATTTAAGATAAGGGCTTTAGCTGGTTGGAAAAGCAGGGCCCTGGCTAGACCCTTGAGGCATTCATCTTTACAGCCACTTGGAAGATTTGTAAAAGCGTCTGCATAACCTCAAGCAAACGCACTGCGACATTTTTTTTTTCAAATTCCTTTCAATTTTACAGGTTTAAAGTGTGTAAATCATACTGGGTAGTAAAGCTGATATAATGGTTCATCCTTGTAACACTATATATATTTGTATTTTGAGACAAACTTGAAAAACAACTTAGTTTTGACAGGGCAAAGCCCTTTCCATTTTGAAGTTGACCAATAATCATGTCAAATATCTTACTCTAGATGTTTAATGTGGCATAAATGAAAATTTCCTACTCATCTGAAATTGTTACCTTGTAACAAATATCTGAAGCTTTGCTTCTTTTTGAACACTTTCAAGGCATTTATTTAAAAATACCAATTATCATACTTTAACTTTTTATGGAATAACAGGTCTCTATGAAAAATATTTATGCCATTCTCTTTTGTTCTTTAATTAAATGAAAACAGATGTTTTCTGAAGTAAAGCGGAACCATTACTGGAGTACTTAAAGTGTTAAGGTCTTTAATTTTTATATCAGTTTGGTCTACAATTCCTGATTGTCTTTACTCAAGCTCAACATTAATGTCAAGCAAGTTACCTAGGAGACGAAAGAGATCAAAGAGACAAAAAACCCTCAAATGTCTGATTAATCAAGCCTGCAAACAGCTTATTTCTTTTAGCCTGCATGCAAGTATGAAAATGAGATTCTGGGAGCCGTACATTGTGCAGATTTGTTCATTCTTATCAGAACAAAGCCAGCGGCAGCTTATTTCATGGATCATTGGCACTGTCATCAGTGCTACACAGAACGGGTGACAGCTCCTCATTTTGAGGCTTGAACAAAATTAGCAAAAAGTCGGCACAAATTAGCCTCTCATCTTTTTAGTAATATGACATTATTCATTTACTTTTTATCCAATTTTTAATTTTTTCCTTGTCAGCTATCCCTTTCTAGTGTTTCTTGCACAGCATCATAAAACACTTTTAAAACAAGCAAAGAAATGGCTGAAGTTGAAATAGAATGTAAAGTTCAGGCAGAAGAGTAAACATTTTTATTAAGTTGCAACAGAATCTACTGTAACTTCCAGAAAACTTCCTTGCAAATCAGGACATTTAACATTAAATATCACAAAGCAAAGACTTGTCTTTAAGACAGGACTGTAAAATGTAAACGCTGAATGATACAAGTACGAGACAACGGAAACAAGAACTGCTCCAGAAATACTGAGGTACAAAATACAAAATATTAAACCTATAAAAGCTCCAACAAAACATCTATATTCAAACAGGTCCTGAAATACTGTATGATCATAGCAGAGAAGCCAAACAGCCTTTTAATATAGTGTTACAGTTTCTCATCAAATATGAATCTAGTTATTTCAGGCTTGCCTCTAGCAATGATTTTCTCCTTTTATGTTATGGAATGTTATCCATTGCTGACGTATATAAAATATATAAAGCAAACAAGAATACCGAGTGGATTTTGCAGTGAAAATTGTCCCCTTTCAATGATGTGCTCAACTTCCCCTTTAAAATACTTTGTAATACCTTTGTTGTATTTTTATGCTGTGTATTACAACACCACATTATATTTGGATGACACAGTAATGGAGCAAGGACAGAAAACTGCTCTAATATTAAGCTCTTTCCTAGACTTAAACATTTAAATGCAAGTAACTTCCTCCATTCATGAGAAAACACAGCATCAAAAAATTAACCATAAGCTGTTAGATGCTTTACAGAGCCCCCTTATAACAAAGGCAGTTTTAAAAAAAGAACTGTAGTACTGTTTTCAGCAATTTCTTTATCTCTGTTCTTCTAAGTAAGAAAGCTTATTAACAAGCTTTGAACTTAAAATCACATTTACAATAATGTGCCATCAACAGTTTTATAAGCTAATTAGAAAAAAAGATTAATTAATGACTGGCTGCTAATAAAATGGCAATCATGAAGAAAGAAACCAAGGGTGCTAAGCTTCAACTACCACCAATTAAGAGCTAATTACAAACAAATTATATATGTGTTTTGCTGTGGGCTTTAATTTACTAAAATGGTTTTAATTAAAAGAGAAAACATGCTGATTAATTGAACTGCAGAAAAAATCTACAGTATAAACTGTGCTTTGTCTGTCTCTTTAATTAGACTTGTAACATCTGAAATCTTTTTTTAAGGTTTGTTAAGGAAAAGATATACATAATTAAGGGAGCATAAGAATGTAATTCTAGGTGATAACCCTGCCATGTTCCAGAGGTTAAAAGAAAACCACCTCAGTGAAGAGGAGTATTTGGAAGCACCTTCACTAAGGTAAGAAAGGAAATCCTTCACAGATAAAAAAACCTTTTTTTTTCTTTTTTTTTTTTTGGGGGGGGCAGGGTGGGGGGTGGGGGGGTTCTTCCACAACAAGAGTTCTTCCCCAACAAGAGTTCCAAGTTAATTTGTGCTTGGTTACACTCCACATAAAGTTGCACCTAATTCAAGTACCTAAAAACAGTGAGAAATTGTGAACATTGCACAGAACTTAGAAATTTTATTTTACCAACAGAATAGCATCAAGTACTAAGTCCAGTCCATCTCTGACAGTAATGTCATCACAACCAACCATTTCCTACCCAGATTCTCACATGGAAACCAGTTTCCAGAATGGTTGTCAGCAGTTATAACCAACAAACTGCCTTGTGTACTTCCCTTTCTAATTTATATGACTAGAGGTTACTTGCAGACAGGAGATACTAATCTGATCACGAGAAAATGGTCAAAACTGATGCATCAAATTTTAAAGACAACAGCAGGACGGATCTTGTTGTAACATGAGGATGATATTCCAGTGAATAGCCAATTAATTTCATCAATTACAATGTAGATCTTTCATTTAAGTTGGATTAAATACCAGTGTCCCCATAAATTGCAGCTTTTTAAGTCTTTCCCCAAAATGCCAGAAGACACTAAGCCAGGTGCTTAGGAAGTGCTGTCAGAAAGTCTGGGGTATTTAGAGACTGACAAGTACTACAGCAGTTTAGCACACTAAATTACAAAATATTTTAAAAGTTACTTTTGACAGGTAAGTCTAATATGGTCAAGATTATTTAATTGTCTTCAAGTTACAGTCCTCAGGCTAATGCGTTCTTAGACAATGTGGCACCTGCCTACCAGGCAATTCACACAAAAAACCCCACCAATAAGCGCAAAGTTTGGGCTTTAGTCAGATTAGTTCTCACAGTGTTAGAGCCATAAGAAATCTGTATTCTGCATTTTGCAGAATACAACCAAATCATGATTTGAGCACAAAAACACTACGGAAAAAAAAAAAGCTTTCTCTAGGGGGAAAAAATATATGTAAGAAGTGGTGGTGGGGAATCTTTTAAAATTTTTTGGTTTACCTATGAAAATAATTTTTACAAGTATCACTCCAGATTGAAACTGATTTATAGCAGAAAGAAATTAGCAGATATCTGCACATACAATCCTTACTCAAAGGGATAAACACATCCAGCTATGCCCAGTCACAGTGCTCCAATTTATCAACATTTATTATTTTAAAAAAACTAGGTTGATTTCCACTAACACAGTAGGAACAATTTAATTACATCTCAAGACAGAATTCCAGAAAAATTTTTACAAAGCATTAAGAAGTTGACATAATTCCAAGTGTCTGTTCCCAGCTCCATATCCCAAGTATCTGCTCCTACTAGATCTCAGCTATCCTACCCTAAGGCATCACCAAAAAAATCTTGTCATTTCAGCCCAGATACGTGTTTACATAAACTTTATTCTCTTAATAACTTTCATTCTAAAAGGCTCAGATTTTTTTGGGTAACTCCTACACTAACATTTCTATTGGCATTTCTCACGTTAAATAAGTCATCCTTAAATGCAATGTTCCAACAGCTTTAGGTATGCCAGGCTACATCTGAAAAGCACAACTATAAAACATGAAGGACTCTGCTCATGCTGGAAGCCCTGGAACGTGATAACAAAGACAGCAACTGGATTACAATAATAAACACTAACTGTGCATATTGTACATGCACACTGCAATTAATTGCTTATTTTTTTTAATACTAATAGTACTGTACTGCAGGTATTAAAGAAATAAGGCAGTAGTAGAGCTTGAAGCTCTACAGTAAATTAAGGAGTATGATCCACCTGCACTATTTTGCTGCTAAATACATTTATCAAAGCAGTGCTGATCTTGGACAATGTAATTGCATCACAGCACTGAGGTGCTCCAGCCAGAAGCTGAAGGAGAGAGTTATTGAGGGCCTAAATTATTCTCTACAGCATAATGCCCATATTTTTTTCAGGAAAAACTTCACTCGTGTATAAAATAATGAAATCCAGAACTTCAGGATCACCAGACCTCTCAGGGAAGCAGAACACCCCACAAGAGAACGTGCTGTGGGGATGGCCAAGGATGCCACAGGTAGAGATCTGCTATCCTGATGACTGACAACAGGAGACAAGGGGTAACACTTGGCAGTGAGGTTTGTCCAGAGATCAGACAAAATATTCAGCAGTGCAATACATACAGTTCATTTTTATAATAGAAATGCAACTGCCAACAAAAAGGGGGAATGCACCAGCCAGTCTCAAAAGCCACATATGAATCCACCCATGCAGTCACCACTAAATACAGCCTCATGCAGGAGGTGTTCAAGTTCTAATTCTCACTCCAAAACCCTGAATGCTCCTGGATTGAAAAGCTTTGTTTTAAAATCAGCATTTGTGTGTATTTGTCCACAAAAACAAAGAAAACAACAAATAATATATTGCACAAAGCCTCATTTAATGCAGTGCAGAAGCATTTTCCTTAAAGAACCTGCAACAAGTACCACTTGGAAACCTGAAGACCCAAAACCTTAAAGCATTTAGGATTTTAGAATGCAAAATTCCATGATGCACTGACAGCTGCTAGATTATGCATATTGCCTAAGTCATCAGTGATTTTAAATGAATCTGATTTTAAAAAACCTTCTCACTGTGTCACAACGACAGGATATTGACAGCATCATTTTGATATTCCTTTGCTTTTTAGGACATGTTTCTACCGTCTATACTCATCATCTGTTTATTTTTGGCTTCATTTTTCTAAATACTGAAGCTGCCCTATCAGTTTCACAGGCTTATAAATGTTATACATCAAAAATTAGTTTCACTTATTAAGGCAGGAAACGGCTGTAAGAACTCTGGGATCTGTGCCTCAAAGCAAAAGCTTTATCAGCAGGTTCCAGTCACTGCTTCTTGCAAAAGAAAATGGTGCCGATTAAAACCCCATACACCTGATTTCAAAAAGAACACCTACCCACTGAACATTTCTCACATGGCTGCAAGGGGGGCTGCACCCCAAACACCAGACAGCTGGTTCTCACACACCCTCTGTCCCCAGCCCTGTGACACTGCTCAAGAAAAATGAAAACTATACATAAAGAGATGAAGTTGAGATAAAAGAACAATAATTCATCCACTTATTAGTCCAGACTTCAGAAGTGGTGTACTTCAATACAGCCACAGTGCAGTTCCATGCCTGACTTGCTCACAGAACTGTGCTGCATTTGGAAGTTAGAGGGATACAAATAGCCACATAATTTAAAATTAACTCAATTCTTAGAGGCATTGTATATTAAAATTGACATTTCTGTAAACTGCTAAGAGAAGAAAAGTAGCAATTGAATGAATACAACATGAAAGCAATATTTTATTAAGTGTACTTGTGTACAAAACAATGACTGTTCAATCAGCCTCTTCCATAATCAAATCCTCTTTTTATAGCTCTTCACTGAAACAGTCACTGTTAGAAGAATTTCCTTAGAAAAAAAAAAAAAAGTATTTTAAAAGATCCATTAAAAAAAAAGCTTCTGAAAATCACAAAGAAAAATGAACCTTGCAGTGAGCCATGGAGCACATCCCTACAAGAGCAGAGAACCCCAGTGAATTCACATGGATTCTGCCTCGACAGAACTCCTCATGAGAGATCAAGCCAGTCATTTGAGTCTTCCTTCTTTCAACATATTATTTGTTCAGATAAACCCACTTAACCAAAACCAAGTTAAGGCTGTGAATACTAATAATGTTTCAAGCATTTTGTTTTCAGAATTACAACATGCTAATATTTGAAAGTCAACAATTTGGAGCTAATGTTCCACAAATAATAATACACTGCTGTAGCACCTGGGATATGCTAGATGCTGTATAATCCCATGGCTACCAAAATCAGATAACAGTTTATCATAAATATTACAAAACCTTAAAACTTCTTACATTAATTTGTTTTTATAGTCAAACAATTTGCACTAGAACCTCAGTATGTTTTATTGATTATAATACTCCAACCACTTTGAGGAGATGGGATAATGACATTTGTGAAGGAGAACAGCAAGTGTTTTTCATGTTGTACACATGAAAGGTAATAAAACAGTCAGAAGCTGGTCAGACTTAAAGGGAACATCAGGACACTTTCCTACCACTGTCAATCGCTGTTATCTTTGCAGACTGAAGTTTTGTGATCACTGGTGACAAGGCAGATAAGAGTCTAGTCATTAGAAACTGCCCTGAGTGACTAAATGGAGGAGTTTAATGATTTTGTAAGAACACTCACTGAGGAACAGTTACTTTTACCTAACCTCAGAGAACCTTAAGAACTGTATTTCCTACTTCAAAAGCTGTCTGTTTTTAAAGCCATCACAATATTGTAATACATTGCATTAAACAGATTTAAATCTGCAATTTTACATTAAAGCTTAGTTTAAAACACTGTATTTAAGAAACATTTAAAATATTTGTAGGCGAATGAGAAGCAGCTAAAATTTGTCTTTGCTTTCCTAATCCTTTTCTAATACCTTTGAATTTTGCAAGCATATACAGTGGACAGAAAATTCCCATTACCTCTGTGAAGATGGAAGAATATGCAAGATAAAGGAATGAAAGCAAAAATTATATAATTATTTTTAGTATAAATCTAGAAGATTTATAGCATAAATCATACTACTCAGATTACCTTAAAAAGATCACTTTTCCACTCACTGAAGTAGTACTTTTATTTTTCTTACCTGGCTTCAAAACTGGTAAAATCTTATTATCCTAACCTTTTCCTCTGCATTTTCTCTCCTAAGCACAACTAGCAGTGGGGAAAACAGCCTTTGTGGACTTCAGCTATTTTTACTTCAACTGCCTCCACCTACCCTATGTGCACAAATTGGACAATTTCTTAGGTGAAGTCATCAGAGGGATCTGACAGATTCCTCACCAGCTTTAAGTATTCACTAAGACCTGTACATACAGATGTTTTTTCTCCCACTTTTGCGGCAAAGAGAGCACAGCTTTCATGAAATTACTCAGCTACACCAAGTAACAAGACAGTATCTTGAAAAAATGGTGTTACTTTGCACTTGGTTATAGATATGTATCTATACAACTGAACAATTATGACAAGGAGAAAAAAATATCCATCACAATTCTAAGGCTACAGCAGTAGTACAGAGAGACAACCACCTAGTCCCACTCTTCAGAATTCTTCCAGCCATCAACTCCTGACCACATAAATACACAGGAAAACAAGTACTGGCACACAACTTGGGGTTCCTATGTCCTTATTTGCTCTAGGCTTGCTAAATCTCTGCCTCTATTCAGGATTCCCAAGCTTATAGGACAGGTAATGCAAAAAAAATTATAAGGCACAGGGAACTGAGAGGAAGGGAACATCCTACTCCTGTCCTCTTGGCTTGCATGGAAAAAAATCAAAAGCTCAACACAAATGACCAGATACCAACTCCTCTGAGTTGGTTGTGGAGTGAGCAGCAAGGCTCTAAAGCAAAGTTACTTGGGACAGTTGATGGATGTATTTTCAATGCTTGAACACAGCTACAGCTGTCCAAGCATTGCTAGATCAGCAGCAAAGTCCTGAAATCACTGACAGGAATCTGCTCAGGAACGGGAAAGATGCTGCAAACAACCTTCAGTGCTGTTTTACTCATGACACTTTCAGTCCACATGTGCAAAACTAAATGACCCCTCAGAGCTTTTGTTAACAGCCCACTTACCTCACGAATGGCTAATCTGTCACTCAGCTCCTCAGCCTTGGCAATGTCACCTTCAGCCACACACTTCTCTATGCTCAGTTCAAGGCCAGACTAGGGGGGAAAAAAAAAAAGGTAAATGCCTTCAGAAGAAAAAGAACATACTTAAAGGGAGTATCTCCTCTCTAAAAATATTTCTTTCATAAAATTCTTTAAGACACTGCATAAACCTGTAATTTCTGTGTACCACAAATCACTCTGTCTGTGTATTGTAATGGACAGTATAATTAAGAATTCACTGAGAGGCTGCCTGAGCACAAATCATTGCATTAGTTCCACCTTATGTGCAGGATAATACTATAGGTTAAAAAAATTACACGGGCTAGTTTATGCCTGTCACAATAAAATTTCATCTGAAGATCTGGCTTATCTCTTCCATCCCTGGAGCTTTCTAAACAAAATGTGAAATATATGTGTCAGGTAACATGAAGAATGGCAATTACCACTGTATCGTTACAGTTCTAAGATCTTATCTTTACCCAAAAACCAGAGTTCTGGCACAAAGCCACTCCACTGTGCTAATAAATTAAAAATTCTAGCAGCCCTATGGAAAACAATGAAAAAGATTCAGGACTTAAAGGTTGTTTTCTTATTTTCAGAGGTAAACATAACTTGTTTAATAGCAACACTTACAAATAACGTAACAATAAAAAGTAACTATCTCCTGGAAATTATAGTTGTAGATTTCTGATGGAGTACAGAAGGGTAGCACTGACTTCAGAATTTCACAAAAAACCTCACTCTCATAACAAAAGATAATTTACAGCCTCACAGATTTTAAATATTAGTCAACTAAAGAAAACACACTTGACAGTTCCATAACATACACTTTTTAAGAGATAAAAAGGAAAAAGCTAATGGAATTCTTGAGAAACAGTGATCTGCAAACACTGCACTTGAGTTATTTCAGGTGCTAGATGAAAAAAAAGAAAAGCACAATTGTAAGTTGCAGTGATGGCAAATTCTGTTAAGATGCCTTTTCTGAAAATAGCAAGACTTATCTTCCACTAGTGATAATATCCCTGAAATTACAATGAAATAATCTGCATTTTAACACTTTGGGCCTTGTTCCAGATCTATCCTGAGCACTTCAATGACAACTAAATAGCCAACAAAAGTAAGAAGCACACAAATCTTCATGACCTGCATGTAGAAACTCACTTTAAGAAAATGAAAAATACAAAATTTATCATAAAGGAAGCTAATTGAACATTTCATGTAACAGAACTTACAGACAACTTAATAAGAAATGTTATAGAACCAACAGCACTACCAGAAACTCACAATGCAGTGAGGATCTTAACTTTTCCATTGTGTGTGCCAATTGTTTCAGACATGACTAGTTACACT
Organism: Pyrgilauda ruficollis; assembly: GCF_017590135.1. Taxonomy (NCBI): domain Eukaryota; kingdom Metazoa; phylum Chordata; class Aves; order Passeriformes; family Passeridae; genus Pyrgilauda; species Pyrgilauda ruficollis. The sequence continues at coordinate 5,859,586 of NW_024513654.1, read as the reverse complement.
GTAACGTTTATGAATGGAATGTGTCATGAATCTAGTCAAAATGAAGGCTAGGTTTGCACCTTTAATTCTTGTAGCCACTGGTGTCAACTGAAAAATTTATGTGACACATTTTAAAGTTAAAACAAAACAAAAGGAAAAGTGAAACAATGCATACGAAGTGTTCTGTCTCTCACAACACAAAAAACAAAACCAGACAGGAAACAACCCTGGATACTGTCTTAAAAGAAAGCACAGCAACCATTCAAGGATATTTATTTAAAAAGCTCACAAAGTCATCCTTCCTCAGAGTGACTGTATTCCTTTACTCCCAAATAGCCTCAGTTTCCTAGCTCAGTTAAGGACAAGCTCTTTTACTGCCAAACACAAGCTGACACTGCCTTTGTAATAACAGTCACCTTTTGTGGAGCCCTGCTGTCCACAGGTGATTCAAATCTATCATTGATTCCAAAGTATTGTGTAAGTTCTTTCCATTTGTCTTCATTTTCCAACTGCTGACTACTAAAAACAAACAAACAAACAAGTCATTACTATAACCACTTCCCTCTCCACAATTTGTAATACCCTTTTCAAAGCTAAAATAAACTCTTCCATTTGGCAGACATGGTTTTTTCACCAATTCGTTTTTTTAAAAAAGTAAAATTAATTATTGCTCTCCCTTTGTTTAAGTGTAATTTCACAATCTTGAAAGCAAGATAGAATCATAGAACCATTCAGGTTGAAAAAGTTCTTTAAGATCAAGTCTAACCAAAAATCTAACACTGCCAAGGAGGAAATAGAAGGGAAGGAGAAGGCTGAACAGGAGCTTGTACAAAGGAAGTAGGAAGAACTTGAAGTTTATTAAAAGTTACATTAAATGATACATTTGTGTTGATTTTTAAAATCAAGCAATCACCAGTACAGATTCAGCCTGCCCAACAGAGACATTGAGCAAATTTAGAAGATATTTTACACAATGCTCACAGCTAGGCTTTGGATGTGAATGTGGTCAGGCTTATTGTAAGTTTTGCCTGCTACTAACAGACCTCAGATAATCCCATGGACCTGGTTATACCTTTTAGCCACTTCATCAGTCTTTCTCTGTTTTGCTAAGAGGAAAAAGAAAGAAAAAAAAATCCAACATTACACAGTGATACCCCACAGCATCCAATGAAGTTAACAGAGCTCTAACTGGTCACATTTCCTTTGAAAGGTCAACACACAGGGATTTTTTTACCCAATGATCATGTGGATTTAAACCACTCAGCTGCAAGAAACACCTGCAATATCTGTGAAGTTTTAACCAGAATGTGCAAAAGTAAGTTTTGTAGAACTACTGAAATACATTTAACCATTATAAATCAGTATTATCTGAGTAAGTCCTAACTGCTTTTAAAGAAAAGGACAAATATATTACTTGCATTCTATGCAGCAATCTGTCTACAACCTCACTACACCCTGCAAGCGATGCATACAAGCAGAAAAATAAAATGCTACATAACAGTTAGAATACAATTCTTCATAAAATAAAAACACAAGAAAGAAAACCTCAAAACCCCAAAAAACCAACCCCACAAAACAGCATGTATTGATACTAATTCAATTTGAAAAAACAAAGTTGTTAAAAAATCTACCTTTTCGGCGGCGCTTTCTTTTTCGGCATCTGTTTTCCTCTTTCGCTTGCATTTTCATTTCACGGTGTTTTTTCTGAAGCTCCACAAATTTCTACAAGATGATGAAAAACCAAGTTTAAATTTTCCCCCCATTTTAAAGAAATTGAATAGAGAAACGTGTAATTACCCACAATGCCTTGTGTTGTCTATTACATCCCAATCTATAGCTCGAGACCATGGGACTCTGATGGTGTTAAACTGGAATTGGTGCTAACCTTTCATCACCTCTCTCTGACTTTCTGCCCTCCCTACATCCCAGGACTGTTCAGATCTGGCAGTTATCCCATGGGATGTGACACAGAACACACTTTTGCTTGTTGGGCACTCCTAAGCTATACCACGTGTTTTTATTGCCTACAATAAAACCCACAAATTAGTGACAGCATGGTCCTTGCACAGCAGGCTACCTGCAAGGATTGAAGGGTGAAAGAAGGCAACTATTTCCTGCCAGTTCTTATTTTGAATCCAAAGCCTAAAACACATTGCTCTGTTAAGGGGTTTTTGTTTTCCCCAGTCTTAAAATGCAACTCCAAAATCAGGAGGTTATAAGGAACTCTTGAGTCTGAATGCTTGCAGTTAATCCCCACAGCAAACAGCAGGGCACACCTCCCCTTCCCAGGTAGGAAACAATGAGCTGTAAATCTTTACCAATGCAGAAAGCAGCTACCAAGCAGCTCAGAGCCCACAAACCACTGAAAACACAAGTTTTATGCAACTGTATAGTTATGACAACTCCTTGCTGTACTTTCAATCACCAGCAAACTACCATCTAATTACTCCCTTCCTAAATTCCTGTTCACCTTGCCTTAAACAACCTAAGGTTTGTATGCTCAGATCACATTTAATCCAAGTTCAGATCTGTACATTGACTATTCAGCTGTGAATTATTTTAATCTAAAAACCAGCCATATGAATACACTGCATTATGCTCATTTGGGGACTTATAATGATACATACATTCCAGATATTTACAGAAACTCCAGGAGGGCACGTTTGAGATTCACTTTCTTCATCTGTCACTGGCACAAGAGGTTCACTGTTGGCATTACTTTCCTGTCCAGTCCCCTGAACTCTTTCAGTATCTTCTTTTGCATCTTGCTTTGAACAGGAATCAGGTGATTCATCTCCATCATCAGAACTTAGATCAACATCACTTTCATTCAGTCCTGGAGGTAACAGCCCACTCCACATCTTCCAATTTATATAAAGACCAAACTATTTCAAGTCACTGCAAAGACATCAGGTTACCCATCCCAACACAAAAACAACCTGCAGAAGAGAGAAACAGAAACAGCAAAATATGTCATTAGAAATATTTTTGCATTTCCTACATAAATATCATTACATGTTTTAGACAAGCACATTATAAAGGTGCTAATACTTACTATTTCAGAAATAAGAAGACAACTCGATTACAGAGGGTTTGAGACTACTCTTTTTCCCCACTCCTTGCCCATTAAAGTCCTTATGGACTTTAAAGTACCCCTATTCGTTTGCTTACAGCTCCTTTCAGTTTAGGGGCGACACTGCAGCAAACGCCTCCCTTGCCTCCACAGGAACTTCCCGGGACAGCACCGCCACCTCCCCTCGCCGCCGGGCCGCGGCACGGAAGAGCCGGTGCGGGGAGGAGGCAGGCTGGGGAAGCGAAGGGGAGACAGCGAGACGAAGAGAAGGCCGGCCTAGGGGAAGGCAGCCGGCTCAGGCCGTCCCCGGTGCCCGCACGGCCGGCGGCGCTGCCGGAGCCCCGCGCAGCCCCCTCAGCGCCGCCCGCGGCCGTGTTTACCTGGCCGCCATCTTGGCACCGCCGGAACACCCCGCGCGCGGATTGGGCGGGGCGGCGCAGCCAATCAGCGGTCGCGGCGGTCGCCATGGCAGCGGGGCGGGGCGGGGCGGCCCCGCTGAGCCCGGGTGTCCGGGGGCGGGGCCATGGCGGGAGGTGCTGTGAGGAGACGGCGTGTTCCGTCGTGGAGTTGTCAGAGTCTCGGAATCCAATAGGTTGGAAAAGGCTCCGACATCACCGAGTCCAACTTGCGACCCAACGCCACTGTGTCCAGCAGACCATGACACCGGGTGCTACATGCGGTCTTTTCCTGGAGTCTCCTCCATGGCTCCGTCACCTCTCTGGGCAGCCCATTCCAATGTTTAGTCACCCTTTCAGTGAAAAAATTACTCCTAATGTCCAGCTTACGCCTCAGTTGATGCAACAGAAGGCCATTTCCTCTCACCATATCTCTTATTCCCTGGGAGCAGAGCCCGATGCCATGTGGCTCCAGCCTCCTGTCCGGCAGTCTCACAGAGCGATAATGTCCCCCTGAGCCTCTTCTGCTCCAGACTAAACACCCCCAGCTCCCTCAGCTGCTCCTCAGCAGACTTGAGCTTCTTTCAGAAGAAAGACAAGCGTCAAGTTTACAGCAATCCTTGCTGTCATAAAGGAATATGGCATCTCTTCCAGCACTAAGCCTTGTAGTTAAGCCACACCAAAATGTTGATGCTGGGACAGAATGACGAGGGTCATACTCTTCAAGAATTGAAAAATCCTTCCAAAGTTCCCGGTAGTCCCTTGGATTAATGTGGTAAAAAGAAAACCACCAAAATGCAAACTCTGTGCAGAGCAAAGGACTTGTTTGTCTCTAAAATTCTGTTACACTTTGTCCTTTCATCTTTCCTAGGTGAGGCAGACAACACAGTATTTAGGAGCAGCCTGAATGTGATTCAGCAAGAACATCTTGCATGGAAGGAGCAATGGGAAGGGAGGCACAAGGAAAAGATGAAGGAACAAGGCTGACATCACCAGCGCTGAAATGTGTCTGAAAGACCCGAGGCTTCCCATCTTCCAAATAATTTGTGAGAAGATGTACTTTTGAGTGACAGGTTGAGAACTGTATCTCAATATGATAATGAAGCTTTTGAGAAAGGAGTTGCTGATCCCAAACTACAACACGACCCAGCTGTGGATAAACAAAAGGGCAATGAGAAAAGGGCAAGGGTTATGAAGGTGGATAATTGGGAACATGGCTATGAGTAGGGATTTCTTGGTTGATCCCAGCTTCTGGGATTGGCTGTGCATGGAAGGAAAAACTAAGTGCCTTTCTCATGGACACAAATCAGATCTTCAGATTGTTTTCCTTTTATGCCATAATTTTTAATGAATCCTCAGATTCATTTCTAAAATCAATTAATTCCGTAAGTAATCACTTTTTCATGAACTACATGTAAATTTCACACTCAGCTTGCTAACTAGATTTTCCTCTCATCTGGGAAATCAATTTTTAAGAGAGTTATTTTATTTACATTGAATAATTGGTTGTATTTGGTACACAGCTAACTGGTAATTAATAACTGTATTGATACTGGATATTTATTGCCATTTGTTCTAGCAAGTTGTTAGACCATTAGGCTGCATGATGTTTTCTTAATGTGACCCAATTTGAACATTAAAAGGTGTGTGACATCTTTATGACCTGTAAATTTATGTGTTTGGTAGGGATACATTTTCAGAAGGCAAATTTAATTTCATTACACAATTTTTATCCAAACATTGTGCTCCTTTTTTACTATCTACAACCAATTTGTAGCAAGAATGGCACTGATGGTGCACACAAATGAAGTACTCAAATATCCACATTAACTGCATTTTGTAATTACAAATGAAATGTAATTGTCATTTTAAAAACCACATTTTCAGGGCAATCTCCAGTCCTCCCACAAAAAAAAAATCTGACTTCTCACAGGTTCTTCCATAGGAAAAATGGTGGCAAGAGTTCCTGCTGGACTTTCATCAGTCCAGAAGTATTTGTATTCACAAAGTGCTTGATGAAACTACAAAAGAGTTTGCTGGCTACTTACCAGAATTTGCAACTTACTGCTGGGTTGTTGTGTTGAAATATTGTGTAAAGATTTTTTATGTGCAGAAGAAAATAAAAGGCAGCACAACTTTGTGACCAGCCCTGATGTCCCTACTATTGTGGTCAACACTTGATTCAGTGTTGAATTTTTCTGATGGCAATTTTCTGTTCCCCGTTGAGCAAATATTCAAATAATCTGATTTATTTCCTTTTGGTCAACTGATCTAATTTCCTTTCTGCCTTGAATTCCTGTCCTGGAGACTTGCCAAACAATGACTCTCATGAATGAAACGAGTCATGCCTTTGAGATTCCTGTGGAACATCAAACTGGCACACCACAGTAATTACAGCTTAGCTATTTCTGATACTGTTATTAAAAATGACTTGAACTTTAGAAGGAAGGACTACTGCAATTAAATGTAACAACAAGAGTAATTCAGATCTTCCAGGATCTCTATGATTTGTGAGATTCTAGGCAATTTTCTATTTATCAGTCTTTATCTCTTCCTTTACCTGCTGTGGGATATTTACAGACACTACCAGAAGTCCCAGTTCTCATAGTGCACTTTGTCAGATGTATTTTGGGTTCTTTTTGAAACTCTCTTAATGAGTACCAGTGACAGAAGTGGTGAGAGCTGTCAGATCCCAGAAAAGCTGATGGCTGTGTGTGTGCCAGGTCCCCATGGCAGGTTCTCACAGTGCAGTTCACATTTTCAGGCCAGATATAGAACACACTGAAGGCCTGAACTAGTTCCTTGGGTATAGGTTTGAAAACATGTCTAGCTAATCACAAATACTCCTACTTATTTCCACAAAATATACACAATTTCCTAGCGCAGAAATGAAATCTACTCCAACACAAATTTTGCATTATTATCTGTTTTTTTAGCAGTAAATGAGGACATAAGAAACTTTTCCTTAAGAAATGAAACGTTCCACATTCTATCCTTTTGAAACAGTGTTTTCAAACTGTGTCAAAATGATCAAGAACTGGATTCTTCTTTAAACATAATAGGAAGGCCTTATTGTATTAGCAGATTACAGTCATTGTGTTAGTATACTATCTACCTTGTATTCATTTTTGCTAACATAATGAGAAATTTTTCTAGCATGGTTATATTTTATTACAATAAAATAGTGTTGGAAAGGAAAATTAGTATGATTTTAAAGAGAGATGTAAAGACAATAAAATAGCCTCTGAGCTTTCTAAACTTTTAATTTGATGCTAACTTAAAATATACTTTTTATCAATCCTTTGAAATAATTATAGTCAAATGAAGTTTTAAAGTCAGTTAAAAGCTTTACAGATGGCTTTTTTCCCCACATACTCTGCTATATAATATCTAAGCAAGTCTGCCCAGATGTTTCTAAATTTTCTTATTTTAGAGAAGTACATCTATAATAGAGAAGATTATTGTAGCATCAAGCCCTCAGCTTTAATGAGAATATTTCATGGCACCATTTACAATGTCCTTGCTCCTCTGAGGTTTGCATTTTGATGAAAATTCTGATTATAGAATCAGAAAGAAATGTCTGTGGTTTCGAACATCAGCAGGCCATGAACAAGTTGCTTTCTCTAAAAGGCATTTTTAAAGCACTAACACACAGCGGGTATTCAAGAAGTAAAACCTGTTCTAAATTCCAGATTGAAGCTTGGAAGGTCGGTACTCAGTTCCCATTCTTGGCACAGAATTCCTGTGAGGAATAAACAAGGTATTTTCAACTTCAGTGCCTCACAGGTGGAAGAGTTCTCATCATCCTTGTCTGCTGTGAAGGTTTTGAGCCCATTTGGACTCCAGGGCATCAACAGAGTCTGGCTAGGGCTGCACTGGATTTCAGAGGGCCAAGCCAAGGAGCAAATAACAATTACACAAATTAATCTTGCTGTGTAGGTCTGACAAAAAGTGTAAGGGCTTCAAGGTGCTAATGATCTGGATTCTCTGGAATATGTTTTTTGTAGAAGGCAAAAGCATCAGTGAGCAGTTGGAGATGTACCCATACCAAACTCAACCTGACTGGACTGGATCCCAGCAGGGGCAGGCAGTGAGGGTGTGAAGTTCACTTCTGTTGTGCCACAGCATTTATTCGTCCCTTTGGGGTTCCCTTGGGGTGTGGGGACTGTTGTGTTTTCTCACCTGACCTCTCTGCTGTTGCATTTGTTATTTTGAGTGCAGGATATGTTTTATGGAACCTGAAGTATGTAATTCACTACAATGTGAGGGTTTTCACCTAGTATTGGACAAATTTCATTGATTCACATATATCAATCCCAATTTTGTTGTAATGAATGCAAAATCTTTATGCTGGGTTGAGATCTTGGATGCGTTTCTCAGGAACAGAAGAGAAACACCCTTCTGCCATACCACCAAATGGAGTAGCACCTGAGTTTTTTACACAAAAAGAGTCAGAAAGCAGTTTTCTTAACCTCTCAAAGAATTTTGCTTTGAATATTAATGGATGTTGTTTAGAAGTACAATAGGGAGGCTTACAGCTTATGTGGCACTCAGATACAGAGCTAGGGCATGGTACTTAACCTCTCCTTGGTTTAGTTTGTGAAACAAACAACACTATTTTAACTACTTTTCAAGGATATTAGATAAAATTAATTAGTTTTGTGTTTGTACTGCAATAAAGGTCTATATAATTGGAAAGTCTTATAAGAATCTAAATCATTTTATTTTTATGTTGATTAAACTTTGAAGGGCTATTTTTGTTACTTTGTACTGTATTTGAAGTGTGCTATTGTTTCATTTTTATAAATAACAACTGATTTTTCAAGCTCCTGTAAGGAACCTATTTTACTCTTTGTGTATGCCAATGCCCTCTACTGGTTTGAAACACAATCGCTCAACAGAGGGTATTGCTGTTCTCCTTTATTGAGAAAACTATAATATTTAAATTCTTATCCTTTTGAGAGCAGTAGAATTTTGGTTGTGTAGCCAGGCTTTCTGTGAAGTGCAAGAAGCTGCACCATGAACAAGATGACACTTGGGTGACTTTGTGCTACACGTGTGATTCTGTGCCAGTTTTTTCATGGCCTTCTGTGTTTTTGTTTCACTGGATTTGCTGTTCTTGCTCATAGGTAGCAATCCTGAGAGGGAAGAGGACACACACCTGAGACTTGCTCAGTACAGAGCTGCTGTGTAGATGTTCCCTCAACACAATGGCCACCACTCTGAGGAGCCTCTCTGCTCTTCAGCCTGGTCCAGGGCCTTCCAAAAGTGAGGGGTGGTTGTGTTGACAGGCTGTCATATAAACAACCCTCGAGGCACAGGAGCTGCAGAGGTAATGAAGTGCCTTGAGGAAAAAGTCTTAACTATCAAGGGATGGATCCACTCCCCCCTGCCACAAACCAGGGGTCACGTGGCTGGGAATGTGTATCCACAGATAGTGCTACCTTCAGAGAACTCTACTTACAGGTAAGTAACTCTTCTTTAAAGGAGGTATCTTTGTGTGGCAGACTGTTTATGGGAGCAATTTGAATTGAACTTTAAATGAAAAAGGCATATCTCTGTAAGTGGTAATAATTTTAGTCATCTCGCTGTGGCTAGGGGTTGTGGAATTCATTAGCACAGATTAACATATAAAGTGGGTGAGATATCTAATAGCAAACGTAGAGGTTTAGGGACCTTAATTCATCACTGAATGAACAGCGTGTACAGTATTAGGGACTATGAAATTTTTAATTTACACAAAGTGTCCAAGAATATAGGGAATAAATTTAAACCCAAAACAGATAATGGAGCTGTGCCCTGCCTAGCTGGCAAGTTGAATTGTTTTTACACTGAGTGAAGAAAGCTAATTATCCCAAGCACAAGGAGACTGCTAAAAATAATAAGATTATAAAGAATAATTTGCTGATATAATTACAACAAAATTGGGTACACACAATCGTCAGATACATGTATTGCTTGACCTGGGCGAGAAAGTGAAATAAATCCTTCCTCTATAGCCTTCGTAAATTTGTTTTTATCATCTCCAAGTGGTGTTTGCACAGGCAGCACAATTTGCATGTGTAATGTGGCTGTACAAATTGACAACAAGTAAATTATTCAAGGAAATAGGCTGGTCGTGGGTCTGAACTATCTCGCAAAGCCTATTCATTTTGAAGAATCACTGAGACGTGAAGCTCATACATCAACCATTTTCTGACAATCCTCAGACTTATTGTCTCCTAAAATGTCATTATGGCTATTATTTATGAAGCTAATTCATTTATTAATATATATTTAACTCTGACTTGTCATGCACCTTAGCAGGCATTCTGTGCACTGCATATTTTTGAATAGATGAAAGAGTTTTGCATGCTTTAATGATTACTGTAAGCTGCTATAGATTTATAGAATGCAGCTTTATTATCTACTTGCATTAATACCTTTTTGTAACTTTTTTTTTCCTTAAGGCCATCAAATATAAATGGCAAATGACATATCCAAAAGATTGTATAAAAAAAGAGATTTTCTCAGAGTTTGTTGAATTTTAGAATAAAATGAGTTAGCTAACTGTTAAGACCTAACTAGTTTCTAAGAATTTATAATAATTATGCTGATTTTTTGTGTATTTTTGTGAAAAACATGGAATAAATTATATAAATTTAGTTGTTTACTGTATTTTTCTCTTTAAGGACAAGTGGCCATCTTTTGATTATACCAACAGAGGGAGTAGAGTTTGAAGGGGGAGAAATGTAGCAGATGGAAAATAGATCTGTTCTGCTGTAGTATACATATAATATAGATAATTTCTCTCATATAGAACACTCCTTAGGAAATGAACAGCACAGACAGTATGGATTATGAGGTTGCCTATGGTTCTTGGATTTTTTCATCTTGATTCACTTATCTTTAGGGCATATTAAAAGACCTAGGGATCACAGTAACCCTTTCCTGACATCTACACAGTGTCAAGAAACTAAAAATTGAAATCTGCTATGACAAACATATTTGAGGTTGTTCTAAATTTTATTACACACACAGAATTCAGATTAAACTTGTAATTATAACAAACTGTCTAATTTAAATGCATAGTTATTATGACTGTGGTCATTTGACTATTTTCAAGGGCCTATGATCACAGTTGGAGGTTTCTGGCCTGATTTGGAAGTTACGAGCTCCTGCTTGGCTAATTTAAATGCATAGTTATTAAAACTGTGGTCCATTTGACTATTTTCAAGAGCCTATGATCACAGTTGGAGGTTTCTGGCCTGATTTGGAAGTTACGAGCTCCTGCTTGTGAGGCTGATTCACCCACACGTTTGATAGGTCACTTGGTCCTGCTCCCTCAATGTTTGTTCCCATCTGTAAGATGAGGATCAGAAGCTTACTTTGTTTCCTGATGGCACACAGGAATAACACATGGGGTAAATGTACTCTCTGGGTAGAGTTGTTCTTTAGTATTAAAATTAGGAATTGTTATATTTTTCATCTGTTCCCAGGATGTGCCAGGTAGTAAAAGCCTTGGGATTAGGCTACACCATGGGATGGACAGTCTGTGACCAAGGAGGAATTTAATACTCTGTCCTTACCTTTCCATCTTACAGAGCAGGGCTCTTCATGGCCAGAGGTATTTTACCTGAGCAGAAGAGGAGATGAAAGTTTTCAATGTCAAGAGAAGGAGTCTTTGTATAACAAAGAATTACCAAGCCTGTAGGTAGCATGAAGGTCTTTCAAAGCTAAATTTGTAGTGGTAAATACTATAGATCTTCATACTGAAAAACTTACTACCTTGAATTCTTCAACTTCTTTAGAATGTGAATAAGAAAACAAAAAGTTATATAGGAGCAATGACCAAAATTAAGGGCACCATGAAAATCCAACTCAATCCAGACAAGGGCAAAGAAAGTCATGTGGTTCTGAGTATGTGTGGTGAATAAATAAGGCTTTTTCATGTCTGGATGTCAATAAGAATAATAACTTTCAGTGCTTTGGAAATAGAAGCTTATGTTTTCTAAAGTATTCTGGTACTTGCAATTTCAGGTGCCTGCCTTGAGACATCTTAGGAAGTAAACCCAGACTGGCAGAATACTGTTTTTAAATGGAGCCTTGTCAGGTGATCTAAATTTGCCCTATGGTAACTCCAAATGGTTTAAAATTGAAAAAAAAACCCACATTATTGAGCCTTCACCACTTCGATATATTTTGCCACTTGAAAAACTCTCAATATAAATATTGGTTGGTCTTCCAGTCAGACATCCATCATTCCATAATCAATGCCTTTATAGTTTTTGATCTTGATGGCCAGTTTCACTAAGGGAAGAGATTCACAAGCTCTCTGAAGGCTTGTTGACTGCAGCCAGTTAGAGACTGAAATTAATGCTACTACTGAATCAGTGTGGAAGGCTGATTTCTAGCATATTTTCTGTTTATATTTAATAATAATCTCAGAATGGCATGTTAAAGAAGAAAATCCATTGAGTGTTTCCTTGTTATATCACAATGTTAGAGACATCCCACTTACGTTTTTTACAATTAAAAAAATAAATAAATAAAGAGATTGACTGAATTGTTTAAAAAGAGCTTTTATTTTTTTCATCCAACAAGAGATTACAGACTTCTGCAAAAACTCTGTATGGCACATCAAACTCTAGTTCATACCATTGCTGTTTATGGCAGTGGAGCTATTTTTTTCTTTTCAGGAGATCGAAATTCCACCTGCTACATAAGATATTCATTCATCTTTATTCAGTAACCTGTAAAATTCAGAGTGTAGAGAAGGTGCAAATCTGCTTGATAGTTCTGGACAAAATTTTTTCAGCTGTGATTTTCTGAGTGGCTCAGCTGTAGAGCCTCAGAATGATGTGCGAAGAAAGTGCCCCATCAGACTGCCTGTGCAGCTCTTGCTGCTGCTCCTGATGACACTAATCCATATTCCACTTCTAAGTTGGCTGCTTCTCAGGGAAACGCTGCTGCTTCAACATCTTTTGCTGCTGATCCTGTTTTACATTTTTGGAACAACCGAGGAATTCTCGGATCCTCTTTTATAACCAGGGGAAGTAAACACCATTTATTGTTTCATAGAACACAATTTGTGAAGCACGCAATCGTTGGGTATTCCAGCTGCAATGCCTTGGGCTGTGTTTCAGTGTATCCTGTGATAGTCCTTGTTGGCTACCAGTGTGTCAGGCTGTATGGACAGCCTGAGTGACCAGTTTGAGACTCTTCCAAAATGTCAGGTCTCTGTGGCTGCAATAATCAACTTATTTTACTGTCGGCAGTGTGTCAGGGACGTGCCAGCTGATACCCAGGGGACTGCCTGGAGCTGGCTGCTGCTAATCCCTTCAAAGGGGGCACGTCCAGGAAGGACGTGCAGTGAGCAGCTTCCAGATGCTACAGTTGCAACTACCCTACCTATCCCTACCCCAAAACTGCTTTCCTTTTAATTATACCGATAGGTATCTTGGGGAAAAAAAAAAAGGTTGAATTCTTGTATTAAAAAGAAAATAAAAGAAAGCATAAACCAGGTTTTTTTCATTGTGCATTATTGTTCCTTCTGATGCAGTCACCCAATCAAACATCATTATTCATTGTGCAGCTAAAGGATGCTAACCATCAAGATACCTTGGGAATGCAATAAAAAGAGCAGGGTTGTAAACCCCAGGGCTTCAACCTGATCAGATTCCAAGTTCAGTGATTATATTTGCCCCCTAGACTGATAACCAATTCTTCACTTTAGTTTTAAACATTTACACAAGATTGCCAAGTGCTGACAGCTTCGGAAATAGCAGTTGCATATCAGCAGTGGATATTGATGCCATATTGTTAATTATATTTGCAAAGCACGTTGGGATTCTTTGGGATAGAAGAGTCATTGCAAAAGGTAAGGTAATTGGTGTGTATATTTGGGGGGATGAAAAGGTCCTGAACATACATTGTTAAGTGAGTGCTGTTTAATTTTTTTAAATATGTTAAATGGTCTTTGATTAGAAATAAACATGTCAGGAAGAATTATTTGTTTACGTAAGGAAAGGAATTAATGGTTGTAAATTAACACACATTTTGGAAAATGTTTCTTCTTAATTCTACGTTAGACAGATCATCATAGCACATTAACCATAACTCATTTTTCAAGAGTAATTTTCAAAAGCTTTAGGGTTGGAATGTTGTTAAAAAATTGAATGTGATGCTTACAATAAATGGAATCCTATCTTTTGTCATTAAGCATTGTCTTGCCTACTTGCAGTTTACACAGAGCTGGATTCCAAGAGAAAGATGTAGTTTAAGTGATGGAGACATCATCTGCAGCATCTCTTATCTTTTAACAGCCTATCATTTATGTTGTAAGAACCCAGGATATTTTCTTCATCCTTTTTTTTTTCTTCAAAACTGCATAGTATTACTCTGCTTCTTCCTTTCTTCTTCTTTTTTTTTTTTTTTTTTTTTTTTTTTTTCCCCAGGAAAATACATGTTTTGATAAGGGCTCACTTAAATCAGTGTTGAGTATTTTAAGTTCTAAATTTAGTGTTCCTACTCTAAATTCTTCATATATTGACTTTCATCTATTTCAAAGTGTCAGAAAGCCCCAGCACATATTTTCTATATATTGAACTGTTGTACACAGCAGAAGTCTATCTGATGTGGATTTCAGAGTGGTTTGGGGTTTTTTTGAAGGTTTGCACCTTCCTAACTGCCACTGTTTTATTATGGGTAGACACCAGTAAGATTGACTCCTCTAGCCTGTCCTTTGGTGTAGGAATCAAATCCAGGCTGGTTTGTATCAGGCCCTTGATGAAACTCAGAAATACTAAATCAGGCTGGACCATTTAAGTTCCCAAATTGAATCCAATGCTTTTAATCAAGAGTCCCAAAGAATGGATGCCTCTTTTGAGGTACAGGCACCACTTGGCAAATAAAATATTGTTTCTTAAGAGTGCTTTGAATTTCTTCATAGCATTTTGCAGATGGTTGGATCAGCAGTGAGATCTGTGCAGCTGTGTGTGGCTGGCAGACAGGTGTGTGATTTTTGCATTTGTGAGTTAACCATCAGCAAGGAAGAGATTTTAGCAGCAATGGGAAAGGGAGGAGTTGAGTGCAAGGTTAACCTTGCTGTTCACACTTCTACACAGCCAGTGTCAGATTCTGGCTTGTGTTTGGAAAGCTCAATTGCCTCCCCTGTGGTGCTTTCATGCATTCAAATTGCCAACTTCTTAACAGTAAAGAGTTCTTAAAATATTTAGTGTTTATGAGAATGCAGAGTAATGCAGTGTGTCTTGGAAGTAACTGAAACATGCAGTACATGAGTCATGAAGTGGAAAGGGACAGTGAGCTCCTGTAAAACTTGTTTACATTCTGTTGGGTAGTGACAGGTTTATGTATAATCATGGAACAATCTGACTTTCTTCAAAACATAAACGGGTTTGTACAAAAAAAATTACTTTTTTAAAAATTACCTTTACATTCTTTGTTTTTTTTTTCCAGTTTGACACTCTAATTAGGGAAACATCTCAAAAGCACAAATTGCTTGAAGTTGTCCCATTTCTTGTATAGAAACAAGGTAAGTGCCAAAGAAATACTATGCAGCAGTCCTTTCAAATATTCTCTTCAACTTATAAACAAAAAGGGATGATAGAGGGGAAAAAAAACAATTACTGGTGCAAAAGTCCATGCATTGTAATGAAAGAAATTATCCACAGCAGTCACTTTTGGAAGCCATCTGTACTATAGTCTATCTTCCTGAAAGTTAGGAAGATACTTGAGATTGAAATGTTAAAAAACATGCTAAGATAGAGATGGATTAGGGAGCAATGATACATTTATTAGTCACCTTTAGTAAAAAATCCACTCCCCTTTCCCTTTTCCATGGTTTCCACTGATTCACATAGAAAATGTTCAGAGGTGGTTGTTAAACTCAATCTGCCCCATCCATTATTACTGCAGGACTGTGCTGTTTGGTGTACTAATCTCAATAATATGTATGTATGTATTTTCTTAAACTTCCAGAGTCATGTTTCTAAGCATTTGAAGCATAGATCCTATAGGATTACCTAAATCTGACATTTATCTGGGTAAAAGCTAACATATAAAGCGTCATAGCTAATCACATGTTTTTTATACTTTCCCTTGGAAAAGAAAGAGTTCTGGAAGTGACACACTAACAAATAATGCATAATCTGCACACGTGAAGTAATCTTTACCGCTTTGTTACTTCTTAAAAATGCTACATGCACCACTCACAAATGCAGCTTGTTATCTTCATAGTTGAGAATCATGATATTTATTGTAAGTAGCACAATAAGTAAATCATCACTGAAAATTTGGATTAGGAAAAATTAGCTGATTGGGATTCCAAAGCATGCTGTTATTTTTTTAGTCATGTAACTTTAAAGTACAAATCAGTGAAAAACTCTGCTTTCAGCTATACCCATATGGAAAGAAAATATGTAATCATGAGATTACAAGAGAGATCAAAACACCAGAAGTCTTATTTTGCACACTTCCTTAATATCTGAGGTCTGGAAGGAACTTTTTAAGTTCATCCAGTCTATCTTACACAACCCAAAGAAAGCTTAACTATGTCATCTTTATCTTACTCTGCCTCAATGGTCTTAACAGTCAAAAGCTTTCCCTAAATACTTAACTGATGTCATTTGGACTGGGAGTTGCACCTGTTCTCCCCTCTCCCCTGACCCATTCTCTAACTTTCCTGTTCACAAGACAAAACCCAAACACAAATGTATTAAGAAATATGTTTGCTTCTTCTTGTACTTACTCTAAGATGTCATGAAATGCCCCATGAAATTTTGACTGGAAAAAATAAAACCATAAAAAGAAATTATAAAAAGCGAGATCTATTACTTCCCCTATTCCTGTGCAAAGTACATGAAACTATGGAATAATAAATGGAACATGGTGTCAGACACAATTCAGTATGTATTCTAGTCAGATATTGTTCAAGTGTGGCAAGACAATCTAGCTTCCTAGAAGAGTGTTAAAATTAACCCTGCCTTGCTTGTGCCCAAAGAAGCCCAACTATATGTGCTATTAGTGTATAGCTATCATAAAAATAAATTAGCCTGTCTGCATTTTCAGGTTAATCTTCAATTTCATAATTGAATCAGTAATTACTATAAGTTAATATAATTAGGTGCTAACACTTAATTGAGAATTATTTATTCAGGAATCTTCACTATTGTAACATTTTTTATAGCTCTATATGATTCTGAGTAATGGACTGCATCAAATAAGCTTAAGCAGAAACTGAACGGACATTACTTGGAATCTTGCATTCAGCTTTTCTGAGCTACTTTTTATCACTAAGGTTTTTGTGGAAACAAAAGTAGAAACAGTGGGTTTGGAAGTCCTTCTAATTCTACCCATGGCTGAAGTGCCACCTGAGCATTTTCAAAGGATTGAGCCAAATTAAATTGGAGATAGCCCTGCTGTGTCCAGGAGTTGCTGATGAAGGGCCCAGGAGGGCACTTTAACTCTCAGAATAAGTGATTTACAAACCCTGACCAGTATCTGGTGAATGCATGTGTGCTTCTGCCTTTAGCCTCATATCCAAACATGGATTCAGAATGTTTGTTTCACAAAAAATGAGTCTTTGTATCATAGTATGTTGCTGCTGTGGCTAATAAACCTGAATGCACAGCAATGCAATGTAAAGATAATCTCAAAGATCAGTGAGATTTTCTCTGTTTTTCTTTTATTTGGGTTAAATTAACCCCTGCCAGTAATTTAATGGAGATACACCAGTTAAATTCTGTGGCTTCATCTTTGTTGTCTGTGCTTGAGTCAAGGTTCACTTTTTCTCTGCCATGATTTGATTTGAACAAGTTGCATTTCTTCCGTGTACTTGAATTTGCTTGAGTTTGTCTCATCCTTCTCTCTGCTGCTGCACCTGGTGACTCATTCCACTTTTGGCCAACCATAAATCAATGTGCATCACTTGTGAGGTCTCAGGGGAGTTTGGGCTGGAGTGGGAGCACAAGTCTGCAGTTAACATGACAATAGATTAAGAGAATATGCCTAACTGGTATATAATATTCAATATGCAAAATTAAAGCAATATGGAATAATCAACTTTTTACCTGAGTCCTACTATAAATCAGGTTAATTGTATGGAAGGAAACATGAAAACGCAGAAGGCAACTTCTGTGTTACATCCAAATCTTGCATTGCTGATTCAGTGTATTCCAAGATTTGTCTTGGTGAGCACTTCACAGTGGTTTCATTTGCTGGTTCAGCAGAAAAAAAAATGCATTTTTCAAAATGGTGTGAAAGTGTTAAGCTGACTCCCAGGGAAGTCAGTGCTAGTTGTGCTCTCAGATGTCTGTTTCCCACTTTATAAAGTAACAATGAAGGGCAGAAGGTTCAACAGAACTTCAGAATTACTTTGATAAATTTGTCAGAGGGAAGAAATATTAAAATCTGTGTACGGTCTGTTTGCATTTTTTCTTGAAATATAAATTAATTATGACTACATAAAAACCTTTTACCATAGCTAATTAATCAGAATCTCCTAATAAACTATGTGTCGACAGCACTGTATGTCTAATTAACTTTTTCACTTCAGAATTGTGCAGTTGAATAATGAAGAAAACATTACCTGATGAATTCTTTTATTTTATGATGATATCTCTAGAGACAGAAAAGACAGAGCAGCTTAAATGCCATCTTAAATTACATCTTGGCCTTGGCAAGCTTTCAGCTGGTTTTGATTTGCATGGAAACCATTTTTGTAAGACTCTTATTCTCTGAAAAACAGAACTTAAAGCTATAACTAGAATAAATTATCTATAGCTATTTAGGGCTCTATTAAATCTAGATGCTAGGCACCCTTTTCACATGCAGAATGCAAGGGAACAGCTTTTAATACCCTGTCAACCTGTTCTGTGAAAAGTCGATTGGGCAGGGAAGGTTTGATTTGGCTGGTTTTATTAAAATATCTTTCCTCTCCTTACACCATCCTGAACCACTCAGCCTAATTTAAACCAGGCAAATTCACCAATCTGTCTTGCATGTCTGTAGAAACAGCTTTTATTTTTTAAAGTGATGACATCTACCCATAACTGTTGGCATGCAAGCTCATGACACAGTTATTCATACACTGCTGATAGGGAATTGTTCTTTCTATGATATACCAATATAGAGAGCACGTTCATGGATTAACTGCATCCATGCCTCCCTCTTTTGATTGCATCATCCTCTCTGCAGCCAGCTGACTTATCCCTGGGACACAGGGGAAGGGTCAAATCAAATCCCCTTAGACTCTTGTTAGCCAACCTTTTAAGTTTGTCATGCTTTCATAATTTAGAATATGTCCACCTGCAGTACCACAGTGGAATGTAAGCCTCGTCACACCACACAGGAGTTCATAAGAAGACCTCTTGGTACAGTAAAATTATTATCCCATCAAATCCTAGTAATTATTTACATCAGAGTTTAATTTGATCTGTCTGAATTCAGTGCTCATTTACTGTAGTATAGACCAGCTAAACCAAGGAAACTTCTTTGGGTGTGTACTCATGAGAGAAAGGAAAAGTGATAAATATCTTAAATGCAAATGCTCATAATATTTGCAATAAATACTTCAAAACCTTAAAAAGAGACCTTTTCTCTTTTTCATCTGCTGTGCTTCCTGGAAATATTGATCTAGATCATGTTGTCAAATGTGCTTTAAAGGTAGGAATGTCTTGTCTGAGCTTTGAATTTCCATCTGCCGTGTCTTTTCTCTGTGGATTCTTACAAAGTTGTTGGGAAAAGTTGCAATAATACAAAGTAAGTTTTTTCTTGTGGTGCACAGAGGAAAAATAACCCTGAGACACGACTAATTTCAGCTCTGAAATACTGACACTCAAGGAAATGTACAGATGTGAAAAACTATTGCAGCTTAGTAGAGATAATCATATACTTTTTATACATCCTAATATAAGCAATCTGAAAATGTGTACCTAAGTTCAGACTTAGAGCATGTTAGAGAGTCAGCCAGTCTGACCTCCATGGTTAATGAATTCCATGAGGAGCGAGCAAACACTAAAAATGCCCTGTAGCTCAATGTCTTCAGCCAAAAAGAACTAATCCAATTGACTGAGACCAAAGAAAACGACTGTGGATGTATGGTTCCAGAATGTCTCTGAGGTATTCAAACCCAAGTCAATTTAAGGACTTGTAAGTTAATAACTAGGACTTTACACATAATCCTGTACTTTACAGGTAGCCAGAGAAGGTTTTTTACAACCAGGGTAATGTGATTTTCATGCATGGTGTCAGTCAAAATTTCAGAGCTGATTTCCAGACTAACTGAAGTTTCTTCATCAGTGCAATAGTGAGGCTGACAAAAAGCTGACATGGAACTGCATTATCGAGTTCTAGAGTGGGCACAGCCATGCAAACCTGCATCAGCAAGGGCAGCTACCATGGGCGTTTCTCTGGGTTTTAAAACAGAAGGAAATAAACCTGTCAGTAATTAACTCAGTATTAATACTAGAATATACTACAGCCTCAATTATTGCCTGCTATTATGTCATTAAGTGTCACCAATCAAATATGTTAAATCAGTGCCTTTTGAACCTTGAATCTCTAAAAGTTGGGAGTCTATATTAGAACAAACTAGTCACATTTTTAGCACGTATGTGTTAGCTGTAGGAGACGTAGTGAGGGAGAGGATGGGAAATGGTTTTCTGACAGAAAAAATGTCTGTGATAAAGGGTTGCTTTTTCCTTTTCATGTTCAAAAAAGTTAAACTGTTCTTTCCAGACACTTGATTCCTGCTTTAGGATTGACTGAGTGAAGGATATCGTTTTCATCTTCAGTGCTTGTTGTTGTAATGATGAGCTGTTTGTACCTTAACAGATGATAAATAGATACACAGACATTTAAGCATAGAGCCACCTGAGTTCATCTTTAAACTTGCCTCAGCAGATGAAACTTGCTTTTCAATAGCTCTCCTCAGATATATTGCTGAAAGTTAAGATACGAGAATCAATCATTAGGGATGAAAGCGCTGGGTATTTATCGGAGAAGGGGTTATTAAAAGAAGATCAGCAATGGTTTTACCAAGAATAAATCCTGTCAGACAGAATATGACCGAGTTCTTTGAAGGAATGACAAAAGAAATAAATGATGGGAACGTGGTGGACATAATTTATGTAGACTTCAGTCAGGGGTGTAGCCAGCAATTTGAAGTTTGTACACATCCTGGCTGATCCTTTGCCCCCTGCCTGCAGTATCCCCATAATCTCACACAGCAGACAGGCCATTGCGTATGATCACTAATGCAGCAGGCACACAGAGATGTAGATTTGTATCAAAGCTGTGCTTTCAGAGCCCAGGAAAAAAAAAAAAAAAAAAAAAAAAAGCTGGCCCCAGGAAAAAACAGATTATATTTTGCACGTGCTGCTTAAAATGACAGTTTTAGAATACATCTTTAGTAAGACAAAATCAGAAATACAGGTATCAGCATTATAAAGGCAGAATGGCCTAGGTCAATTAGAAATGTATTTTGTACATGTAATAATATTTATTCTGATGGTTTTCCTCTCTTTTTTTCAGACTGAAAATCAAATATTGATTTGAAGAATTTATAATTTTTTTCTGAGTTTTTATGAGTTTAATAACTCTCCCCTCTAGTTCCTGCTTCCAACAGCAGGTCCATTACACAGTTCCCTGTTTCCAAAGGTCTCCTCCACTATGATTACATCATTTTATGTAAAATGCAGATGTTTTCACCATGTTTTGCAAGTATTGTTAATCCAATGGGTCAGAAAATATTATGACAGTTTTTGTTCTGCTTTCCCTGAAAAACTGAGTGGGAATTATACAGAATTTCATCCATCATCCCTGTGATATATTTTAAAGCAGTTTCCGTATCAGATCCATGGTTGGGAATCTATATGGTGGTTTCTTTCTTGTAGCCTTTTCTGAATGCATTGAAAAGACTCTACTCTTCTTCCACTTATATAATCTGTGATGTATTACTGCATGTTATTACCTTCAATAGTGCCATGCTCCTAACTCGTATTATTTCTATTCTCCTGCATGTAATTAACTAGACATCATTCTTCCATATTTACCTACATCTTAAAATTACACTTTGTCTTACATTTTCTCGCAATTCCTCTGGCGAACTTAGTCTTTTAATTACTATTTCTTCATAATAATAATGTTTCAGCTAAGCTTGGAATAAATCTATGGCTTTGAAGAGCTACACATGTACAATTTGAATTAGGTTTCAGATCTGAACTTTACAGGTGAGCTACACTGGGTTACTGAGTCCTGAAAATTTGCATCTGTTTTTCAATTTATAGGTCACCTTAATTTCTGAATAATGTATATATTAGGCACTTGCTGTTTCTTTACGGAATTATCTGGAACTGAAGAAAAGGAGGATGTGTTTGTTTGAAGCTGGATACAGATCTTGAAAATGTAAACCAAGTACTGCTTCCTAATCTTGTGCTACAAAGATTCTGCCACGTGGAATAACATTGAATGTAATACAGAGTACACTGGGTGGTTTTGGTAACACACAGTTTGCAGGAGGTCCAGTAATTCTGCCCTCAGGTGCCCAAACCTCTGTACTTTTGACCACAAAGGACCTGTGTTCTTGGGCTTTTTGGAACCTGATTTGAACCTTACATGAGAAGTACTTTACTTGCAAGACATTGTTTCAGCCTCCAACGCTTGCTTTGCTTTTAGCTTTTGTCTAGATCTTCAGTCTCTGCAAAAAAAAATTGTTTTCACTCCTCAGTATTTTGATATAGGAAAGATTGGAATGACATAAGGAGAGTCTGCCATAAAAATCACTGTTTTTTCTTTTTGTTAGCATCACATCTGTTTGTTTCCTCCCATTGCTACTAATGCTCGCCACTAGACAGCCAGGGAGATTTGTTCAAGTAAGCATGTAATCACGTCCTCTAAGAAGTGGTGAACCAGATTACCACAAGGCGTGCAAATGTTTGACAGATTATTACTAGCTGTGTGCTTGCTCACAGGAGTCAGGCCAAGCTCTTCCCTCCCCTGTGCTGGGGTTTTAAATACTGGCTGAATTTGGGTCTGATTGTACAGGCTCCCCACAATGGCAGTGCAGTGATATGTGGTGGTCTCTCCACCTGAATTCAAGCATCCAACATCCTGAATGTCTGCCTCGAATGGCAGCAGCTGGGGTTTTGTTGTGTGTTCATCCTTCTACCAGTGCTATCCTTCAGGGTGTCATTGTCAAAGTAGAGCATACTTCTCAACCTCAAACAGTGTGAGTCTTGTGGAAAAAAAAAAAAAATCAAGCAGCGTGATATGTGAAATTCTCATTGAATTAATGGGCTTCTTTGATTTTTTGCCCAAGAGAATACAAAAATCAAAAAAATTTTAAGCCAAAAAAATCTGGCGTCTCCTGGGTAAAATGTGAGAGTTGAGAAGTATGACATAAGCATTAGTAGCCTTTGTGCCTCTTGATAGCTCTGCTGAATCTCCCAAGACTCTAAATTTTGATTTGTCAGCTTAACATTAGCTTCAGCCTTAGCTGCAGCAGTAGCTGTTGTTTCACCTTTATCAGCAGAAGTGGTACAGCTACTGGAGGGACTGATGTGGTAAATCTTTTTGTGACACCATTTTGTTTTTGCCACTATCTCTAATTGGTTTGCTCGTGCACTCTGCATCCCTAGCTAGATAGGCTGAAAGCTTCATCACACTTTAATTAGAAAAGAGCTATTTTAAAGTTACAGAGTTGACTAATTTTATTCATCAAGTCTCCAAGGGTCACATTTTCAAACTGGACCACTAAAAATGCCATTGGTGATATTTTGCAGAGGCTGAATCCACAATACTGCATTATAATCATCATAATTTGACACATTCACAAAAATTAATGTAAGTCTGCAGCTACAAGCAAAACAGGGTGGGTGTATAAAAAATTAACTGACAGCTTCCATCTATTTGACCAAATCTGGATGCCCAATATTGGGTGGATGGATATAAAATCACTTTGGCATGACTCCCTCTTCTTTTTTCTTCCATTTCCAAGTCACATTAACTGAAATTAATATATCAGTTTGCAAATTAAGGCAAAAAAAAACCATACTAGAAGTACATGTGGCCTCATGAGGATCCAGAGGATTTGTTGGACAGCCTTAGAATGGCTGATGGAAAGTTCAAAGCTGATGGCACTGAACTTTCTGAATGCCCACACCCTCATCTCTGAGCCAGGGTGTGGGAGGGAGAGAGAGGCAAAGATCAGGGCAATCACCTGAGCTGAACCACACTCTGTGCAGGGAAATCTTGCATTGTCCTGCAGTGACTGTGGCACTGCAGAACAGTCACTGCAATCTCTCACCTGCAAATCCCTCCCTGGCTTCATTGTAGTCAGAAACAATTCTTACTACAGCAGAATCCAGTTGTTCATTGTTCTGAAGATATTATACCTTCAGACAGTCTCCAGGACAGCCTTTTTGTGAGAAGAGATTTTCAGTTTGGTCAAGCATATTGGGATTTTTATTGTTCTAGGTCTCTGATGCAGCCTGTTCCTTCTGTGTTTAGCTTATTTTTTTCTGCCAAATAAAATCCATTTCTGTTGTACAATCCAGTACCATTGTAGCTCAGGAGGGGTCTCTGGCTTGGTATTCCAGATAGGTGGTAGGGCACAAACAGCCACATCACAAATGAAAAACACACCTTGCTTATGCAGGTATGACGAATGTTTTCTTCCTGGTGCATTTTTCTCCTATCAGGTAGATAACATAGTAGGTATTATCAGGTAGATGTATATAATAAAGCTAAACTGGATAGCCTATAATCCAGTTTTGAAGATAAAACCAGTCAGCCCAGGGCTGGTGGAAGGTGTTGGTAGTAGGAAGCCACTGCTGACATGCTGGAAACAGTGAGAGCTCTGTGACCTACCTGCAACAAGAGGAGGCAGCTCTTTATTAGTTCTTTTGTGTTTGTGTAGAACTGCTACATCAAATTGCCCTTTGATTTCTAAAGCCTTCAATTTGTTTGTTGCTCTGGTACAAAGAAATTTCTTAAGGAACAGTTAACATAATCTCTTTTCCTTATTATGGTTTTAGATGTTATCTCAGTATCTTTCTTCATGTATAACGATAGAGTGGAACAAGAAATCTATCCTCACTTGATAATCATCAGAGAGGGATTCACCTTGATTAAATGCAGTTATGCTACATCATATTTCTCATCTCTCACTGTAAGGCTTTGTGTTAACAGAATTCGGAGCTTCATGATGTATTCAAGAAATTTGGATGGCACTTACTGATTTTTGTTTCTTTGTTTAGTTGTTGTGAGGGTCTGTCTGCTTTTTCTCTAATCTAAAAATTTCATTTTAGTTTGTTAGACCAAACAGGTGTTTTCTATGGTGTAGTTTGACCTGTTTTTCTTCACAATAGACTGCAGTGACTCATGGTAAACACAATTCAGATGTTTTCAATTAATCAGTTTTAGTTTCATTTTAAAACAAAAACAAACTCCAAACCTCCTCCCATTATTCAAAGGGAGCTCCTGCCTGACAGATATATCCTTGTTTTATCACAAAATCATAATATTTTGATTCTTATGACAAAAGCACTATTTTTCCTGGAAACAGCATTTTGTAAAAAATTCTCACCCAACTGTAGTGAGATATTTTCATGATTACAGCCTTGCAGAGAGAGTGAAACATGAATGGCAGTTGTTTTTCCTAGAATCTTTTCCAGTGTCCTCTACATCTCTATCCTGCTGTGTATTTAGGTTTTCTCATTTTCTTCTGAGTTTAGGGCTCTTCCTTTTTGTCCTTGTTGTTTCAGGAAGTTTTATGCAATGAGAAGGTTGGGCTGCCAGGAAAGTCAGACTGGAGAGCACTAATATGTCATGCAGCCAGCTCCTTTAATTAACATGTGGTTATTTCATATCTGACAGGTGAGGAAAATGGCTCTGTTTGGGACCTACTTGGAAGAGGCAAACAAGTTTGTGACAAGACACCTCTGTCTGCCAAAAAGCCAGCTGTAGTGAAGGCTTGGATGATGCTCAAAGGAAAATCAAAACCAAAACAGGATTACCTTCCCAGCCTCTGAAATGGGTTTGATCTATACATCACAAAATGCAGGTTTCTCTGTTTCTTCTGTGAAGACCCCTTTGTGACAACTTCCTTAGTGATTCTGGAACCTAATTAGTGTTGGGCCATGGCAATGTACTGCTTAAAACTCAATTATTTTGAAAAAAATCTGAATTAATCAATAAAGAGAAGGCCTCAGATAAACCTCTTATTTATTCTGTGAATGTAGGACTTTTATTTCACTCTACTTATGGCAGGTAATTACAGTGTCTTTAAATGGTTAGAAGAAAGTTGTGTTCAGTTTGCTGGGGTTCAGGGCTGACTAGATTGGCTTGAAGCTCGCATTGTTTACATTTTTGTGGACAGTAAAGACAGATTACAAATTACTTGCTTTATTTTACCAGCCTCTTAGAACCAAGGTATTGATCTAGAGGAACAGGCACCCAAATTTTCATTACAGCTGATATAAAGGTATGTCTTTCAGTAATCAGTCCTGTGAATTTCGTGTTGGATGTCTTGGGTTCTACCTCCAGCATGTTCCAATGTCCTCAAATTAAATGCCAGAGTAATCAAAGGTAGTAAAGCAGTTTAGTAACGTAAACATCTTAGAAAATCTAGGCCCTGGAGCCTTAGATGAGAATGCTCTATAAATGTAGCTGCCAAATGTTATCCTAAGAGTAAATGAAGTTTGCATTCTGAGATTCATGTGCTTCCAGGAATAAATGTCACCACAGCCACTACAGCACCAGCACCTGGGGCTGCTGGCTGCTCCCATTTCCAGCACAGCAATGGTTCAGGGCTCCTGAACTTCCATCAGCTGAGCCATGACAGGTGTATGGCAACACAGAGGGCACTGCTGAGGTGCTGTTCTCAAGGTACATTTGCAGGTTTCCAATATTACTGGCAGAAATATAAAAATGAATTGTGAATATTTTATTATGGTTTGTGTTTTTTTGGTCACGTACAGTCGGTACAATATTAAACTTGCAGGTGTATATATATGCATACATGCATAGATGCATATTTACCTTGTGTTAAATACTTGAGACATGCCTGACATGGAAATTGTGACAATGTGTATTAAAAAAAACACTGACATTTCTGAAGATTAAATTCAGTAGATTATAACAAAAGTCTTTTAAAAATAGCAATGTCCCTGTCTTGCATTTCTTTCCTACACCTTTGCTGTCCTGGGTTATACTCATAGAGTGGGATTTGAAGCCTCCACCCTTGTATTGCTAAACAATTATTTTCTGTTTTCCCTTCCAACTCCAGTCTTCCTTACACACCCTGGAGAAATAGTATATATGAAACAAATTAGGGGGGAAGAAGCTATCTTAAAAAATTTCTTGCTAATTAAATTTAGTCTTTTGTATCACAGTCAGACCAAGAGCCTTTTGAATATCAACAACACGTCTTGAACTGGTTCTTATTTCCACTGAAATTATCATCTGGATCTGTAGAAACACTTTGACTGAATCTGGCCAAGTGTTGTTGCTGTGGTTTCCTATACTGGAACATTCCCTCCTTGCCCTCCTCTCTGCCATGCAGGGTAGCACCTTCTATTCCAATGGCAGCAACATGATCAGAAAGCAATCCATATTGTGGGTGACATGTGAAACACAGCTCTACATAATGCATTTGGATAACCATTGATTTCTGACTTTTGCAGATAATTCTTCACTAAAATTCTGTAACTGGAAAAAAATTTCTTCTTCCGCATGACAGAAAAAAGACAAGTATTTTTAAACAGAAAAAGAATTTTTATTAGGCTCTGATTTTTGTATTTTGTAAATACAACTGCATCTGCTTAAGAAAGAAATATTAGCAATTTTTATCCATAATCAAAATGCTAAAAAAATATTTTTTCTCATCCTGTCTTTTAGCTTTCTTTGAAGTCACAATATTAAACCTCCTTAAAAATATTTATGTGTATTTAGTTAACAAAAGCTCCTGTAAGTTGAATCCATGCTGGCAAAAGGTTCAGGTAAGCTCTCTATATAAGCTTACAGACAATTGTGTAAATCTTCAGCCATTAAAGAGAAAGGAGAAAAAAGCCATCCTCATTACACTGCTGTCATTTACTCTTCATCTCCTGTCCTCTTTAGCAGCATTAAGATGGGATGTAAATTTGCCAGTTAATGCTGTTAGAAAATGGATGGTTCAAGAAGGGCAGGAATTAGAGATCAGTATTAGGTGCAGATAAGCTCCTTTTCCTCCGCAGTGGCGGCTGTTTAACATTCATGGGAAAATCATCATCAAACAGCGTTATCACAGCTCTGTTGATGGCTGAGGAACTTCATCACTATGATAATTTTTTTTTTTTTTATAGCTGTGAGCCAAAAAGCTCCCTTTTATTTCTGCTGTCTATAACTGCGATAGAAGCTTGTTTGTATGGGTAGGGTATTGCAAACTCTTAGCTCTTCAGCCAGGTTTGATTTCTTTCCACCACTGCTCCCCCACTCAACCCCTTGTGTGTGTTGCACTAAACAGTAATGCTGATAAAAAATTTAAAAAAAAAAAAAGTGCTCAAACAATCCTTCAAAGAATAACTGATATTTTTATGATCGGTAATTCAAAGTTTGACAAGTGATGCTATTCTGTAATGAAACTGTCATCCATTTTGTGGTGAGTTAAGGGTAGAGACTATAAAGCAAACATCCAGGGATGAAGTAGGTATCTGATGTGAACCTGACCACGAGGTGCTTCAAGGATCACAACATGGCTAAGAGCTACTTTGTTTTGCTTTTTTCATCATCAGGTGAAAAGGCTTATAGCCTGTTACATCTTTTTATCCCCTCCAGCCTGAGCAAGGGACTGTACTTCTCTGTATTTTCTTGAATTTCTTTTAACTTAAAGTTACGAGAGTTCATCTGTAAGTGTTTTGTCACAACAGCAGTGTCCAGTTTTATACTCATCAGATTTCTGTAAGGGCTCATCTCTAAATTGTGTTTCTACCCCATGCTCAGCCATCTTTGAATGTATCTGAGATGTAGATCATGGTTCTTTGCCTCATACTCGTGTGGAGTGAAGATACACAGGTCCAGACTGTATGCATTATTCCAGGAGAGATAAGGGGCTATTCAAGGAAATTTTTTAAATTTATTAAGGTTCTCAGCTAGTGCATCTTTGCAGCTTTGACCTCATTTTTTGTAGTTTATCTACTCTAAATGACATTTCTCATTTTGAATATAGCTGGAAAACACTGTGCTAAGCAGCAATTTTGTAGGCTCCACAGCACCACCTGATAATTTTGATGTTTCCACTTTGAATTCAGTATTGATTTGATTACTTAAGTAATTTACTTTTGACACAAGCTCATTGCTTGTCTTTTCCTGAGCAGGGAATTCCAATCATGACATGTTGTGCTGAGTTATGTTTGGAGTTTAGAGATAAGGACTTTTGTCTACTCAGTACTCCACTTAGGCCACCAAACTCATTTCCCATAAGGAAGAGGGTTTGAATCCAGTCAGGAACCTAAAGGTGAAAGGCCAATGCTTTATAATTTAAATATTACCATATAAACATAAGTTTAAAGTACTTATTGTGTGGTTGGGGGAATAGTAGAGTTATTTTGAGTGAAGTGTGAAGGAACTGTTGCCTAAAGAAGGGGACCAAGAGACTCCCAAGGCTGCTGACTTCCAAAGGTCCCAGTTGCCTCCAGGGTGATCCCTTGGCTCTGGAAAGGGCTGCCAGGCTCCTCCTCATCTTGACTGGCATCGTTGGGAATGGTGCCAGGAGAGCCTTCCTGGGCTGCTGCCCTGCTCTCCCCAGTGCTGTCACCAAGCTGCTGCTGGAGACCAAGGAGATCAAAGTGAACTTTCATCAGCTGAGCTTCAATTCAAGGGAGCTCTCAGCCATGGCCAGAATGGGCTGGTGTCCCAACTATTATTATAATCCTGCATGAAATCGTTGTCATCAGTGATTCAATCATTCTTCATGGCAAAAACAAGGATATATAAATAAAAAGGCATTGTAGTCCAGATGGCTGCTGGGTGAGAAGCTGCCAGCTCCTGTGGGAATCCAGCTGAGGCAGCTGTACTCTTGCTGTGTAACAACCTCAGAGACTGAAGATGGGTTAATTTTTCTTCAGACAGCTTATTTCTTCTTCTGAGTTTCTGAAATAAATAGTCACAGTATAAGATTTTTTTCAGGAACCATCAAAGGCTTTTTGAAAAAGTGAAGGACTTGTGATGTTTGGATTTGAGGGGGTTAGTTTGTTCCAGAAGGGTAATAATAAACATCATAATAATTAGCAATAATTATTATAGAAAAATTCTATATGCTTCTCCTTCTTAGTTCTTGCTTTTCTAAGCAGGTAAGCCCATCTAGTTTCATCAGCAAGTACTGTAGATTAAATGATTTTTTAATTTTTTGACTCCTGAACTGGATGAGATTTTGTGTTGCAGTATCTGTACAATTTTTTCTCTGTGTTCAAAGGGGAGGAAGCTTGTGTTTCCATAACATTGACCTTAAGATTCTGTAGTACTGTTACAATGACATTTGAATGTTTTCTTGCCTTTTTCAAACTGCATGAAGCCTCTGAAATGTGCAAACATATTGGGGTGTTTCTGTATTGCTCCAGGTTGGCTTCATGACCCATTTAAATATCCTGGGCTATATTCACTTTTTCCTAGGACAGCATAGTTTCTTGTATGGTTCATTTTAAAATAACTTGACTACAAAAAAAAAAAAAAAAAAAAAAAAAGAAGAAAAAAAAAAAGAAAATAGCAATTACACAAGAACAAAAGACAATGATTGTAATTTGCCTCTGCCCTTTAGCAAAGCAATCAGCAATTTTCTAGTATTTTACAGTCATCCATCTAGCTATCTGTTCATCTTGTAATACCCTTACTTTTTCTTGGAAGTATTCAAATTTGTTAACCTTTTAGTAGCTGGCAACCCCTAAAATGCTGTATCGTATTAATGAAGAGGAAACTTGTCTGTGCAAATCTTTGAGTGCTAATTTATTGGTTTACTCCCCTTTTTTATAGGCAAAAATTGTTCAAATATTGGCAGCTGCTACCTTGAGTTCCACCTGGGCAGGGTGGTAGGAAGGCACCTTATTCTCAATTAGAAGGATATTTCACAGCAGTGTAAGGAGGCACAAGGCAGTTGGTGTTGGCTCACTGGATCCCACTGGAATGTGGCAAACCTGGGAGGATCTTCGGTTGAGGCAAGGCTGAGTGCTACTCATGTACTGATTTTGTCTTGATTGTTTAAGGATTATTTCTCTAGCAATAGTAGAGGGCACACTTGTCTGTATTCATATAAATGGACTCTGTATATCGTTGGTAAAAAAGGCATTTTTTAAAAATTACAATTCATCATTCAATGTTTTCTGAAGTATCATGCAAAGATATCTGATCAGACTCTGCATGACCTAACTCAGACACTGAGAGCAAAGCCCCTCCATCAACACAGTGCTCAGCTGGCTGAGGAGCCCTGGGCAAGCTCAGGACTGCAAGGCTGTGCAGACATAACCAGCAGTCTCACCCTTGATATCTGGGGAAATCCAGCACTTCTGATGTGAAAAGGAAGATGCTTTGAGCCTCAAATGTTTGTTCCACATACTGCAAACCCACTGACTGCCCTTGGCTGAGTCCTGAAAATTTGCAGTGGAGATTCAAAAGTGGGCCAGACTGCATCAGAAAGATTGCTTTGAATAAGGCTGAGCTCTTAGTTATAGAAATTATAAAACTAGGCACAGATGAGATGGTTGCAGAGGACAGAACCATAAGAACTTGGGGTTGGAGAGTTAGAGAATACAATAATATTTCCATCCACTCTTGAATGGAAACAGTAGGACTGTTTTGAGTAAGAAAATTCTAAGTACTAACCACAAATGGCAACAACTCATCTGCATCCCAGGAAGGTGAACCCTATCAAATTATCTTCAAGTTTGATCTTAAATCTTTCATTGATTATTTTCTTATTCTCTGCCCAGGGAATCTGCTCAGACACTTTTCTGGGCAGTGGTTTCCAGGGCTTAAGCTCACCTGAGCTGACATTGCCCAATGATGGTATTTAGGGATTCTGTCCAGAGCTGTGAGTCTCTTCTTGCTCCAGTCCTTTTCCAGGCTCAGAGACCTTCCTCCAGACATGATTTTTTATCAGAGGAGTTTACATTTACTAATCTCTGTGGCTAGAATTTCTGCTGCAGCCTGTGGACTTGTGTGTGTTTGTTCTTGCTTCGTTTATGCACTGGAGCTGGAAAGATGCAAACAATAATTGCACAGCACTGCTGATCTTTGTGCTCTCACACCTCTGGCTACCTCAGCCCCTGTGTTCTGCAGGGGCAGGGACCACGTGTCATCTCTTCTCAGTGACTTCTGTATGTACCAGGAGAACCAGAAACTAAGCAAATTTTGGACATTTATCTGTAACCTTTAATAATTTGCTATGCATATCCACTCATTCCTTTGTTATATTATCAATATTCTGCAGTGCTACTGGTTTTAATAAGAAGCCTTTTCACTGGTTTTCTTTGTTCTAGTCATCTAATCTTCTAATGGAAGTTTCTAATTAAATTTCTACAGCCATTTTCAAACTGTGTTTTGAATAACAAAGTCTTGCAAATGCTCAAAGTGTATCTCTTCCCCTGGCTTGGATGCTTTACCTTCCAAATAGCTGTGGAGAAGTGATGCAGGTCACTGTGGAGAAATGCTGCTGAGAACCTCTCTCAGCTGAATGAGAGGGATGCAAATTATACATTTCCTATACAGGAAATAATGCAGAAGGTCTAAGAAAAGTCTTCTAGGGTCTCACTCACAGTTTTAATGAATTTTGAACTGATGAGGAAGAAACACCAGGTATTCATGAAGCAACAAGCACTTTCCTGGTGGACCTGGTGCTTCACAGAACCTGAGAAACCAGGATCACCAGTGAAATTTATTACTTCTCTATCCAAAACCCTCTCATTTGGGTTTGAACTTTATGCTAAGGGTTGAATTATTGTCATTTGTATCTCATCAGCATTCTTCAGCTACTTCTGCAGCAGAAAGGAGAAAAGTGGAAAGAAAAAGAAATGTCAGAATCAGCTCATAAATATGGTGATTATGATAAATATGAAAGACTATGTTTGTCTAATTGATCCTTCTTTTATTAATCCCAGGAAACATTGCTACTGGCATGTGCTGCCATTTCCAGCTGGGTCAGCAGAAGTACTCAGAGAAATGTTTCTGGCAAAAAGGTATTTCTCGGTGCCCACATCTGCACGTGGCTCTGCACACAGAGATTTCTGCATACAGACCTGCTCCTCCTCTGCTGTGCAGCTCAGAGTTCCTTGGCTGCACTCTTGATGTGAAATCCTCAGCCCAAGCTGCCACTTTCTCCCCTTTCTCTAAAGCACTGTTACATTCCTGCTTCTCCTGCACACCTGCAGAGGATATTGTTTTGGCCAGGAAAAGATGAGCCCAGGTGGTAACATAATGCACATTGCATCTAGATTTAACACCTGTTGCACAAAGGGCTTATGAGTTTTAACCAGTTTTATGCAAGTTTCTGGCCCTCTGGTTTTCTACTTTTTTATTTTAATCCTGTTTGATATGCAGGCAAAGAGCAGCAATAGCTTTATTTAGTGGTGGTTTAGATTTGTTATCAGGGGGCTTCTCACAGAGGGTCTGTGTTTCAGAAGTGTTTATTTCCTCTTGCAAAAGCATATATGCATAAATTAAAAGGTCTGTAAACTTTACAGATTTACAAATTCAGTTTTTTGATGTTATAATAATACCTAAGTTGTCTGTGGTCAGTCTTACCTGACAGTCACAAAGCATGGATTCCATGCACAGGTGACTTTAGGCACTAGACAGGTTTGGTTCAAAACACTTCTGCCTTTCCCCTGTCTATGAGATATCTCATTTACAGACTGCTTTCAGAGTTGCTACTCCTGCTGCTTTATTGCAAGCATAGAACAATTTTTAGGTTGAAATTAGATCTTACCTAAAATGAGAAAAGTTCTTTGAAATTCCCTATATGAACAGTGCTCAGTACTCAGAAATGTCAATATTTCAGTTTCCTCAACATTCACCACTGAATGGTGAACATTGGACATTTCTGTCCAGCATGGCACCCTAGAATCTGTGCTTTTAATTTTGTTGTTTAATAATATATTTGACTCCTTAACAGGAAGTTTTGTGATCTACTAGAAAAATAACTTATAGGAAGACTATTCAGAAAAATTTAGTCATCTGATGGTCTTTTAAATTCCATTTACTTCCATTGACAGCACTCTTAACCATTACCTGAAAAAAAAACCATTTATTCTAATCATTTTTTCTGAGCTTAGAAATTTTATTCCCATTCTAGGAGAAAACTTTGAAATTGCAATGTTCTTTTAAAAGTGAAAACAGACAGACAAGCTGTCAGTTTTCCAATATGTTTGTGAATAAATTCCCTTACCTTTTTCCCCAAATAAAAGACTGGTTATCTCCGTGGAGGAGACTCCAGTACAGAAACCCAAATGCCTTATCAGAGATGTAGATTTCAGGACAGACAGTACATTGCCTGTAAACTTGCAGCTCAGATGACAGATGGAAACCTGATAAAGTGAGTGTGCTGATCACTGCACAGAGATTAGACTCTCTAATTTGCATCTTGTCTTCCAATAACGTTTGTTCTGTTTTTGACTTCAAATCTACCTGAGCTTTAAACACAGGCATCTGGGGCCTGAGCTTATTCAAACTTTACTTTTTCAAGTACTTCTGCTTGGCTGGATTTTAGTTCTGCATCTAACAAAATACAAACACTCGAAGGAACATGTGTCAGCATTTCTGCTCCTTCAAAATTCACCACGGGGGCTTTGTCTGGCCCTGCACCCTAGCAGCCAGGCTTCTTTGTTTTTGTGCTTAACAAAGTGGCTCAGGTATCTGACAATTCCACTCCAAAGTGTATTTATGAGAAATATCTTCTCTTCCCCAAAGTGCTGGGGCATTTTCCAGCTGGATAAGCCTGTTTACAGAGAGGAGGGAGTCAGGGTCCTTCTTGAGAGCCACACCCCCCAGGCACTGTAGAGGTGGGTTGACATTAGCTAGCCTGCACAAATATTTGCTTGCATCTTTGCCATTTTCAAATTCTGTCTCTCTTGTTTACTCTTCTCTGTCCCTGCCTATCATGTTTCTTTCCTGGCTGTTGCCATTAGCATGTAATCTTTCTGTTCTGTGCCCCAAACTAAAGTGAATTTGTCGGTCATTATCTGAAAGACTCTTTATTAATAGGCATAAATAACAGTGCTGGTGCCTAATGCACATAACTCTCGTGCCAGTACTCTTCCTGGGAGGTGCCCAAAGGCTCTTCCTGCTGGGCATTGCAAGGCCAGTGTGGAGCTGACCTCAGGTTAAAAACTTTACTTCATCCATTCAGTATGTAAAGATTTTTAGGAGCAGAAGAGAGGAGGCTGAAGGAGGGACAGCAATGAAGAGCTGGATCTCCTTCCTTTCCCATCATTTTCACTGGAGTACAGTGAAATTCCACAGGGTAGGAGATGTTAATTCATTTAGCCTGTAGGAATGGAAGTGGATGTTTGTGGCATTGTGCGTGTCAACAGAACATGGCTTGAAATGCTTAAAAATTGTTCTGGGAATTAAAAATTGCTTGAAATGCTTAACAATTACTCCTAGAAGTAGGATGTGCTCTTTAATCAGGCTTCTTTAAATTTGAGTAAGATCATGTCAGGCAGTTTGAATATACTCCCACTCCTCTTGAACAGTAAAAGGTTTAATTTCAAGCAGAATTGCTTTCTTGTGAGTTGAAGACATTCACCACCCATGGGACAGAGAACTTGTCCCTCTAAGGAGGGCACCAGAGAAAAGTGGTTTCAGGTAACTGATCACAGAATCACAGGATGGTCAGGGCTGGAAGAAACTTTCAAGATCATCTAGTCCAGCTGTAAGCCAAGCGCCATGATAACCACGCCTAAACCATATCCCCCATAATCCTAAAATCTTCCTTTGGATCTTAGCATCCCTTTCTAACCATGCCTTTCAAAGAAGGTGCAAAAACCCCCATGAATAATAGCTCAAGGAGGAAACAGTTTTACCACCCTTATCCTGGGGTTCTGGATAGTCCAGTGTCTGCTGAGCCATTGAATACTTTCCCATGCACTGTGGGGAAAAAAATAGTTTTGATGCTCATGCAAGCTCTCCAGCCCTACACACAGCTCAAACCTTAAGCCTTTTTTTTTTTTTTAAATAGCAATTAATGAGAATCGTGATCTAAAAATTAAAATGGTAATGAGCTTTTAGCATAATGAAAAGAGCTTGTACAGGCAAGAAAAAGCATTTGTGGGTCTCTGAGTCACATTACTCCACAAATACAAAAGCAGATATTAGCCTTGGCTGGAATGAGGCATATTGACTTGTTTCATTTTGCACAAAACCCCTCATGTCACACACAAAGAGGGTGCTCTCATGTCTCCAGCCTCATATTCTGGCGTTCTTCTTACCCATAGCTTTGTTAATTTTGGGCTGAGAAATCATTATGCTCATTTTGGAATGTTTATATTTTCCTATCTTTGCACATCCTTATTTTCTTTCCATCGAATCATAGACTGGTTTTGGTTGGAAGAGACCTTAAAGATCATCCAGGTCCTACTCCCTGTCACAAGCAGGGACATTTTCCACTGAAAGGTGGAAGGTATATTTCAAAATGTACCAGTACAGAGTGAGGTACAGTCAATTATTTAGGAGTCAAATAAATAGCTGAGAGTTTAAATCTGTAGGAAATAATGTCGTTGTTATGTGCCACAAATTATACCTGGAGTAATTCAGGTGAGATTCAACAAAATTGCTCCAAGTTAAAAAGAAGTACTATCTTGATCTTTCCCAGTGAGTGCAAACAAGAGAAATGCCATTTTGAGGAGAGAATGAAACTGATTTTTGATGAGTAACGTGGTTGCTTTTTTTTTGGATGGATATGTGACATTTTGCAAGTCTTACAAGTATCCAAGTATTACAACGAAGCTTCTCTCTGTTGCAAAGACACTGAAGAACATACAAGAGTTTGGAAGAATATACAGAAACATAAAAGTTTTAAGCTTGACCTGATAAACAACTCATTAATATTGTAGCTAGAGTTTGCTCTTCACTGTTGGCTGAATTGATGAGCTGAATAGATGTCCAGGTTTTTTTCATCTGAATTGAGAGTATATTTCATTTGTGGGGGAAAAAGGGAAAAAAAGCATCATTCAGAAGAGACTTTGTTTTTGAAATAATTTTCTTTCTTTTAACATTTACAGAGCATTCATCTATTTGAAGTCTGGCTCCCAAATATAACAGGTTTTATCTCAGAGGCATGAAAAAATGTGGTAAATTAAAAAAAAAAAAAAAAAAAAAACCAACAACAAAAAAAAAAAACCCAAAAACAAACCAAACCACATAAAGACTGAACAAGCAAAACAAAATGTATTTTAAACTGTTTCCAAGTGTTTTGAGTTGTTTAGGCAGAGGCGGTACCTACATTTGGGGTCTAATGGAGTGTCAGGGATATTTCCTGGATATCTTTTCTTTTTCTCTGATTTTGTTTTATGAGCATAATTTGAACCTACTTCATTAAACAAACATATATTCTCACAAACATTCCTTTTGCATTTCATGGCAGTAGCTTATCGCTCTTCATATTTTTTGGCTCACTACTCTACTGACTTCTTAAAAAGTTGGAAAAGTTTGAAAAACAAGAAGTCTTGCTCTCACCAAACAACTTTAAGAAACTCAGTGTGAGTTTTCAAAGGTGTTGGTATAAAGAGAGCACCCAGTTTGCATGCTGTGTCTAAGGGATTTGTCAGATTTATTTCCTTGTTTAGCTTTGAAAATCCTGCCTTGAAGACTCAATCTCACAGTTCAGTCTGGAGAAGGGGAAGGCCACAGATTGCCGCGTCCAGGACACAGATGGTTCCTGTGTCACCAGGGCATTCCCTGCGATGGCTCTTGGAGCAGATCTTGCTGAAAACCCTGTTCCTGAACCCCCTTAGCAGGCAGCTGGGAGGTTTAACAGTTTAAATTTTGCTCCTAAACCCTTGACTGAGACTCATCCTAATGAATATGGGGCTTTACCCTCCCTATCTAACACAGTTGTGGATGTGCTTATGAATATCTCATTTTTAATGACACGGCCCTCCTGCCAACTCATACGTGCAAGCTGTGTCTGTAACTTTTGTATTTCTTGGTCTATCTAATGAGGGTTAGAGGGAAGCCTGTACTGCAACCCTGCCTATGTGAGGCTCCTTGTGCAAATGAGGTTTTCGGGAAGGGGAGGGGGGTAAACACTAACTCTTCCAAACAGGTTTACAAAAGAGATACAGTGCACCATATTATCTAACAGAGCTCTGGCTTTTCACTCAGGGAGACAGACATTAAGGTGCATTAGTACTATCATTTGTATGTCTGTAAATATCAATAAAGTATGTTATTTGGCATTCACATTGACACAATGAAGGACGAGGACTATCCTTTTCAGGAAATTTCACAGAGCCATTCACAAACAAAAGCTCAGTAATTTAATCTTTCAAAAGCTCAATAATGCTAAGTTCAAAACTGCAGGTTTTAAACTAATGTACCTGATAAGTAATGATGACAGAATTTAAAAGGTCCATTATTTGGTAATCTAATATTCCCAATCCCAGTTATCTGTCAAAGAGAATACTCTCCCTTAAACAGCGCTAATGCGTTCACATCTACATTAATCTCTCAGGGAGAAAAGAAGCATTCTTTAGGGGCTTTATCTGCTCCCAAATGTCTGACTCCACCAGGAGCCATTTCGCACTGCTGCCGGGGCTGTGTAAATGACTCCAAAGTCTTTGTGCCACGGGCGCGATTTCTGACGGATACGCGCGACGCGGAGTCCCCGAGAGGCGCTGCCAGCCCTGGGTGTTCCTTACACGCTGTGCCTGCTGCCTCTCAATCCTCTGCTGCTTCTCCCCTCCAAAACAAACATCGTGCTCACGCCTTTGCTCCTGACCTGCTCTTCTCGCACCATGTGTTGCTTTTCTGTGCGGCACAACTCTGGTTTTCTGTCGTCATCTCCCATCCATGCTCCAAAAAGTCAGGGGACCGGATTTGTGAATTTGTGAATTTGACAGGATTCACAAGGGGACATCTTAAAAGGGCTGTTTCTCTGCTTTCTAGGGAATGACATGTGATCATATACACAAGAGATAGCATCGGGTGTGCCACAACTGCCCACGGACTCTGAATTCATGCCGGGTGCTGTAGGGAAATGGAGTCACTCTGTGTTTTCCTTGGATTTGCAGCCAAGGCTCCTTCCTCTCAGTTTACCTCCTCTGGAAATTTCTCAGCTCTT
Source organism: Pyrgilauda ruficollis (assembly GCF_017590135.1). Taxonomy (NCBI): domain Eukaryota; kingdom Metazoa; phylum Chordata; class Aves; order Passeriformes; family Passeridae; genus Pyrgilauda; species Pyrgilauda ruficollis. The sequence continues at coordinate 5,820,834 of NW_024513654.1, read as the reverse complement.
TAAATCTCATCACTAGAGAAGCTTTGGGCCCTGAGTAAAGCTGAGTCTACCCTGCTCCATTCTAAATTCACAGAACCATAGAATGGTTTGGCTTGGAAGAACCTCAAACACCATCTGGTTCCAACCCCCTGCCATGGGCAGGGATGCCACCCACTAGCCAGGTTGCTCAGGGTCCAATGTGGCCTTGAACACTTCCAGGAAAATGTTCCAGGCATCCACAACCTCTCTGGGCCACCTGTGCCAGTGCCTCACCTCCCTCTGAGCAGAGAATTTCTTACTGGCATCTAATCTAAATCTCTTCTCTTTAGGTTTAAGTCCATTCCTCCTAGTCCTATCATTCACTATCCAGATGTATAAAAAGGTATTCCTGTGCTCAGGCTGATGCAGGACTTTTCAAAGTGTGTGTGTGATAGAATAAAAGCAGTCACTATTTCAGAAACACATTTTCCTGGCTGGATTTTTCAAACACTGAAGTAGAATATACATAAGCACACACAGAATTACACGTTTTTTATGTCTTTCTCTGGCTTGATTTTCAGAACTTAAAGACACCACAAATTGACCCAGAAGGAAACTTTTCCAAATCATTACATGTATCAATATAAAAGCTTTATTTGCAATGCTGCCTGGAGCACTGAAACAATGTGATTTCTCTGTGAATCCTATGGAGCAGCATATAAATACACTTGGCATAGTGTTGTAAAGCAGTTCTGAAGGTGGTGTTAACTCAAAGGTTTTTTGTACAATTCAAAGAAAAGGAGAAATGGTCAGAATTGTGGTATTGTTGAGAAAATGTAGCTGTTTACTATGTCTGCAGGCTATTGGTTTGGGAAAGTAGTTGAGTGGAAATTGCTTTTAAAAAAAATCCAATCCCGAGTCAGGAAAGAAAGTCTCATGTTCACATGTGAAAGCAGCTCTGTTTAAATTTAAAGAGTGAAACGAAAGGTCCAGTTCAAGGAATAGTAACTCTCCATGTGTAAAGCACTTAGTCCTATGAGTACAGAGGGAGTACATGTTAAAAAATATTAAGTTGCATATTAAAATTATTAAGGAATCTGTCACATTCAATGTAATAAGCAGATGGATGGTTATAGTCTGTCATGCACAGCTGCTTCAAAACAACACCCCACCACTGCCCAGAGAGCAGAGTGCCTTCCCAGCTCCTGCTGAAAACTGGGAGCTGCCTTGCTGCTGGTGTGGGTGCTGCCCATGCAAACTGGCTCCAGGAACACAGTAAACACCAGCTGCCTAAAGAACAGCACTTACTTCGATTCAGAAAATCATCCCAATGGTGAAATTACCACAGCCATTTCCAGGGTGCATATGTGACCCTCTGGAAGCTGTGGGAATTTGCTAAATTTGCTAAATTTGCTGTGGAAAACAAATGCCTGCATGCAGATACTGAGCCACATATTCAACACCTGGCTGGAGACGAGGAAGCGGTTATCAGGCAGCTCCAGGAGAGCTCTTCACCAAGTGTTTCAATCTGCATTCATATTTCAGTGTTTTGTTGAATCATGGCTAGGGCAGCATGATATCAGCGTGACATGTGTAACCCTTGTGGGAACGCTGCACTTATGCATATCCATCCTTACCCCAGGTGTGACACCCGCCCTGCCAGCCCCTATCTGCTGCAGCTGAGGGGACAGCCGGCACAAAGACAAACTTATGAAATGTTTACTGTCTCCCCAGCAGCATTTTACTCCTGGTTTTCCTCTATGGAAGCCTGCAGGGAAAGCTGGCCCTTTTAATCCCATTTAGCACGTTAGGCATTTATTTGGTGATGTTTAGAAAAGTTTTGAGAGATTGAATTACATTTTTTTGCAGCTGTGTGACTCAGAGCGATTCGTGTTTTCACTGAAATCATCTCAATGCCACAATGTACATGGGAAGATCAAATCCTGTGTATGTGCCACTGAGCTGGGAGAATGTGCAGAATATTCTTTGTGTTTCTCTGTCTCACTCTGACCCTTCAAAACCAGGAGTGCTCAGTTCCCACCTGATATATTGTATCTGATTGCCAAAGATAAATTGATCTTTATCTACAAAATGACACCTTTTCTTCTGCTCCCATGAAAGCATCTTTTGGGATGATGTTTAAACAATTACATATTAAAGAACCTTTGCAATACCAATAATTAAAAGTAAATAGGTCGGAGAGTTTGTTAGGCGCTTTCTCAATTTCTAGGTGGTTCCTTCTCAATTCCAAACAAGTTAACTAACAATTTCTGCCTTTAATTATTCTTTAGTCAGATTTTGTTAGCTTTCATTGCTTCACTGCTCCCTTGGGTGCTTTTAAAAGCTCAATATGTTTGTTTTGATTCATTCTTCTGTTAAATACTAGACTTTGCACAGTTTAGTTCAGCTAGCCATCAACTCAGGAATATGGATGTTTTCATTTTTTCAGGCTGATCATTCTGTCCTTCTAACAGATGACAGTCAGTATTCACAACTCACTCAAAAACCTGTTCCAGGCCTGCCTTAAAAAGTCTGGATTTCTCCTCAGGTTTGTGGATTTCCTCCTTTTTTTTCTTTTTTTCTTTTCTTTTCTTTTTTTTTTTTTTTTTTTTCCCTCTGAATTTGCTCTACAGGTCTTTAGCTCCAGCTAGTGGCTCACTCCAAAATGCAAATTTTGTCCAGCGCCTTAGAAGAAAGGTGGAGTTTAGTTGTAATTCTTACAGTAGTCAGAAGTGTGTGTTGAGAGGGAGAATTATTCAGAGGCATTAGTTCTTCCTGGTTAATTTGAGTTAACCCACAAAATCTTTAAAATGTAAGAAACACACTCTTTTTTCCAATTGCAAGTTCTTGTGCTATCACATTGGGCCAAATTCTGCCCTCAAGTGTAGACTCCTCTGGATTTCAAAGGGACCAGCCTGTATGTGTATTAAAGCAAAACCCCAAATGTTTTATCAAATAAAAAGCTTTACCTCAGCTCCTACTTTGCACCCTTCCTGTTGAGAGTTGGTGTAGCTTTTGTACAGCGTGCACAAACTAAGCTAGAAAGATTTATTTGTAAGTAGGGTTGGAGATTTGGATCCACCTTTGGTGGATTCCTCTTTTCTCAGGACTCTGTGGCACACATGGATCTCTTCTGCCTCTGGAAGTCCCTTGCTCAGCCTGGACTGGTGACAGAGGATTCCCCTGGCAAACTGTGCCCTGGAGGAGTACAAAAAAGAAGATTTTGGGGGTTCCACTGTAAAGAGGGGTCAGTACCCCTGCTGAAAATCACTCTTAGGTGGATTTGTGCTAAGGTTCTGCAGGTGCAGCCGTGCCCTGCCTTGGTAAATCTGAGCCTGCAGTCACAGGCAGGGAGAGAGCAAATGAGCACCGGTGTGGAGGGGTGCAGGTTGCATCCATATGAGGAGAGAAATAAGTTTTTCCATGGATTGTGTCTTAATCCAATTAATTCACACAACCTGCCCTAATCCTCAGAATGTAATGTTTAAATGTAAAAACAAAATGCAGTTTAAATTCATAGAAACCCACACATCGCTTTCTCCTCCGGTTTCAACTGGAAGTTTCATTGAAATTGTAGATAAAATAAGTATAATTTAAAACTCTTTTCTTTCCCTCAGCCCCCACCCCAAGAAGTACATATATCCATACTCTGTGGGATAAAAGCACATGGGCAGACACAAGTCAGGCTTTGTTGTGTGGCTCTCAGCACTGGCACCAATACAGATATGGCTGCCTTGGCAGCACTAGAGGAAACCCATTTGAATTCTACAATCCTCTTGTTTAAACCCAAAGACTCAAATGTCTGTTGTTTGTTCAAAGACTTTTATTGTTTCCATTTCATTACTTGGTGAACTGGATACTGGGACAGGTGTGTCTGCAGTCTGTTCATATTGACTGTCCATCTAAGATACCAGATAACATGATAATGCATTCCTGGGTTTCACAAACTTTGTCACTTCTGCCATAAAACCCTGGCACCCAGTGTAAATAAATATATCTAGAATATACTAAATTCAATCCAGGTCTCTCACAAGGGCAGTAATGTGTGCCTGACGGCCTAACCTTCTAGCAGAAATTCTGCTAGTTCTACTGTATTGATTCAATCCTTTTCTGAAGGTGAGAAAAGCACCCGAGTACATTAAGAGATTTTATGTCAACATCTCAAATGTAGCTTTTACCACAGCTGAAGCAAACTAAATAACATCTATACTGTGCAACAGCAAGAATACCTGTGCCTGCCCTCATACAGATACAGCTGCATCTCTGCTTTGTGTGCTAATAAATCTAGGAACTAACTCATCTGGACATACAATTTATGTGTGTGTATATATATTTATATAAAAAATTATGCATCTGCACACAGTCTTCCACCAATTTTTCAATTCCTTATCTCTCACAGATATTTTAATTTAATTCCAATATATCAGAGAGCGACAGAACAAGTAGAATTGCTAAGTGCTTCCTAAGGTTCTGTTGTCAGTGTTATACCAAGGCAAAAAAATAACATATTAGTGCTGTAATTTTCTATCAAATACATCAACAACACACTTGGGACACACGCAGAAGTCTATTGATCCGCTAGGTCAGGGACCTGAAAATATTTGAAATTGTTCTTTAGAAAAATAAAATAACTCACACTCTTTTGGAATTACTGTGGTCTTTCAAAGTCCATATAAAGTATTACGCAAGGAGACAAAGCTATTTTACCAGGCAGGCAGATATTCCAAATTACTGGTTCTTAACAAGCATGGTAATACATCAGTCAAAAGCAATAAATTTAAACTTAATGAAATCTCAATTTGCCTACAGTGCATTTCACTTTGACATTTTCTACATTGCCACGGTGCTTTGATAAAGTTTTTTAAAATGCAAAGAAAGTGTCTGTAAGGCTAAAGAGCAGACTTGGTGCCATTGTGCCCAGTGGAACATTACAGTACTTAAGTTCCATCACTATATGCCCTGTGGCAGACTAAGCCTGAGTGCTAACATAGGTTCAGTTTTCATTATCATCATGTGATTATCCATTTTACTGCATTTAACTGATAATACAACTACCAGCTCACCTTAAAAGAATTAGCTTGGAGGTTTCATTGCTTTCCAAATGGAATTCATTTGACAAACAAATGACAATTAGCCCAGTCTCCCTGTTCTGTGTCAGGATGGTTTTTGATTGAACCTAGACCAATTTACAATTTTTAAATGAGTTTAGACATTTACATTTAAAATGTCTAGAGGAAATTAGCCTTGGGACATCTAACAGCCAAAATGCTTTTTGAAGTTGATTATTATTTGATCTAGTACCCTCTACCTGTACATTTTGTTCTGACTTCAAAGTTTTGGAATGAAAATGCCACCTACACCTCAAAGCACAGGGAAAAACTTAAAAGCAGTTTTACTCATTATGTTATGCAAAGAAACCTATATTTTAATATTCGTTTAATATGGTTAGTTAGCTTTAATGACACCAGTTTGACAGTGTCATAGTTTTCGAATATAAGACATTGATTGAAGTTTCCTGTGCTTGCCGGCGTTTTTCTGTAGAACGAAAGAATATCTTTTGAAGGTGAGATTCATATGCCCCACACTGCCATTCTGCCACAGATAGAAGTGTAATCATTTACAGATGAATGCATGTTTTTGTACAGAGTAGGAAATATGTTGTCATTTCTGTATTATCCTGCGTATCAAAATCTTCATTGATTTTTGTTTTTCTGCATGCTAAATCTGTCTGGCTATATTCATATTGATCTTAAAGCAGGAGGAACTCCTCATGGAAAAAGGGCTGTCAATAATTCTGTTATAAATATGTAGGCCCAGATAACACAGCCATGAAAATCAGGTTGAAATTAGGCACATGGTAGCTCAGCCTTTAGGTAATTTGGATCATACTATTTTTATTTTCTATCATTAATTTATGCAATTTTTGTAAAGTTAGAAGACTGTACATATGGCCGCTGAAAAATTATGAGCATAAAAATAAGTGTTGTTGCTCTTCTGAGTTCTGAATCTTTAAAGCTCTACTCAATGTCTATGGGAGTCTTACAACTTTCAGAAATAGATCTGCTTTATTTTAACAAAATCCCTATTTGACTTGCAAGCAGTAATGATCACTTGGGAAGTATTTTAAAAAAATTTACTTTTTTGATATATATGAGCATACAAAATTACCACAAAGTAAGGTTTTCTATCATGGATAAGTATGATTTTCTTGCAACAGTTCCTACAAACCCTGCTTAAGAGGAGTTTAGGCTTCTGAGGTCTTAAATGTCCAAATAGAGCTGAAAGCAATTGAGATTTTAGAAGAGGCTGGGTTAGAAACCTAAGTCTGAACCAGCACTCCTGTTTTCTTATGCCATGGTTGTTTACAGAATCAAAGGAACCCAGTCTTGAGGAGTGAAACAATCTTGTATCATCATCATAGCACTCTTGCCTAACTTTCAAGTAATGCCAGCTCTTGAGGGTTGCCTGTGTGATCTCAGTTGCCAGTGTTCAAAAAATTCTGCTTCACTACATGCACAGAATACTGAAATGTAAATCACAATACTGATTTTTGCCACTCCTCAGCTAAAAATGCCTGGGCTCTACTGGGATCCATAGGTTTGGTGCTTCTCCACGTTTGTAATCTGAGAGAATTGATCTAAATATCAAAGCAGGCCTGTGCAAATGTAGTGGGGGCTGTTGATTTTAGAGGGAACAGGATGGTGATGGCACCCTAATTTTACCCACTGAGATCAGCCTCCCCAAAACAAGGTGATGATGGGATCACTTTCTTTGACAGTCAAGGAGAAGTGTCTTTCTCCCTTGGCACAGGGAAGGATTTAGGATAAATTCACACCTCTTTTGTCAGCTCTGGATCCTACCGGTTTTGTGTATTCCCTCCACGAGGCACATAATTCTGCTTCTGCTTTGGATGTGAAGCCTAAGTGCCTTGTTTAGAGTTCCAAATTTTGCTGTGAGGGCTCAGAGATAAAAAAGTACACAAGTCTCAGAAATCTGGGTAAGCAAAGATCTACTGAGCCTTGAGTCTCAGTGTTCCATGAGTTATTCCTTGAAGAGGACAAAATCTTTGGCCTGAAACATTTCCTTGAGTGAAAATTCTCGGAAATGGGGAAAATGTAAATCGAATAATGACCTGGGAGGAACCCTTGGGCAATCTGCAATTATTGGATGATTGAAAACGTGAGCAAATTTCAGTCAAAAATGTATCATTGCAATCAGCTCAAAGTGATGCTGCCACAATCATTCAGAAATAGTTACTAATTTATTTTCTGTGCTTGGTATATGCTAAAGTCACACAAGTGTGATAAAAACATTTTGGGTGTACTTATTGCAAAAACAAACACCCCAGGGATGGAGGTCAGAGACAGCTTTCCCATGAAATCTTTAACTATTAAATTCAAAATCTTTAACTATTGAATTCAAATTCTCTATGGCCTAAAAAGCAAGTCTTTAAAAGTAGATGCTAAAATCCTCAAGTAAGCGAGTGTGAGTGTCTATAAGAATGGATGAAAGTGCAGTGGGTGGACTTAAGACGCTATAAAATCAGATTAACTAATTCCTCCAGTAGCATAATTTAGAAAAATACAGGCTTTGCCTTCCAATTAAGAGAACAACAGCTGGGTGTCTCACTTGGGAAACTCTTTTTCTTGTAGTACCTGCAATGAATTCTCATAAATTCCAACAATTTCTTCTCACCAGCTCTGAGAATTAAGTATTGTTTTTTGTTCAGATGAAAATGCAGATGTAGGGGATGGTGTGAGTGATAGTGTTCCTTTTCTGAAAGGTACAGGATGTAGCAACCTGAGCATGAAATGCTCTGTTCTTCAGGGACTCCTGCTCTCATTGCTCACCCATGTGATACAGGTATTTGGAGCATGAAGGAATGAAACAGGGGAGAGGCTGAAGATATTTAAATCTAAACACGCTGCTGTAGATAGAAAAGGAAATATTTTTAGAGGAGGAAAAATGGTGGAGGTCCAAAGCATGGAGCTCATTGACTTCCATGCTCAAAGTCACCTTTCTCCAACTCCCTCTATCAGCCTGACCTTGTTCACAGGCACACAACTCTCAGAGAGGGAGGGAAAGAGCAGGATGACTGAGTATTTCTAGCAAAAGTTGGGTTTCATTTATTATTTATAAATTTCATTTTGTACATATCTTTAGGGACATTAAGAGATTAGTAGTCATGCAGTTTGTTCTGAGCATTAATGCTAATCCTTAAAGATAGGTGAAGGGTAATTTCATTAGTTTTTATAAAGGTTTGGAATAAAACTAACCATTCAGTCAACAGTTTGAAAGGAGACATTTAGCACTGTGCTCTCTGCTCTCCCAGCAGGCTCTGCCTCTCACAGGAACGTGTCAGCACAGACTGGCATCTCAGCAACGAGGGTACATTTCTCAGATGTTCTTTTATGTAAAATAGGTGGGTTCCTCTTTCCTAAACATGTCATATAAAATCATTGTCTCTGGCATGACATACAGTAGTTCAGGAAGGGAAGCTAATCTAGGAAATAAAGGGATACAGACTATTGATGCCAAAATCAGCAATTACATTGTATGAGATCTCATGAATAATTCCTGAGCTGTGATTTAACATTAATCTGAGTGTTTAGTACAAAGCTGGGCCGACACCAATAAAATGCTGACTGATTTGTTTTAAAATAGTGCTCCTTCAGGCTTCACTACACTGCTTTGAAATAAATGCTTTTAGGTAATACCTCAACCTTGCCTCTGCAAAGCACAGACAGATGTACTCATGTGACTGCACGCTCAAACTTTACCATTATTCTTTTTCCCCTTTATTTTGGGCTGAAACCTTTTTTTTTTTCCCAAGTGCAATATTTAATACTAACATGATTTAGTTAAGTGGACTTCATAACACAAGATTTTCCTCCTAGGAAAATCTTATCAACACAAGACTGTCCTACTGGATGGTGATATTTGCTACCTGTGTGTGACTCAGGTGCCAAGAGGAGGAAGCCATGAGCAGTGAGGCAAGCAGGAGATTACCAACCACACCTCAGGAGAGTTTGGTCTGCTACAATTGCTTCTGCATCTTTAAATAATGCCTCTTTTCCATGAACATCAAAGGACAATAAAGAACAGGGGAGTGAAGCAGTGGTGACCATCTCAGGACACACCATGCATGTGTTCTGAAACACTTCAGCCATGCCCAGGGAATGCTGGAGTCATCTCTCATCTCATTCACAGCTCCTGGCTCTGTAATAATGGCTTGGCCACTCAGCAAGGGTAAAACACTGAATCTGTTCATTCCATCCATTAGCATTGCATGTCTATTCAATAGAAACTCTCAGCTGGGGCCCACACAAACCCCCTATGTGCTCTTTTGGGGGAATGTTGGTTGATTGTTCTCGCAAGAAAATATTCAAGCAAGGCAATCATCTCTGTGATCTGACTTCTCATTCAGTTCTGCTCTCTGAGGAGAATTTCCACTCATGAAGCTCCTGACTGTGGAATCACCAAATCAGCACAGTGACTGGAGAATAACAACAAGATGGGCTGCAGTATGCTGAGTTGAAAAGGTAATATTTTACAAATGCTCCAATGAATGTTCTCACATTATCATATCTTCTGGAACCTAAAATATAACCCAGTGTCAATGGTTAACCAACTTTGGCTTGACTGGACCATACAAAATGTGAAGCTCTTCACAAAGGGAATTTCCAACTAAAATGCAATTTCCAGTGCTGTGCACCAGCAGGTGTTGGTGTCTTTCTACTTTTTCTTCTGACTCTAATTTTGCTCGCACATAAATAACAGTAAGGAATAAGATCTTTGTCTGAATTACTTGTTTCTTCTTTATATATTTGTTTATAAAAGTGCCTGGACATGACCAAGTACCCTGGAACTGACAGTGTGTGGAAGTATTAATTCAGTCTCCCCGTTCCTAATATCAATATTTACATACTATGCACAGCAGTTTGCACTTCTATTGATATACAAACCTATTCTGTCTTGTCTGATCACCACAGCAGGAGGAAAGGACAATAAAATGAAGTGGGAATATAAAACAATCTGCTGGTTGAACAGCCAGGAGAGTGAGGAGCTCTCTGAATGGGGTGGGAGAGGATCCATTTCCACTGAGTAGCTGTTGATTGAGATGGAGTGTGAGGGTGGTGAAAGGTGATTCCATGAGCTGCTGTCCTGTCTGGGAGAACATTTGCCGCCCTCCACCCTCTGAGACTGTTCACTGTCCCACACTGTCTGCACAGGAGTTATGGACTAACAGCTGGGGAGGATAAAGCTGCATCACCAAAAAAGAGATGGACTTCTTGCTTTGCTTCTTTGAAGTTTTGTTTCCAGTTGTGGAGCCCAGCAGCATTCCTGCTTTTTTGGGACTTACCCAGGGCTGAGGTGAGCTGACAGGCACAGTGTGCTCTGTGCACATCCATTTCCAGCTGGCCTGACTTGCTCTGGGTGCTTCCTGCCCAGGAGCTCTCAGCTTAGGGTGTTCACCAGGATGAGAGTTCCACCAGCAAATAATCTCCTTAGGGGCACTTGCCAGTATTTTTTTATTGGCAAATGAGAGCTTGGAGAAGATAACTTAGCAGTGGGCACATTTATGATACAGAGGGGTTTGAAAATAATTATCCTTCTTGGGAATAATCTAACTATAGGTTAAGGACAGGAATTCATAGGGTTTTTAAGGTCTTTTTAGAGCTGTTTGAAGGATTCCCTCTCAAGATCCTGCTCTCTCTTATATAAATCTTTGTTGCTATTATTATTTTCCCCATTCTTGACTTGTGATATAAAGCAGCCTCAGGACTGATCCAACTTTTTTATCTTTTGATAAAATCCCCTGGAGTTATGTTACATTAGAAGTGTCATAAAAAAGAATATTCCAAATATATCACTTATTAGCAGTGACATGCCCTGGCATTTGGGAATATCCCAGCACTAATAATTACTCCGTGTGATCCTCACAGATATGCAAGGACAAGCTGCCTAATCCAGGAGAGGAAGGAGAAAAAAATACAGTTGTCAATACTTAGAAATGAAATTCTTTATACATTTAAAGTGTGCAGTTGAAATATAGGTAGTTGAGTAAATGCCGTGACTGTTACCCAGGGAAAAGTTTAGCCATTAAAATTAATGAAAAAATGTATGTTTGTAGATTGCAAAATGAAAGAATATATGGTGTTAGAGGAGGTTTTATCTTCTGTATATTTTTTTTAATGTAATAAATACAAAGCAAATAGCATTGGTTTATCCAAGGGAATATTGAAATCCATTAGGAATGTGCTGGGAGTAATCTGATTCAACAAGTCAGTATATTTCTTTCAAAACATAATATCGGCACTACATTGTGCAAGATGAAGCTTAGATTACATTTCTTGCCAGTGCAATAATTCCCACATCATAAATTCTGATGAAATTATATCAATATATAAAGCAAATGGATGTCTGACCCACGGTGGTTCTCAGATGTAGAAGCTGACACACAAGTAAATCCCCAGCTGCTTTGTGCAGAACCATTCCAACTCTGCCATTCCTGGGAACTGTTATTGGCTGTCCTGACCAGAAGCTGCTGCTGCAGCTTGTGGTTTCTGCTCTGAATATTAAACTTTGGCATACAAGAGTCCTTATTGTGGGGAGCACTTGGAAATGGTAATACTAAATTGCTTTATGTTTGCAGGGTTTGATTGCCTCAGATGATACAGGTCTAGCTGGTGGGCCTCTCTTACTGCTTGTATTTCCAGATTATAAGTCATTCCTTTGACAGGGTATCTGCCATAGCCAGTTCTCAGTTTCTGTAGTATCCTGCTTTATATTACACCTGGCAAATGGTTTTCTGGGTTTTGTGCTTTCTTCCATAACTTTCAAGAATAAAGGCAAAAATTAAGTTTATATATATATCCTAATCTCTACATCAAATGTCAGTGAGGATGTGAAACTACAGGGTAGAGATTTGGAAAGAATGAATGCTATTTTCCCAGTAATCTTCAATTTTAATAGACATGCTATGATCAAACTCCAGGATTAATGACTGAACTTTAGAGACCCTGTAAATGGCCAAAAATGCTTAGGTAAAATAAACCCAACATACTATTATGAGTGCTGCACTTGACATATAAAGCCTTTTAGAAGAATAAAAACTTAGAGTTGATCTTCCAGGTCAGCTTGGGGTAAAAAGTTTGGACAGTGTTTGAAGTCTATGGCAGAAAGAGTTGAGTTCATTTAGGACAGTCTGTTAAAGCAGCATAACAATTTCCTCAGAAATAGGAAAATTATTAGAGTTATGCTTCTCTGATTCTTGAAGAATAGTGATGTTAAATTGGAAAAAATAGTCAAAAAAGAATTCTTGTTCATGATATTGCAGTTAAAATATAGACTATAAACTATTAAATACAATTTCACAGTGTTTAATCATTGTTAGTGCAGTCTTGGGTAACTCTTTGCTGTCTCCTCATGCCTTTGTGAGATGAAGACCTCAATGATGTTTAACCCACTATCATATTAAAATGTCTCAATAGGTCTTTAAGAGTATATACAAGATTTTGAAACTTCACAGGTTTGCTTTTGGTTTTTTGTTTGGTTTTTTTAATACTTTTCATTAATCTGCCATTTCAGAGCATTTCAGGAAGTTCATGAATACCAGATTAGTGACTATATCAGAAATATCCTGATTTCTTTCCAGGAAGTCACAGTAGCAATGATATAATAGTTAAACAGAAAGGTATTTGGATGCACAATAATTAAATAATGTGAAACACAAAGACTTTAATGGCATTTACAGAATTATTTCTTTCTCCAAACATATCCAGGGGAAATGGAGGGGACTTTTTAAATTAAAAAATGCTTCAAATAATATTCCTCCTTTTCAAGAATTGTGTATGAATTTTGGAAAATATTTTAAAATTCTAAACAGAACTTTTAAACAAGAAAATCTCCAGGTGTTCTTTGAGAATCAAGCCAAAATTTCCTTTACAAAGAAAACACACTACTGTCAAAATTAATATTTGTACAAAATCAAACATTGATTAGCCCTGCAAAATAAAGCATCAGTGTTCTCTCCTTGGAAATAATAATTTACTTTGAAGGAAAAGTTTAAATGCATTTGAAATACACATTCAGATGCAGACACAGTAGGAATCTGACTCATCAGAGACTTCCCTGTGAGCTGATTCTGTGATGGAAAAAGTGAAGGGAGGAAAATCATTCATCCACACACCCCATAATTCAGCACACAAACCCCAGTACACTCTTCCCAAATCTCAGCAAAGATTTAACAGTGAAATACTGCAGCAGGGTCTCATGTTACCAGGATTTATTGTTTTCCAAAATACACTAAGGAGCATTGACTAGAATGCCAAGAAGTTCAATTAGAAATAAGAGAAAGAAAAGTACACCTGTTGGGTTTGAGGAAAAGCATATTTGGGGACTCAGTTGGCTTTTCAGTGTGCTTATGTCTTGGGGAATTCTGAAATTCCTCCCTGCTCTTGAAGAGGTAATGCTGGCCCAAGACAAGTTAATGTGATATTGATATCAGAAAGCTGGTGCTGATTTGGACAATGTGATAAGGGGCTGGCTGAGCACAAGGGGTGTGTGGAGAGGCAGCTTTCTCCTGAGCCTGGGCTGTGCCACATCTGGGAGGAATATCTCAGTGTGTCACCTACTTCTCCCCACAAATATGTGTCTGATTGTGCAGCCTTCACTGCTACAAAGGTGCTCCCAGGCCCAAAGCGGGGCACTCCAGCAGTAAATGCTGTTCCTCAGCCCCAGCAGGGACCACCAAGGGCACTTCTCACCAGGGTTTCGTGCTGGAGCTCATTCCTGTGCAGCAGGTCAGGATTAGGGCCAGGGCTAACAGCAGCATCACTCTGGAGTGCCACAGCGAGGGACTGGGAGGGGCACAGGCAGGAGAACTCTCTGTGCCTGAAGCCAGGACACTCTCCTCATCCAAATCCCAAACATTGCATCCATCAGGATATTGCCTGCCTTCCTTCCAGCACACAGCTCCCTGCTGGGATGGGCACTCCACCCAAGGCCAAGGCTTCGCTGACACTCAATTGATCAGCAAAGTTGCATCTGGCCCTCACTTTGATTTGGGAGAAAGCTGGGATTTGCCTGTGTCATCCACCTGAGGATTTACATGCTGCAGCATCGCTAACAGCTGCAAATAGAGACACAAATTTTCTTGTGGTGTGAGCATCATTATGTGTCATGTGAGATGTGAATGCCATGCTATATTAGACGAAGATTGCCTCGTTCATGAAAGAGGAAGGGACTGTGGCAGTGTAGAGCTAAAATTACTTGTGGCAATTTCTTATCCAAATTGAGATTTTCCCTAGACTCCATAAACCAGCTGCTTGCTTATTCCATCACTGCTGAAGATGTTAACTGCACAGCATAACAGCCTTATAGAAATGCTGCTTATTTTCCAAAAGCTGAGCATACAATGAACAATGTGCAGGGGTGGTGAGGTTGGCTTCACTACTGCAGAAAATTTGCTGAATCAATTTCTGCTGGCACAGATTTATGCATATGGCTGCTATATCAATTTATTTGGGATCCTTTCTGGATTCACAGGGCAATTATAAAAGATGCAGAGAAAGAATCTGTGTTATCTCAACAGTCAGGAATAATAACACTGGATGTGATATTACAGCTAAATGTTACTGCAGAAGCTTCCTCTTTTTTTAGCACCTGTCCCCAAAGTTTTACACATAAGGAGGATGTGTACTTCAAATAAGACAAATAAACAATATGTGTAGCTCCCCTACACATTTATTTGTGACCTTTAAATCAGTCACTGGTGTGAAATCCCATCCCATTTGGCCACGAAGCACGAGGCAAGGTATGGAATTTTAATTTTTTTTAGAAACTTGGAAAAACATAAATTTATATAAATTATAAAAAAAATATGTTTGGGAAAACATAAATTATATCCTCCAGGAAAACATCCTTTTGGAGCTGGTAACCAGTTTCAAACAGTTTCTTGTTACCTGATTGTTAATCTGAAAACAGAACCAAAAACTTTCTTAAAATCAGTTCAGGATTTTGCTAACTGGAGGTTTCTCACAGGACCTGATCTTCAGAGAGATAGGTGGACATTCAGCGTTTTCTCTGTCTCCTCTACCCTCTCAAATCACTAATCAGGAAACAGAAAAAGCTGTTTATATGTGTATACCATTTTCTGAAGCTACTCAGATAAAAGACTGCCTATATATTGAAGGTATCTTTCTATACAGACACATGTGCCAGGAAATAAAATATACCCACTAAAAAGCCTCCTGCCTAGGACTGGATGGGATTTCTGCTCATCACCAGTTGTAGCTGTTGTGAGTTGTCACAAGGTAAGCTTGGAAAGCCTGCACTGCCTGTGACTTATTTTGTGATACATTTTTTAAAATGCACAGGATGGTGTTTTTCCAGACACCCTGGCAGTTTAGAGGAGTTTTGGAGGAGGCAAATTTTGTCCTTTACATCAGGTTAAGTGGAAATAAAAAATGGTGTCGGTTGACAACAAATGAAGAGCATTAAAATGTTCCCGTAACACAGGACTTGCAGCAATCTAATAACAAACCTTGTGGAAGATGTTAATATTGCAGGAATTTAATTCTGTTTATCCGGGGCAGAATACACATTAATTGCCTATTTAATCATGTTAGTAATTAAACTCGTTATAACAATGATTCCTGCATCAGCTTCTCTAACTACACAGGCAGGACAGCATTATTTCCTCCTGACTGTTCTCTTTTTCAGGCTGGAGATTCCTGGTGTCACCTACAGGCTGACAGTTCCAATGGACAGGTGAGTATGGAAGGGAAAGCTGTTCTCTGAGGAGAGAGGCTCTGCTATGCTTGCTCCACTTGTTTGTTTATTTAATTGGATTATTTACTATTAAACAAACAAACTACTTTGGTTTTTTATTTAATTGGACTATTGGCTTATTGGAAAAAAAATATTGTTCTTGTGTTTACCCTTCCTGTTCCTTTAAAGCTTTCAGGTGTCAGTTAATGTGACACAGCTCCTGACACCAAAACTCATCCCCACTTTGGGTGTAGAGTGATTGCTTTGGGATTCAGGTTGGAAGGGGACAGGGGCTGGGGATGTCTGAGCATTGTCAGTGGCTCTGCAGAGACAAGGTGAGCATTGTCAGTGACTGCAGAGACAAGGTGAGCTTTTGGCACAGGGTCTCACTACGGTGCCGTGTCGGTGACAGGCGCGGCTTGGCCAAGTGTCTGCAGCTCAGCTCTGAGGGGACTGGGGACCCAAGAGGGTCCAGCACAATATTTCTTTTCTTTTTAGATAGAATTACATGATTCATATCAACTAAGAGCATTTGGTCTTCTTCCAGATCCACTGTCAAGCATTTTGCAAATGAGTTCAGCATCATTATCCCCAATTTGCAGACCAGGAGGTTGAGGTTGAGACAGCAAATACACCTCGTCCAGAGTCAGACAATGGGAGGGCATTGAAAGATGATTCTCTTGAGATCCACCAGGTTCCTCATTCACTGAACAGTCCACTTGAAGCAAGATTATCTTCTTTGGTTTTTTTAATTTTCATTTTTAAACAGATAAAATATTAAAGTGCAGTATAGCTCATTCTTTCACTGAGCACAAGAGCTTCAGTTCTTGCAAGAGACAGGTTAAAATGTCTGGGGACATATATTCATGTGTGTATATGGCTACAGACACATAATTAGTTCCTTCTGCTCAATACTACTTGCACATCATAGTTAAAATTCGGGAAGATAAACTAGGAAACCATATTTTCAGCAGTCTAACAGCACTGTCATAAAAATTCACAGCAGGCTGAAAATATCTCAGCTCAGGAGCTAATTACTTTAAAACATTTTTTTTTTCTGGAAAAATCTTGTTTTCCCCTGGAGGCAGTAAGTTAGAAAGTGTATCCTTGTTTAAGTCTCCACGCCCCCCTTCCCTCATCTGCTGTAACTGAAAACCAGCTCCGTTATTTAGTTAAAACAATTGCAGACAAATTGAATCTGTAATGAGGATCAATTACTATTGGTATCTTGGAATGTTTTTACATAATTAAGTTCTAGACTTTCCCAAGCAGGTCTGGCTGCATAGGAATTAGAGATGAGGATTTGAGTCACCACGAGGCTGCTACAGAGCTGTGCAAAACCTGGGGCACTGGAAAAGCTCTGGGTGCTTTTTTATTCCTCTGACTTTCAGAAGTGCTCCAACTCTCCCCTGAAGATCCAGACCTTTGTTTGGGGGGCTGGATGAGTCCATCAATCAAAAATTTTTTTGATCTAGAAAAGACTTTTGTAATTTAAGTCTTGAAGGGGAGTGGTTGCTCAGCTTCAAGCTCAGCAAGGTCATGAATGAAGGTTCCACAGCAGGACTGAGATGTCTGCACCCATGCAATGCCATTGCAGCTTTTTATTGCTTCATCAGAGATGCAGCTAGGTGGGAACCTACTTCAATTCTCCTTACCCAGCTGTCCAAAGATGTTTTTGCTCTAAGTTTGACTACAAGAAGATCATTTCTGTGGGCTGACTTCCAGTGGGCTGGTGCCCCCTGACCTCAGCAAATGATCAGCTCGTTCATAAAGAAAGTCTTCCCTAGAACAAAAGTCAGGGTTGATTGCTTGTTCAGGAAATTAGCTCCCTTTTCAGCACGCTGGAAGAAAAATACTCAAAGATCAGAGAAGCAGGAAGCAGAATAATGGAAAAGCATCTTAAAAATCCTTCTCTCCTGTGGAGCAGTGGTACCAGCTGAATGCAGTCACACACTATTTGTTGGGACCAGGTCAGTGTTTGTCTTGCATTTGGCCCAGGAATCTCTCAGAGCATCATGCCTGTTCTGCTATCTAGTGGCTATTCTTAAAAATACATCCAGTGCCACACAGCCTGAAAAAAAAATTAATCCTGCTTTTCCCCTCCTCCTTTATCGTATAACTTGTTCAATTATATTGTCTTTTCTTGTCTCAATTCCTATCTACAATTATAGCTCCCCAAAGCAGCTATTGTATAACCTGTGGGTCTTGGATTAAGTTCAGTAGTCTAGTTGACCCTCCTCCTGACCTTCACTTAATTAAATACAGGATTAAGCCCAGGACGTTTGCAACTCCAGGCTCAGGTTAAAGCAGGGGGAGCTCAGGGCTGGCAATGAACTGTCTGATGTTCATGAATGAGCTCACCTGGCCTTGTGAAACAGCAGAAAGTGCCTGTTGCTCTGAAAGGGCCACTGCTTTTAACTCTTTCCTGGTGAATCCCTCCCTGCCCGTGAATGGAGCCGTGTGGGAGAAGTGGGGCAATGGGAGAGGTGATGCTGAGCAGCACAGGGCTGGATAGCTGCAGCTGCCTTCCCCAAATCGTGGTAAAAATGGCAAAGTCTCACCACCAGTTTTGGGAGAAGTTCAATGTCAGAGAGGCTGTTAAGGGCTCTGAGTGCTGCCCCAGTGACCTGAGGAGGTTTTCAATAATTTTAATCAGCACATTGTCTTCCTCCTCCGGGTTTCTGCTGCCAGGGCTCGGGATCATCCCCAGCAGATAATCAGCATTTCTTTGAAGCTCACATGGAAGCATGGATTATCTTTTTTGCTGTCAGAAACACGGACTAGTTAAAGCTAAAATAAGTCATAAATCAGCAAAAAAGGTCACCTAATTATAAAAATGAGGTATATATAAAACAATTCTCTCTTCTGTAAGCACAATAATGAGTATTCTTCTCAAAAAAAAAAAAAAGTTATTTACGTTTAACCCTTGACAGAGAGCATTCCTGTTTAAGTGAAATAAAACAGAATAACAGCCTTGGGTGTGTTGGGACTCCCTGGATTTCTTTCTGAAGCACACACCATGCTGTGTCATCTCTGGGGTATTAGGGTAAGGAGCTGCCCAGGTTAGAGCTGTGGGTGCAGGGACACTTTGGTACAGCTGAGCTTTCCTAGAGCAGTTGTGTGGATATTCCCCAAGCTTTCTTCCAGAACCTGAGTTACCAGAACCTGAATTTCCAGAACCTGAGTTACCACAATCAGTAGCTCATCCTATATTTCTGTATTAAAGGGAAAAGAAACAACACCATGCTTGGCCAAATGTCCAGACAGTGTAAATGAAAGGAGAAAATGAATCAAAACTGATTTTCACTTTTTCACTTTTTCACTTTTTCTTCTAATCTGGGGCACTTGAAAACCACCTGTTAAATTTTACAGAGCAAATCTAAAGCCTCACACTTAACAGGGATAATACAAGTGTTACACTCTGTGCATTTTCCATCGTGTCTGCCCATAAATGGGAATTTGGAGAAAGAACATCTCATTATTACTGTTAAGGGGCTTTTTTGAGGGTTGACTGTATAGGATGCAGAACTTAATGGAGCTTTGAAGTGCACACAGGAAATCCTGCTGTGTTCCAATAGTCAGAGCACGAGGATGAAATCTGGAAACAGCTGGGAGACAAAATAGTAGTCCTAGACTACAAAAACTTCTGGTTTAAGCAAGTGGGTAATTCTTATTGAAAATTGAATTTGTACTTAAACATTTTACACTTTGAAGGATAAAATATCTCTCTCTTTGCTAGCCCAAGCAGAAATAAAGGGAGAAAAACTAAAAAAAAATCAAGGGTTATTGAACACAAGTGTGTTTAGTTTGCATCCTCCAATACTTATCTGCAGATCATTTTTTCCCAGTGTGAGAAAAACACTGAGATTGTAAATTACAAATTCCCTGAAAAAAATCAGTGGTTTTTCTGCATGTCAAGCTACAATCTCTTCACCATGAACCAAACCCAGCAGGCACAAGGCCCAGCAGCAGCAGCAGCTCTGAAGAGACTCAGTGAATGCACCAGCCAGCAAAAGAACAATTCCAACCACATTATTCAGGGTGTCTTGTATCATCTCTATAACGTATATTGACATTTTCTTGCTGCTGTCTGCTTTGCAAATGTCATGTCACACAGGATAAAATGAAGAGCAGTACCAGGAAAACCACATAATCTGACTGGGTCAGGGACTGAGCTCCTGGGAAAGCCACAGGAGAGCTCTCAGCCTGAACTTTGCCAGGTAATCAGCATTCAGGTACTTCAGGCTTTTAAATCCATGGCATTAGTTGAAGAGCATTTGTCTAAGATGTCCGTCACTGGTGACAAAGAGTTTGTTTGTTTTTAAAATCTGCTTTAAATCTAATGGGCTACTGAATCTCCCCAAACTCCATTTGACAGTATTATTTTTCCAGATTAATTTTTTTTTAAGAACAAAGGAGCTTGACACCCCATACAATGTGGAATAAAAACTTTGAAAATGAATAAAAAGCAACCCCGTGACTAATACATTCACTATGTGAAGGAGCAATGGCTTAGTGGATCTCCTATTTCATAGGCAAAAATGCAGAGATTGCCTCTTTTGTCAGTTCATAGATAAAATCCTATTCTTTGTAATCCCTGAAGAAACAAATCAAATAAGCTCTGGCTGAGCTAACCATTTTCAATCCATCAAAGCAATCAAATTCTGTTTACCTGAATCAGAATGATTTCTAAAATGTTATTAAAAAGTAAAATGGAGTTTAACTATTCCAAAAAACTGAAAATGATGTGCAAACACAAAAGGGATAAGATTTCAGTAATTATGTAGACACAAAGTCGGTGCCATCATTTGTACCACAATACAATGTAGCTATGGCATATAAAGATAAAGCTTCCTTTGTCTAACATTACTGCTGCAAGTGATGCATAAACATAATTAATGTAAGAAGTCTTCAAAGGGGCGAATATTCATTTAGTCAGTTAGTTTTATTGCTCTTTCAGGCAAACAAAAGTTTTATAATTTAATAAACCAATTAACTGATTATATATTTCACCCAAAATATTTGTATATCTCACATTACCATCATTTCACCAATTGCCATGGTTTTTCACACAACAGAGCCAGCGTGTGGTGCTACAGTTAAAGCATTGCATTTAATGTTCATTTGCTTTGCCCATTATTCTGGAATGAATGCCATGAGAGGTTTCTGCCAAACAAAATTCCCCAAATTCAGCATCAGGGCTCCTCCAAACCCTGTGCTGTAGTACCTCTGAAATAAAATCATTATGTTGGTCCTCTGTCATGATCCTTGAACTGATCTACATGAAAAATTGTTTTTTTTTGTTTGGCTTTCATTTCATATATTCATTTAGGAGGGTTCATATTTAGATTTTTCCTTCAGTCTACACTTCAAAAATAGCTTTGCTTCTTTAGCTGCTGAGGTCTAATAGAGACCGTGACATCTGCCATTGTGCTTCTGTGCTCTGTCAAAATACAGTCCTAAATTTGTCAAAGCTAGGAGACAAAAATTATGTCCTTGTTCAGTGTGGAATAAAACCTCATCTGATAGTTATTTCATTGCATAATGAGAGGCAGCATATGCCAGTGGTTAGCATGAGACTGAAAGTGGGAACTCAGCCATCTGTTTCCAGCAAAAACAGTGCCTGCGTGTTTCTGGAAAAATCTTATCCCTCTTGTGCCTCAGTTTCTCAAGCAAAATGATGAATAAATTGTTCTGCACCTTCTTAAAATGTGAGAGCCATTCCTACTGCTCTGACATGGCACTAAATTATGTTCAGCCAAAGCCTATTCTGCCTCATGGTACAGCCCCACTCTCAGCTCGGTGGAATGCTGGAGCTGTGGATGAGCATCCATGGAAGCTCAGTGGGCAACATACTCAGGCAGTGAAACTGTCCTAGAGGAAATAATTCAACTCCTCTTTTGGGCTCTGAAAATCAGCATTTAGTTTTAGTTCAGAAAATTCTAATTTGTGAAGAAATGCAATTCCTAGAAACTTTGGAATCTGCAGTGCCTCCCTAGTATGAGTCAGAACCCATCAGTGCCTCTGTTTCTTCTCAAACCTTCATTGTGTTTCAGTCTGTCTGGAGGAACCAAGAGGCACTTAGCCCAGCTGCACTTTTTTCTCAATCTTGTCTCGACTTTTTTTTAAAGAAAAAAATTACTATTTCTGCAGTAAATTACTATTTCTGCAGTTACTATTGGCAGTAAGATCATAAAATTATTGTATCCACAAAAAAAAACCCAAAAAACACCCCCCCCCCGCCAACTCTTGATACTTTGTCTTTGCAGCTGGTAGTTTAACTTTCATATTTCACTTTTTCATGCAGCAAGGTGCTCAGCTGCATTGATAAATTTTAAGTAATGAGGAATACACCAAAAATGTGCAGTGCTGTCCCTCTCATATACACAAGCACAACCACACACACACACAAAATACTCAGAACATTAAAGAAAGCTGTTAAGCTAATCTGGTGCATCTAAATGGGCAATATATATTGAATCCATGCTCCATTGATCATAATTATTGCAGTGCCCTTTATCAAGTAACCATCTTAAACCATTATTTAGAGATCATTTTGCTTTCCATTACTGTCACTATATTGCAGAATTTGCTAGGAATTGGAGGCTGTGTGATAGAGGGGTGTGCAGTTGTATTAGTCTGGAATCTGCTCCTGTTATCCAACAATGTTTCTAAAATGAGAGACTTAGTGCCATGTTCACACAACTTTTGGGCAGCCTTTAACTTCATTCTGGAGTGACAAGTCACTCACCTAAGCTTTGTTTGCCACA
This sequence comes from Pyrgilauda ruficollis, assembly GCF_017590135.1. Taxonomy (NCBI): domain Eukaryota; kingdom Metazoa; phylum Chordata; class Aves; order Passeriformes; family Passeridae; genus Pyrgilauda; species Pyrgilauda ruficollis. The sequence continues at coordinate 5,798,332 of NW_024513654.1, read as the reverse complement.
TAACTCCTTCCCACCTCGAATTCTTTGCATATTTCCCTTAAAATTAATTTTTCTTTTTTATGAAAGTACAGCCTGCGTGTATTGAAAAGCATTTCTTAAGATGTAACCGAGAGTTGCTGAATGGCTGCACTAGTGCTCTGTGTGTTTGAAATGATTTATGAACCTCCACAAAATCATTATTACTCTTTAGGTTATGTGAAAGAAGGGAAGAGCAGTATTTTATTCTCAGCTGGACCTCTCAAACTATGCATCACACAAACAATAACATAATTGCACAAAACTCGGTCTAGGAACATCTGAAGCTAAATTCAAAGTACAGTATTTTTCACAAGTACTCACAAAACACCTGGCTTGTTTGCCTTGTAAGAAGATTAGAGGAACATGGTGAGAAAGAGGAAAACATGGTTCTTAATGAGACCAGCATCATTTTAGACTGAATCCCTATCCCAAGCCTCTCAAAGTAATGCACCTGGCATGTGCTGCATGCTGTGATATTAATAGATGTATCAGGAACACAGGTGTTTAAGCTGATATTTGCCAGTTTAACCAGGTGGTAAGGAGATTTTAATGTCTCACAAAAGTAAGAGGATGGAAAAACAGAAGTTTCAGACACTCATCATGAGTGTTAGGCTATGAAATGTTACTAAACATGTTGGATATAACTAAATCAGCATTAATCTTACGACTTACAGCGAGGTGCACAGCATATTAAGAGATCAGTTCAACTCTTGATCAGAGTTTGTCCCAGGTCTTAACACTGAAGTGGGAGTCCTTATGAGCAGCCTGGATACTCAGGAGCCCTGTGTATATCACAACCCAAGTGACCTCTGGAAAAAATAATCTAACCTTTCAAAGCTTTTTTTTTCCTATCTGTAAAACGAAGATAATAACCCTTCCTAATCTCAGGACTTGTGAGACTTTAATTGATTATTAGCATTTGTATAATCATTTTGAGCTCCAGAGGATGCATATGCAGTGCATATGTAATGTATCAGGTAAACATCCTGCTCAGCCATGGGGACAGCCATCAAATCTTATCTCACTGGGGCTTAAGGTCAGAGGCAGAGAGAAGGTACCTGAACCTGATAAGGGCTTAACTGTTACAGGAGAACTACTTATGTTCTGAAGAAGTCACCTCTATCACTTTCTTCTTGCCTCTAATCTGCTCTCAGATGCTGTATCTGCCACTATCTAGCTATGAGCTCTCTCTTTCTCCATGCCTGAGGAAGAGCATGTTGACTGAACTGGGTAGGCAAGCCAGGGGAGAAAATGTTTAGTGTCCTCATAGACAACAGCAGCTCTGAGTTTGCTCACTTCTTGTCTCTGCCAAATCTCTTCCAGCCTCCTTAGCCCATAAAAAGCTTTGGTGGAGGAAAGTGAAGCAATGAAATTAATTTGACTGACCAAACTCTAATATTGCTCAGCTGTTTCAGTGTTCAGACCACTCATAGATAGAGATGTACAACCACATTTCTGATATAATTTCAAAGCTTTGTTACTCTGCAGCCACCCTGGGTGTACATTACACAGTAGAGTAATGGCATAACTGTGAGCAGGACAAAGAAACTTCTGTTTGTGCATGGTTTTAACAGAGGTATTTGGGTGCTAACATTTGCAGCATGGGATGCTCTACAACTGACACCTTGAGATCTGAAATATTTTTCCAATTGCTCTGGCTGTGGAAGTCAGTAGGGCAACCCCTAAGGAGCTATGAAGGAGAAAGTGGGAGGTGTGGGATCAGGTGTGATTGATGGTGTAAGTCACAGAACAGAGTCCATGTCAATTCAGGTCTCACATACATTTGGTCACTGCTTTCATGTGCTTTGTTTTTAACTCCATCTGAAACTGCAGTGTCTAGGAATACTTCTCTCTTTCTCTTTCTATGAATACTTGCAGTAGACTGGGAATTATCATCCACACATTGTGACTGCACAGAAGAAAGGCAATATGGACCATTCAGAATGAGCTGTTACCTGTGTGAGATGGAGCAAAGTGGAGCTCACTGTCCCCTGAACAAGGCTAAAGGCCACTGTCCACAGACACAGAAGAGTTGCTTTGATGGACCATTGGTCTCCTCTGTTACACTGCCCAGTGTGCAGAGCTTTTAACAGGCCCTTGCATTTGTTGTGCTTTGAGGCTCAGTGCCTTCCACAGTAATTCCTCCATAGGGATTGTGTCTGCAGACACAATTCCTCTGTGTCTTTAGAGCAAAATAAATCTTTGCCATGCATGTAAGTATGACTTCGCTCGAGATGGGGTGTGAGTTACCATCAATAACCTTCTCCTGAAAATTTTGCTGACAGAATATGATTCAGAGAGATGTTTTGCTCAAACATTCATTTTTCTCCACCACATTAGTGATCAGGAGTGTTAGGATGATTAGTCAGGAAAGAGCATTAATTAATATAAGGAGTCCTGTGAGGGAGTGTGCCTTGTTATGCAACCTAGTGCTACATTTGACAATTTGTACCTCCCTAGGTTAGGTTAAGCCCTGCTAATTTCCATTTTCTTCTGGATATTACATAATGCAGTTACCAATTTTGCAGTTCAAAACCTTTCTAGTTAATTAGAACTTAATTGTCTTTAACAGTGTAAAATATGTTTGCCTTTCTTCTTCCATCCTTTAGAAAGGGAATGTCCTTGAAAATATCAAGGAGACAGAAAAGCCAAACCTGGCTCTGCCCTGCTGTGAATCTGCTGCTCTGTTTATGGTTCTTTACCAGCCCAAGGCATTCCAAGATACTCTGTAAACTGATTTGCAAGCAAAACTGCTCTGTCTTTGCCAGTGTTGCCAATTTTAAGCACTTTGGAGGCCTTACTCATGGTCACATCCAGGTACCCTCTGTCTATAAAAGGATCACACCTCTAAACATAAAATATCAACTTGTTTGTGAGCAAACAACTTAACTCCTTAATTACCCTACAAAAACTAGAAAGATCAGAGTACTTATGCAGTAGGGTGGAGGGAATCTGAAGGACAGTCATGTTAACCTTGCAAATATGACTCAAAAAGTACCTTGGGTGCTGAGCAGCCAGCTTTGACTGTGTTTCCTTAAACTTCCTTGAGGTTAACAATAAAATTCAAATTAAGGTCTTTATTCTGCTCCAAGATTGGTGTTAGCAGATTGCTGCTTATCAGGTTACATCAACTCCTGCTTTGCCATGCCACGCAGCAGATTCTACAAGGTGTAGTGTTGATGGATGGAAACAGCCCCTTGAGGCTCAGCTCATGTGAGTCATTAGAGAAAGATTTATTTCTCCTTCACTTAACAAAGGAGGCTTCCCACATGTGATTTTAAAAGTGTTTACATTGAATGTATTGACTAAGTTTGATTAAGTAATTGGAGTTGCATAATTAATACCATTAAGAAAGATTAATGATTTCTTGAACAGATAAAAAAAATTATGTCTTCTGAAATAAAGTTGCATATGTAAATTAAAAATTAAAGAAGGCAGTCAGTATCACAGGTAAAGCAAAGTAAAAAACCCAGAGTGACTGTATACTTCAGAGCACATACATAGCTTGTATTTTTAAATTTTTCTCCAAAGCTAAGCTGTTTCTTCTTGTCAAAGTATAAGTCAATTATACTGTAGCACAAAGAGAAATCTGCAGTATTTTACTGTCATTGTTGGTAATTTGTCCCTTAGGGTGTTAGTATTCCTACATAATTGCATATTGTCTCTCCCTGTAACATTTTCTACTTTCTTTCTCTGTTAGAACAACATAAGAATTATTGCATCCATGGGTTTTAGCAAATTATCCAGCTAACTTGATTTACATTCTATTCACAAACAGAATTACAGAAGGGAAAAATAAATTGGCTTTGTTTTTTTTCCTTAGCTATCGTTTGGCCCTGACAGATTAGAGTTTGTTGGGTTTTTTCTTTTTTTCCTTTTTTTTTTTTTTTTACTTTGTGTGAGCTTTCTTTAAAAGTATAACCAATGCAAATGTCTGCAGACCATATCTCTGTTTTGAAAGAGATTCATTCAGTGATATCAATATCATAATTTACAATTGTGTTCCCCTATTTTTGTTTTTAAATACTGGAGATGGGAGTACCATGTGAAATTCCCATCCTCCTAAATATGGATACCCTGGTGAATGTGCTGTCCTAAGCTTTGGCAGATTTCTCATCTGAACAGACTTCAGGATGGATGGAGCAGTGACAAGTGCCTGCCTTCAGGGCTGCTGGATCATAATTTAGGAGCCTGCTTGGTTCCCAGAGCTTCCAGACCCTGCAGTCACCAGTCTAAAGCAATTCTCTTAGTGAAATCTTCTGAGGATGCTCAGATTATCCAGGACTGTAAACATGCTGGTTAATTGTGAAAACCTGAAGAAGGACCTTATCAGCTCCTTGAGTGATAGGGCAAGAGAAATGACATTGAAATTTGATGTGGGTGAAGGCATTGTGATGAAAATGGAAAAATACTTAATTGTGCATGTACTGAAATTGAGTCCTCATTGTCTTTAAGCATGAGGAACAGTGTTAGGGGTACAGTGAGTAGTAGAAAAATCAGCTTAAAGCCAGAACCCATTCAAAACAACTAACTGGATACTATAAGGAAAGAAATAGAGAACCACACAAGAAATACAATCATGCCCCTTCATGGATTCAGGATGTGCACAACAGGATGTGTGGACCTGGAGAAGGCCTGAGAATGGTGACACAGACACAACTTTTGAGTGATTTCCATTTGAATGGATGTTGAGCCCAGCCTGGAGAGGCTGCTCTGGGGTGTGACCTCTGTGGCCAAACAGTGGTGACCTTGTCAGATGTGCCTGAACTGGAAACCTGGAAAGCTCAGGCTGCAGAGATCTGTGTGTGGACACCAACTGCAGGGCAAGTGGAGACCCATTTGGCACCGATGTTGCTGCTGAACTGACAGGCAGGAAAAAGAGGAGCCTGGCTGTAATTAACAAAGCAGCTTAACTACTAATACCTCGGTAATGTCCCTCGTATTGTAGATGAAAGGCTCAATTGGTAATTTGAAATGAGAACAAACACACTGAAAGGATGGTGGCTGTGAGAAAAAGGAGTACATGGAAACAGTAATTTATCCAAAACAGCAAGATTTTGGATGTGCTTACAGGGTCTCCTGGGGATGCTGTAATCTGCTTTTGCAACTGCTTTTCACAGCCTAAAGCAGGTGAACTGAAGTTTTGAGCAAGTCTTGCTCAGGAGCTCCTAGAGCAGTTCAGACAGGATTTTACCACTATAGAAGCACCACAAAAAAATCACAGGCACACAAATACCAACCAAACAAAACCAAACCCAACCAAAACCAACCAACCACCCAAAATGCTCTTTGAAGGGATTTTAGAGTATACATCTGCATCAATCAGAAAAATTGATAAGAATGGAACTCTTGTCAGGGAAATGAAAAAAAATTAGCACATTTTCAGCAAGTAGTTGTACTGGGGAAAAATGCTTTTGCCAAACAGAGACCTCTCAAAACTCTAAGCAGGAAATAGGGGTTTTTAGACACAGAGGATGTCTATACAGAGTCACGTTGCTTTAAAGCATTGAAATTGTATTGTATTGATATTTTAGGCCCCACTACTTCTTACTGCACCATATTGCAGGAGCTGTCATTGTAAAGCAGCAAAACAGGATGAGGAGATGAACCAGCAGACGTAACCACAAAAGGTGCAGGATCCCTTTGGAAGACCCTCATTTCCCAGTGAATCTCACACTCCAGGAGCCCAGTCCATCCCACTGTGATGCAAAAGTCCCAGGCTGTGTCCTCACTCTGTTGATTTGGCTGCCTGCACTGAACCTTTCTTGACAGGGCCTGACACTGGGCAGCAAATGTACTGACAGATCCCTGGGATCTTGTTGAGTGAGGTGGAGCAAAGCTGATGACATGATCCATTTCCATTTTCTGTTTGGTTGTCATGCTTTGAACATGAGAACATGAATTCCCTTTACGAAGAATTGCTTTATATGGAGAAAAATAAATGTTTTCATGTGTCACAGATGTAACTTCTGGGGGAAATACATCAATTTTCTAATAACTCTACAGTACAGTAAGTGTGAATGCCTCCTCATGGCCAGCACAGCTCTATCATGGCTATCACAGGTAAACCAGAGAAGTGTTTCCTGAGGTAGAAAAGCAATGAGTCTGAATCTGACAGGTAATTCCTTCCCAGGTATCAATCCAGAAATTATTTGTTTAAAAAGGGTTTTGGTTTTTTTTTTTTTCATTTTGAAATCCAGATGGTGAATTTTCCAGCATTCCAATTCTGTCTGCCAGAGTTCCTACTCTCATGGCTTTAGTGGCTCTTTGTATTCATTGCCCATAGAGCATGGGCTATGTTTGCTTAGCTCTCCTCCTCCTCTTCCATTTCTCATGAATAACAAAACCACAGGAATAGGCTGAATGTCTCTGGAATCATTCAGGTAGCAGATGAACTTTGAGTGTTGACTTTTTCACCCTCACAGGCATTGTCCATTTACTTTCTTCTTATATCCCTTCTCTAATTTGTACAAAGCTATTTGTGATTAGCTGGCATTTACAACCAGGTATTGCTTTTTTTATTAATTTATAAACAGTTCAAACAAACAGTGGTAGTCAATTCTAGGAATAATCCCCCAGGAGGTTAGGAAAGATACAGACAAGTGCACAATCTGAAGGCACTGCACAGTGCATTAATGGGGAAAGATTTCAGATCTCTGGGTACACCTTCACAATATCCCTTTGTCTATGTATTGAAGCTGGTAAATACAAATATTAAGGGAATATTTTTGGCCCAATATTTTCAGCATTTTAAATTATTCCACCTCATATAAAAAGCAGCATTAGCTGTGAAGATGTGCTGGCAGCTGACAAGGGATTCCCTCTGAACTCAGGGATTTTTGAGGAAAAAGAGGCCTGTGTTAATCACACTGAACACCAAATGCCAGAGGCAGAAACAGAACAGGAACTGTGGTGTCTTAGCTCAGACGAAAGGAAAGTTCCAGCTGGGGATCCCCCAAGATGGCTCAAGGCTGTTCAGGGACAGGATGGAACTCACACCAGTCCAGAGTCACAGAGGTGGAGCTACTGAACACCTTCTGTGGGATACACACAGTGTGTGGCTGGCCAGGCTGCAGTAATGAAAATATTTACATGTACAAGGGTCTTTCTATAAAAACTCTAGAGATACAACAAGAGTTCTTTCTCCAGGTGTCAAATTTCTCTTTTTTTTTTGCATGTATTGATAAGCATTCCCCAGAGTGTGGATGTGGTATGTCTGCTGGGACAATTGTTTTCCAGCAGAACTAAACTTATTGAAATAGATGGTTTGATTACATGAATGTTTCAGAGGATAAATATTTCATTTTCCTTAAAAATACCTACGTCCATTTTTGAATAGCAGTAAGAAGTGTTTCAGTGGTGTGTTAGCCTGAGTGCTATTGGGAGATTTTGTAGGAATATTTGACTTGAAATGAGGATCATTCCATGCCTCACTAAAAGACACGCTGCACAGGGGATCCTTCTGAATCCCAAAATTCTGAATCCATAGATTCCAGCTGGCTGTGAAAGGAAAGCACCTCGTTATTCCTGGCCTCTCCCTACTGCCCTCTCCTGAAGGCTTGACAAATTAGGTAAGTTGATAAAAAGTAGCAGTGTCTTATGCATGAAATGTCCTGTGAATAAAGGAGCAGAATACTTGCAAATGATTGTGAGAATCATCTGAATTAAATAAAACCACCATCAGATAGTCTTCTGTGACGTGTTAGGGAATGTTATTAGTCAGGGTCCAGCAGCCGTGTGGTATTTAGCATCCTCTGGCATTTCAGTGACCTTTTATAAGGCAGATTGCATGGAACAATTAATTTATTTCATGACCATCCCATTGTATCCAAGATAAAAAATGTTAGTCAAAACCAGGTGTCCGGATCTGAGCCATGTATTGCATTTCAAAACCCATTGAGTGGAAGCTAATTTCAGCAATTTGCATGAGAGCCTTTTGCTATCACTTCTACCATAGTATCAGTGTCAGCTCAATTTTCAGAGCAGCTGTAGCTCAAACACTGACCTGCTGCCTATTACAGTAGTGTAATGAAGTGCAATGGACTCGTAATTATTCTACATTACTGTAGATCAAGTAACATGCAGCTTTCAGTTATCACAATGGAATCCCAGTTCTTGCTCAAAATGAGAAAACTGACCATGAAGTTGATTTAAGGGTGTCATCAAATATTACTTTCAGAGCCTGCAAATGTACTACTTATTTCCCAGATAGCATCTGACATTGCTGTGCAAATGTCCCAGAGTCACTGCATACTTGAATAAACTAGTTTCAAATAACTAAGCGAGGAGCTCTATCTGAGACGCAGGAGTAAATTGAGATGGGATGTTCTTAAAATTTCTGGTAATGCAATTGCATTAGGCAAATTATTTCAATGTCTCCTTTCTAGCACCATCTGTGAAACAGCCAAACAACTTATTCGTGAAATCATGGGGATTTTTTTTCTTTCTGTTGCTGCAGATGAAATATTGAGCATTATTAATTTGACTAAAAATCACTCACTGCCTGCCTGTACAATCATGACCTCAGCCTGCCCAGATCATATTTCTTCCAAAGACCATGACTATCAAAATCTCTACATTCAGATCTATTCCTTCCCCAATCCTCTTGATAGGACCATGTCAAAATCTTCTTTCAGCCCTGTCTTTTGGAGGGTGAGTACCTTGGAGGCAACACAACACAACATAACAAAAACAACACAACACAACAACATGGAATACTGTGTGGGACGAGCAGGGGGACAAGGGTTTCACAGTAATCAGGTTTTGTCACCCAGTACTGACACCTTGGATTGAAGGAATGACAGAGCTCCTCATAAGTAATTTGCATTTTTCTGTGTAGGCAACAAGCAGGGAGTGTTTGGAAGTGGGCTGATCACTTTTTATTTTCCAATTTTTTGCTTAGCTAACTATCACCAGTAGTTGCTTTGGAAGTTGTGTTGCTGCAGATAGAGGTAATTATTTCTATTTTTTAAGCAAATTTTCAGAAAAATCTCTTGGCACATCACCCTCAGTACCTGACAGGAAATTTTAGCTCTTCCCTGCCAGAGGTAGCAGGATATTGGAATATATGGAACACACAGACTGGAAAGTTTAACTGTCAAAAGCAGTCCATTGTGTCAGGAGTAAAATCAAATTAAGTTATAAAAAGGTAAAATAATCCCTGCAGAGCAATTTGTTAGAATCTGGGTGGTTTGTTTGGGATTTTTTTTTTCCTAGAGTGAGGAGAAAGGGAATGTGGGTTAGATTTTCACTTTCAGCCCACACAGAATTCACACACAGTAATTCAGTTCAGGTAAGATGCAGTACTGGGTGTCTGGATGAACACACACTCCTTTCTTTGGGACTGAAGGGGGAAGTGCTGGGATGGAGGGGACAACAGGGTTTAGAGAAAGGTACAGCAAGGCAGAAAACTCAGCAGAAAGTAAAGATTCACAAAATGGTTTGGGTTGGAAGGGACCTTGAAGATGGTGTACTTACAACACCCTGCCATGGGCATGTTGCTTATAAAATTTCAAATGTCTTCTTCATTTAAACAAAGATATGGGTGGTAGTGTATCAGAAAGATGTTTTTATCCTTCAAATACGGGAAATAGAGAGAGGAGCAGCTGATCTCCAGCACAGCAGCAGCACATCACATTTATGGGAGAGTTTCAGGCTGCCTACAGCACTCACATTTCCAAGGGATTATAAACCTGAACTCTTGATTTTGTAACCCAGCACAATCCTTCCCTGATCTGGCTGATCCTGGTCACAAATCAAGGGAACCACCAACCAAGAGCAGCCATGGGCCTGAACTCCAGGGGTAACCATTTCTCAGAACAGTCTTTAAAGCATCAGTCTGTCTGTATGTCCATCTGCTCCTGCCTCTACCCCATGGTAACTGCAGCAGTTGACACCACTACTTACAAATAAAAATGGAGGTAAATACTTGGATAATGCTAGAAAAGAATGGGAATGTGAGATTGCAAATCCATCTCACTCTGGAGGAGTTTTTTCTCCTTTTGCATTCATCCTGTATAAATGATCACCAGCAGCATGACCAGGGTTTAGAGCAGATTTTAAAGTGTCAATTTTAAGGAAGTATCTTCCTGTTTTCTTGAAATGCAGGGGCACTTATTTCTACTGCTTTAAAACCTAAATCCTAATTTTAGATGTGACAATATTCTAGTCAGAGGCACATCAATATGACAAGGCTAATGTGTCCAACCAGAAGAATTTACATATGGAGAATTGACTATTTTCAGTAAACAACTCATTAATGAGCCATCAAAACTTGGTTGTATCAACTATTGCACAACTAGTCAGAGCGAAATAATAATAATCAGAAGAGAAAAGCTAATTTTGCACGTTTCAGATAAAAGAAAAAGATTCATCATGTAAGCTTTGTTACAAAGGCATATTTGACACCACTTAATATGTATTATTCACTGGCACTAAATTGTAATTCTAAATCAGGAGGGTAACAAGGTGTTTTCCTGCATAAGATTTAGCTAAACCTCTAGAGTTTTTAATCTGTTTTCCTAACAAAGTTTACTCAGAAACATTGGCTCTGTTCTGACTGTCTGGAGACCCCAAGTCTCCCTGTGTAAACAGAAAGAGTCTCCCCATGCTGGCTCATGCTTTTATTATGGGAGTCACACTAAATGTGATAATTTTAGAGAAGTGTGTGCTCACTGTTCCATCAGCTCCTAATGGTGCTTCCCTGGCATTAGCAGAATACGAATGAAGAGCTTTGGTCTAAATTTGAGGCCGCTCACCACACACAGGAGTGACCTCACTGGGCCCCCAGCAGAAGATACACCTGAAACAAGGCAAATCCCAATGGATAGTTTTACCTGGCCTTTTTGAGAGAAATATCTGAAGCTTCTGCCTTCATCTCCTCACAAACTGTGCTCTGAATATAAAAGCTGAGGGTCCAAAGTCATGTATCTGCTTTTATTTGCAGGCAAAGTTTCTGCTGGGCCACAAGGAGCTGCCATGGGTCAGTCTAGAGATTATATCTCAGGAGGTTGGAGGTAGAGGGCAACTCAAGCAATGTATGGGAGCTCCACATCTCCTAGAGAGCATGCATGGGGATTTTTGGGGCTTTGAGAGAGAAGGCTGAAGGGGTACTATGACCTCCTAGTGCTCTGGTGAAAGCCTCTTTACAGAACAGCATCCATCTGTATGGTATCAGGAGAGAGTATTTGAAAATGTAGAGATGCATATTCCTTTCTCTTTTTTTGGTCAATCTCCCTATTTCTGTTGACTTGAATCTGCTAATTCCTATCTGCCAAAAATTTGGCTCATGAACAAGATATATTTGAAATGTAAATCTCTGATGCAAATAACCAGAGATGATTTGGTATCTTTTATCAGGACAATAAATAATTTCTTTTTTAAGAGTATTTTTCCCCCCTAATAAAAATGCAGTTACTGCCAGATCAGAATTTTCTATTGGAAAGTTTTTGTTTCACCGAATATTTGCAATTTCCACAGAAAAATGGAATGAACTGTTTCATTTGACTTGGAACGTGTTCTGAATCACAGACTCACAGGCTGGAGTTTGAGGGAACCTCTGGAAATCATCTGGCCCAACCCCACTGCCAACACAGGCTCATCTACAACAACAGAGGCTCAACCTCCAATGCATAGGATCATGTCCAGGTGGGGTTATGTCCAGAAGGAGCCTCCACAGCCTCTCTAGGCAGCTGTTCCAGTGCCCAGTGGCCCTCACAGTGCAGGAGATTTTCCTCATGTTCAGATGGAGCTCTGTGTCTCAGTTTGTGCCTGCTGCCCCTCGTTCTGTCCCGCTGAAGATGGTCTGCACAGCCACCCCCGAGATATTTGTGTGTGTTGGTGTTCGGCTCTCTCCCCTCCAGCCCCAACAGCCCCAGCTCCCTCAGCCATTCCTTGGCAGAGAGGTGCTCCAGTCCCTTCTCTGTTCCTGCAGGAAGCCTGGGCTGCAGGAAGGGCAGATCCCAGCTCCAGGCAGCAGTGCCTGGCTCCCAGCCGCGTTCCTGACGCGGGACATTTCGGGTTGTTTTATCAGCGGCTGGAGTGAAAAAAACCATCAGCTCCAAAAGAGCTGAAAGTTTCATTCTGTTAGAGGAACGCCCAAATGAATCTGTTTGTCATTTCCGAGCTAGAATTAATGTGGAATTTCCATCCCACACACACACACAAAAAAAAAAAAAAAAAATCTGAATCTTACTTTTAATCCAGTTTTAAATTGAGAGAAAGGCTGAAATGCCAACATTTCTCCTGGGATAGAAATGCTGTACTTGCTATACTCTGTAAACAATTTTGAATAGGACAGTGTTTCAGTGGAGATCACATTCTCAAATTCATGTTTTATAGGCTTATGAGGATATTAAACATCAAATTAAGTGTCTGTAAGGATCTTTTTCTCACCTCAAGAGTCCTTGACTTTAACATAAACTAGCCTAAAGGTGCAGAAGGTGAGAGAAATCAGTATGACAGAAAAGAGTAAAACAGCAAGGCACCTGATAAATGTGAAATTAGCTCCTAAAAATTGTAAAGATGCAGCATGACATTAAATGCTTCATCTGAGTGAGCAAACTGGCTGCAACTTCAATGCCATGTCACTGTCTCCCTTCTCACTGCATTGTACATTCCCCTCTAGTGGCTGGTAAAAGATTTATGTGAGAAAATTCTTCTGAGAGCTAAAACCAAATTTGCAAAGGGAAATCGAAGGGAATTAGAGATGTAGATACTTTAACAACCTAAGCAGGGGGCTCTTACCCCATGCTGTGACAAAACTCTCTCCCTTGTGCTGTAGGTAGAGATCAAATTGCTCTTTTGGCCTGAGTAACATCGATTACACCTAGAAAACAAAGGCTCTGCTCCATGTTTGGTGCAGCTTGAGGGTGAGAGACAGAATTAGGGTGAAGAAGGAGTTGGAAAAATTCTATATTGTATAAGTTTGAAAAGTGTTAACAGTCATTTTTTGCTCTCTGGTTTTCTGTTTGGCTGAGGATTTTAAAATAGGGTTCAGTGGTTCAGTAGCTTTATGGCAGCTGTTGTTGAGCTTCCATGGGTTTTGTGCAAGTGAACCTTTGTTTGCTTAGGTGCTCTGGGTTTGAATTCCATCTATGTCCCCTGGATTTGGGGACTGGCCTCTGGAGTGTGTGTGTGTTTTCTGATTCTGAGTGAAATGATGGAGTGTTGCTCTGAGCATTCCCATTCCTCCTGTTGGCTGCTGTGGTGCACCTGCCCAAACCAGAGAGAGGAACAATCCCAGGGGGAAGTCACAAACCAGCTGAGCTCTGTGGCTCCCCAGCTGCTGGCTGGAGAGAGGGGCAGTGTGCAGGCAGTCTGTGGGATACTTCAGGAATCAATGATCTTTTTTTTGAAAGAGCACTGATCTCTGGATTAAACCTGAACTTTGGTGTGCCCTCTGAACCATGTGCTGGGCTGTGGGTGCAGGGAGCACCTGGGATCCTCCCACTGCTCCCCTCTCAGGTCCAGCTCCACTGCTGCTAAAACTGCAGCAGGCAGCTTCCAATTGCACCATTTCCTTGGCTACTCAGGGCTTAAATTCACCAGTTCTTGCTGAAAAAATGAATATACTTCATTCCCAGTATGACTGCAACCTGTGTTGGCACAGGACTGGCAGTGTTTTGGTGCCAGTGAAAAGATTGATAGAAAATTTGCCAGCAGGTTAAGTGGCAAAGCAGGTTTGTGTAATTCCTTTTAGAGCAAGCAGAGTGAGCCAGGCTCATCAGCAGGAGGATGTCCCTACCACCTTCCAACTGTGTTTTCAAACAACATTTGGGAGTGATTTATGCTGCGTTGTGACACTGGTACCATCTGTTCATCATCATAAGTATGAATGAAGTGATAATGAAGAAAATGTTCTAAGCAGCTAACAAGATGATTACACTTTAATAACATAATTTTGGCATAATTTGGATCTTCAGCGATCTACAAACACTTCATTTCAAAATCTAAAGGTCTGGAGCTTTCCTGCAGCTACACAGAGCTCTCCTCTGACTTTTAATATCAGGGAAAACATAAAATTGATCTTGAAATGTGTCTGAGGTCTTGCCTCACCTGTCTGCTGACTCACACTGTCTCCTACAAGGCATCTGCTGTTTACAGACTCTTGATTAATTTCCTTGCCTGCTTCACCTCTGTTTGGAAACTTCTCACAACAGACTCAATATCTTCCCAGGGCAGGAACCATCTATTCCTCCTGCCAAGGGTTTCCAGCTGACTCACTCACTGTTCTCTTACAGGAAAACAACAGGAACTGTCCATTCTAAATTGTGTCAGGGCCCTTCAGTATTTTTTCAATGGAGAATGAACTGGAAATCCAGATAAAACACAAAAAAGTGGTGACTTTGCATTAGATTCAATTAAATTTCAGGAGAGCAAAAAAAAAAAAAAAGAAGTCATTTTTGTTAAATTGTTAAAAAATAATTTTAGATTTGTGTTAAAAAACTTTTTATTTCAAAATGAAATAATAAAACTCATTGCTTTAAAGCTGGGGATTGAAAGGCATATTTTTATTTTGGGATTAATATAAATGCCTCAGTTCAGTGACCAAATGCAGAACTTTGGTTTTTCTTCTTTGTTGTTCCAGGAGGGAATATCCTGGTCATCCACAGCAGCACTGGGTCCTGCAGCTTTGGGATGAGAGGTTATTTTTAAGAGCCATACTTTTCCAAGCAGACCTGTGAGACAAGTTGAAGTTTCCTTCAAGTCACCGTGACTGTCCCCTCCTTGTGGCCCTTCCATCAGATACTTCTGGCAGACTCAATTCCCTCAATTCCTGGGGCCATTCAGGCGCTTTCTCCAAGACAATCTCCCACGTTGGAGGGATGGCCAGAGTAAAACACTGGGGGCAACATCTTGGGATGCACAGATTTGAATGTTCTGGACAGAACTGGAGGTGACCTGTACCAGGGGATCGTTTTGCCTTTGTTTGCTCAGCCTGTGGTGAGTGAGGGCCCAGAGCTGCGGCTTTGCCAGAAATTTTATTCCTGCTGTCAGCTGTCCGTGACTGGTGACTGGACCAGGTCTCTGTGCTGGTTCAGTTGTTTCTTGCAGTCAGTCCTGACTGTCCCCCCAAGCCTTTGCCTTGACACCGTGGTGTGGCAGTGATGCAACTGTGGGAGCAAATGTGCTCAACAGATTTTAAGCCAAAAAAACCACCCAACAACACATTCCCAGGACCTCTTGAGCTGATTTCTTACGCCTACAACAGCATTTCTTTGTTACTCATGTAGAAATGCTGTCTAAATATATTGCTTTTTTCTGGGGTATTTTTTACTAATGGGTAATCTATTAACATCTGTATGACATCTTGTTACCAGTCTGATACAGGACCTTGCTAGGAGGAAAAATGCTGTTTGTTGGGTTGGTAATACAGCAGAGCTGCCATCCAAGCTGATCTATTGTTCAGTTAGACTCCACTTAGCTGAGGATATGATTACAGTGACTAACAGGAACAAGAAATAAGAAGCATAAAGCGTATTTTTGTGTTGCCATTTTTCTTTCTTATATTTCTATCAATCTTTTCAAAGTGAATATGCCAAAAAGCAGGGAAGAACCCACATGAAAAGGGGTGGTGCTGAATGGGGCTTGTGTAACCCTCTGGCTGTAGCTGCTGAGAGGATTCGTGCGTGTTGTACATGACTCATGGAACAGCTATTCCTGCACCAGGTGCTTAAAACTCAACAGTGATGGGTTTACAAGAAACTCATCCTTAATCTTTCTCACCACACATGTGGATCAATGGATCTGCAAGAAGAATCGTGATCCTTGTTTACATTATTTCACGGATTCTGGCACCGCTGAAAACAATTTTATCCCCTCTTTGGGCAAAAGCATTTCAGAAGACTACCAGAGTCTGCTCTCATTTATCTTCTGAGCTGGAGAACTGCACAGAGGATGTCTCTTCAGCCCAGAGGAGACTGAGTGCTCAATGCTCGTGGCTCCTCTGCCTCCACCCATCTGGGACCAGGAGAGCCAGGGAATGGCACTGAAGCCCTACCCAGCTTGTCCTTGTACAAGGAGGCTGTGCTCTTTTCCACTTGCTTAAGGCCACTACCACAGTCACAATGCAGAAAGAAAAATACATATGTGTAGATCAAAATCTAGAAAAAAATGTGGGTGACATCCGTGGAAAGGCTGAGGTTCCTGTGTGGGGGCACAGGGTCATAATACAGTCAATTTCCCGGAAAGGAATGGCATGAAGAGGTGTTAGAAAATACTCCTCAATAATTTAAAGAACAAAAAAGAAATTAATAAGAACCTACAACCTGGAAGAACTCAATAAGACATAACAAACAAGCTTCTGTTGGTGGTGTACAAATATCTGTCCTAATTTATTTTCAATCATTAGAAGGAAAAGAGGGGGAGAAAGGGAATAACAGTCTTTGCCAAGTGTTCAGTGATTCTCTTGTACCTGATTCCCAGCTGCACCTTTCTCATTATCACTCTTGTGAGTATAACACTTCTCTGCAAATGCTCCAGCCACTTGGATTTTTGAAAAGGGTTTTTCAGCAAGGATGGAATGTGACAAATGCAATTTAAACAAGCCACTTAATCAACTTATTTATATTAGATAACAATATAAGCAAAATGAGTGAGTCTTCCATACAGAAACCCTCAGGAAGTCTCTATGGAAAAGAAAACACCACAAGATCACTCTTTTTACAGCCATGCCTTTAAAAATTTCTCTTCTGGATGGTGGGTCTGTGTCCTCCACACCAATAATGGGCAGTCAGGACATGTTGGTAGGACAGAGCTCTTGGCTAGGGAATTCACACTTGGTGAAGATTCATCTGCTCATAGCTATTGACTAAATTTCTGTGAGAATGAGTAAAGGGAGACTGGGAAAAACAAAACAACTTTGATTAATTTCATAAATGTTATTAATATTTTATTAATTTCTAAGAAGATTGTCTCTGGGAAACTGTCTTTCTCCCACACTGTTAAATATGCCCTGAGGCCATACAGAGAATATGGAACAAATCTTTGTACTCAGCTTCCCCCATCCTGGTGCCCATGGACCTCAGGAAAAAGTTCAAGAAAGAAATCAGTGCAGGTGGAGCTACCAAAAACATCAGTGAGAAAAAAGCTAGCTTTTAAAATTATATTTTCATATCAGAAATAGTAGATGATCCTCACATTGGGTGAGGAACAGAAAAATAGAGACAGAATTTTTATTTTAATTATTCATCTCACTTAATCTGAGAATTTAAGTTGATCCTCATTTTACAGAAGCTTGTGGAATCCCTAATTTGAGATAAGGTCTGAGTGGGGATCAGAGACCCCAAGCAGAGAAGAGGGCTGATGGAAGTTTAAGCTGACAGAAGTATAAAAAGAAACAAATGGGCTTTGCCATTCAGAGAATGTAAGCAAAGACCACAGCTCTGGAGGGAAAACAAGACAAAGTCATAGTAAAACAATTCAGAAACCACAGACTCCGCTTCAGGAAATGCAGAGGCAAAGGTGAAGCTGCAAGAGGAGACAGAATGAAACTAGAGTTTGTTTTCCAGAGGCATCCTGAAAGTGTGCACAGACAAGCATAAACCAGCCAGGTTCTGGAGTTTTTGTCCTTTTGTCTGTGTGAGAAGCTAAACCTTGAATGCAGATATAAAATTTTAAAAAATTAAATATATGTAATTTGCACAGATAAGAAGAATTTGTGGGAAATTTCAAAGAGACAGTTACATAGAATGATGAAATATTACCCTGAGCCTTTTCACTTGTGATTCCAACACTGCTGCACAAGCTCACTGCTCAGGAGGACTGGAGCTGAGCTAAGAATTTTGAAGAATAAATTTAGAAATATACAAACAGGAATGTAGACCTTTGTTAGAAGCAGTGGGGAATTTCTGAGCTAGATATGAAGAGAAGGAGCCTTTCAGCTGCAGGGTCCTTGGAAATGTGAAATAGAGCAGGATGTGACAAGTAAAACACACCAGTTCCTTTGAGGATTTGTGAGACAGGGCAGCCCAGCTCACACTCATCAAGACATTTTGCTCTGCATGGTATATTGTCACTTCTCTATAATATTTCCTCATTATGAATAAGAGCTGAGTCAAATTAGCCTTTTATGAGATTTAGGGTGAAAAACATCACTTGCTGTACCATTGTAGCTGAAACTAAGTGTTAAATTTAGCTGGTGAGCAGCGTGTGGGAAACTACAGACCAAGCATTCTCTCTCCATCACAAGGACCTAGTCTGGAGTGTGTGGAGCAAGCTGCTCTTCCACCAGGGATGTTTCTGTGTTGCATATCTGTGTGAGAGTGTGGCAACTCCATCCCCTTCCCCTGGAAGACCCAGAGTGGATCAGTCCCTCTCCCTGTGAGCATCAGTGGCTTCCTCACACCCAGCACGGGGCCTAAATTCCACCTTTCTGCCACTTTTGTCTGCCCCACATGCAGCATTTGCATTTGTGGAGCAGGAACAGCTGTCAGCCACTGATGGCCCCATCCCAAGTCTGGGCCAGGTCTGTGGTTTCAGAGCTCCATGCACACTTGCCATATGGACAATCCTGCAGTAACACATCTCCTAGACTGTCGTGGGCTGGAGCTGGAAGCTCATATGGAAAATTTTTTTTTGTGTGTGTGTGCACCGGTTTTGCCAAACGTCCTGTTTTAATTATTCATCTCGCCTCATGAATAAATGAAAAGGGGAAACATCAAAAGTCGCCAAATACTCTGTGCTGGTCACAAACACTGAAGGTTTCTTTTTAATGTACAATCAGAAAGTTGGATTAAGATTCACTCCTTTGATATGCAGCTGATTATTTTTTAAATATATAAAAAAGAGAGAAATTCCTGTTTCCTGCAATTAACTGTATTTTTTTTGAAGCGCAACAGGCATGGAGAAATCACATATCTGTGGTGACTCCTTTCAAAGAAAACAATTAGCATCCATATCAAAAAGCTAATTCAGAGAAATTAAAAGAACACATACATCAGTAAAATATAATATTTCCTCTTTAGCACATCTCATTGTGTACAATGTGTCACTGTAAAATTGTTAGGCTTGGAGATAATGAAGAGTGACAGTTGAAGGGTTCAGGGCTTCATATAAGACTTTTGGGTATGTAAAGATTTTAATTGCACATAATTATGAATGTGCAAGTGGAACGATTTAATTTTTTAGCTTTCATGCTATTAGAAGGCTAATAGAACCAATATCAAACTGAGTTAGTTACAGCAGAATTACTAGAAGAAGCTATTTTTTCATTCAGCAATTTAAATTCAATCAAAACAAAAAAAATTAAAATAGCTCGTATATTTCTCTCTTCTTTTACATTTATATCGTGGTAGCAAGATAAGTGGTGTGTTATTAACAGAGAGGAAGAAAATAGTTCTTATAAGATTAGAATATCCTGGAATAATGGCAATGGATAGTGGGGAAGCACAGAAGAAAAGGGGAAGCTATAAAGGGTGCAGCTACAGTAATAAAGTGGTCTGTTAAGTTTGAGACTGACTTCTGTCTATAGCAACTCTGTGTTCTTGTATAAACACATAATTGTACAGTGTCCCCACCTTAGACAGAAATGCTTCTGCTGATAACAAGGAATGAGCTCTTTTTCCTGGCTCAGTGAGGTTTTTGTCTGCTGAAAGCACAAAACAAGCAGGACAAAATGCTTCCAATAAGCCAGAGAGGGCCTTGACTCCATGAATCAATGGCAGTTTTCACCTTGGCGGTGTAAATAAGGACTATATGGCAGGAATTGTTGTGTCCCAGCATCCTGCATGACTGTGAGCACTCCCACAGCTTCCAGGAAAGCTCAGGGTGAGAGAAAACATGGTTTCCAGCACAGCCCACCTTCTGCAGGGTTCAGGACACCCCATCCAGTACCATTCCCTGTGGGAATTAGTAGAGGTGAGAAGATTTTTAGAAAGCAGGGAAAGCTGGTCTTAAAAACAGAAAGAGCAGAGAAACAGAGAACTAGCTGCAGCTGCAAAGTCTGAAAGCAAAAAAAGTTGGAATACAGTGGTATAGCAAGCAAGGACATTAAACTATAGCTTGAGTTTGAGGCTTGGCTAAGATAGACCTTAAGACTGCAAGAAAATATGTTTAGCAAGACAGTAGAAGATTTTAAGCTTAATAATGGTGTATTGTTAATAGAAAGAAGACAATTAGCCAAAACAACTGTCTGTTAGCTTTAGCAATATACTGTTGGCTAAAAAAGTTTTTAAGATGCTCTGCAACAAAGAAATCTTTAACTGCTACTAGCTATATGTAAACTTTACCATCTTCCTGTTGTCTCAGCCATGTAATGAGACTAATGCTACAAGTAAAGCTCAAAGAACATACCCCAACAGTCTGTCCTGTTCATAAAAAAAGCACCAACACAATTCCCCAGCCTTCCCCCTAGCTGAGCACCCATCCCTCTACTGTATCCTTCCCCCTTTCTCTCTGCAGCATCTCATTTCCAGGCTCACCCTCTGATTCCTCTAGCCGCAGTTCTGTGGGCATTTCCCTGAATCTGCCCAAACTCAGGGCAATTCCCTGGATCTGCCCAAACTCAGGACATTTCCCTGAATCTGCCCAAACTCAGGGCAATTCCCATAATCTGCCCAAACTCAGGGCATTTCCCTGAATCTGCCCAAGCTCAGGCTCTCCTGAGATGATGCTGAGGATGCTGGAGCTGCACCTCTGCCCTGCCTGGAGCTCCTGCTGTCCCCTGAGCAGCTGCCACACAGCCTGCCCAGCCAGGGGACAGGGCAGGAAGAGCAGCTATCAGCAGAGAGGAGGGAGAGGAAATAGTGTCCAGACACTCTGCATTTTCCCTGCCAGAACCGGGCGTTTCAGGTCTTGCACGCTTTTGCATTCCCTGTGTCGCCCCTTACAACAGGGCTGGAAAATGATTTTTTATCTTCTGCTAAACCTCATTTAGGTCCATCTTTCAGCAGTAATTAGAAGTCTGTTGGTGTTAGGATCTCTTTGCAGATCTTGGACCTTTTCAATTAATTTTAATCAGGTTCATTAGCACTTTTTTTAATGTGTAAGAAATGGGCAAATACATAACTGAAGAGCACTTACCTTTTAATGAAGGTAACAAATATGCAATTAAAAAAGCTCTGTCTTTCAGCAACTTTGCAGTAAATTAACTTGTTTTGTCATTATTGTGCATGTAGGATGTCACTTATTCTGGAGTTTTGACATAAAATTCTTTATCACTGGCAGAATTAGTGAGTAACATTAAGAACTAGGAAATTACAATTAGTTCATGAATTAGGTGGGATATACAATGTGTTAATTATTGAGGGACCAAACTTCATGCAATTAAAATTTAAAATCAAGATAAGAACAATATATTATTAGGCATCTGAGTAGTTAATGAAGTTGTGAATGATTACCAAATTTTATAAATTAATTCTAAGGTTCCTTGACTATTCTTAGAAAATTTTATGCCATGGGACTTTTAACAGGCTACAGTTGTTTGTGAATAGAATAAAAATATGAAACTCAGAAATGCTATAGGAATCTTTACTTTTTGTCAATTACATGTGGGTGTGTGAAGATGCTTAATAAATGTCTTGCTGCTAAGAAATACTATACCAATGCTTCTTCAGCAAGAGTTTCAAATATGAGTTTCACATAAAACTGCCATATCCAAACATTTATTACCTGCTCATCAGGAAGGTGTTGGGAGCTCACCCTTCATTGTAAGTTGGCTTAAAACCGAGGGGCTCCTTCCCAGGCAGGCCATATTCTGTCCATGCAAAGTGTAAATACAAAGTAAATGCAAAGAGCAGTTGACTGCCTCCTGAGAATCCCAGCAATGAATGGTACAAATCTCTGCCCCACTGCTTCTGCCAAACTGGGGCTGAGGAGCAAAGCAGACCCTGGAGCACCCCAAGGAGCCAGTGCCAGCATCTCCCTGGCTTTGAGGTGTCAGAGCAAGATGGTTTCAGTGCCAGAAGAGACACTGGGTTGGGACCTGCTCTCAGAGTTCCAAAAGTAACAGTGAAAAATGATCCAACACTACTGAATTGTGGCATGGGCAGCCCAGGACAAGAGCAGCAAGCTCAGCTGGCTCCATCCATTCCTGCCTTCCAGGACAATAAACAACCATTGCATTTCAACAACTTCCACAAGATTCAGTGTTCCTCTTGTAAAATATTCCTCATGCTTGTGAGAGCTGTAAATTTCAGAGCAGCCTTGCTGGTGAGTTCTTGAATAGGAGCCTCAATTTCTACAATAATTTCTCCACTGCAGTGAAGAAATTCACTGCACTCATGGGTCAGTACCTCAGGTGATTGTACACATGTGAGTCCAATCCATGTCAGCTCCACTAGCTGGATGATCCCACAGCAGATAAACCTTGAAAAATTTCCAGTAACAAGAGGTCCTGGGTAAAAGCTGATGTTTATCTTATTTGTTTATCATTTCTGTTATAATCAACAACAGAGTGTGATGCTGCAGTGCCAGCATCCCTTGGGGACCCTCAGAAGGACACCTGGTGTTTCCAGCCTGTGTTGGTGTGGTGACAGGTACCCACCAGGCCAAAAAAATCCATCTGTCCCAGGACAATATGTCTATATGTGGAGGCTTCCAGTGTCCCTTTCATCCTGTGGGATGTCACATTTCACCCCCTAGCAGTGGCCCCATGCTCATGGCTCTGCCCAGGCTCTCATTCTGGCTGTGGATGTCACTCCTGGGCCTGTGTGGGGTAATGCAGTGTGGGTGCTGATTCTGCATGCAGCCCACAAAAAAAGGCCCTGTGTAAACTATCTTATTTATTTCACTATCCTTCCCCCATTCACCAGGCAAATTATCACGTGTGTTTAATTTCAATAAGATAAAAAATTGCCTAATAAAATATTTACTCAGCCTTTGTCCCTGCAAGTGTAAACTCATGTAATTACAGAGCACTCCAGAACCTGTGGCTATAAATCTCTAGAAATAAAATCCTCAGCACACTGACAGAATAAGGCTCCCATTTACTGTGAAAATGGGAAGCCAGTCCATGCCAAGCTGCTAGATTAACTTAATGTGCTCCAATTCATGCTCCTTCTCTCTCTTCAGTCTTCAGGGAAGGATGTTTATCTCTTCCTGCTGCCTAGAGATGGCTGTCATTACCCTTCCATCTTAGGCTGGAGAAGTGATGATCCCTTTTTCTCTGAAGTCATTGTCTCTTAGCCCAATATTGGCTTGTGTTGCTGGCAGTCAGTAGCACCTGGGATGTGCTGTTCAGAAAGGCTGATGTGTATGGACATCCTTGGAAATTTCAAAGTAAAAGAGGTGGCTTTATCTCAGGTATTAATAAGAAGCTGGTAGATATTGAGGTGCCCTGGCCTGATCATCCTGGTCCAGGCAGCATGCCAGCCTTCCATGGGACGTGCTTCCAGCAGAGACATGGTGTGACTAAGCTGCTCTTTCCAGGAAAACATTCCCAAGGGGATTGGGAACCTGTGCCCGAGGAGGCTGCATGCAAAAGGCAAACACTCAGCCATGATCTGTTTGTTAGATGGGCTGGGGAGAAGAGGGACTATTATTCTTTATTTTCAATAATGTTTAGGTTGCAGGGCTTTGGCTTGGAGGGATCAGAGAAGGAGGGAGCACAAGGAATATATAACAACCTCTTTTGTACCTGTCACTTTAATGTATGCCTGCTCTCACTTTGGCACAGCACCAGAGCCTTTGAAACACAGGAGAGTGGTAAGGAGTATATTTTGAAGGAACTTTTAATTAACTCTTCCCTTGGGCTTCTGAGCAGAAAAAGGTGGGAGTGCCTGTGGCTGTTTTTAAAGGGCTCCTCTACAAAGGCAATTTTTTTCTCAGGCTATCACAAGTCTAGGATTGAGGGGGGGAAAAAAACCCCAAACAGGTAACTTCTCTAACTCAGCAGGTAACCTAACACACCAGTCCCTGAAAAAGTGCAGCAATGCAGGCTTTTACTTCCCCAACTAATTACTTGAGTAAAACACTGCTTGGACTCAAACCAGGTATCAACATTGCATTCAGCATTGTCACTCCAAGCACAGCAGCCAGCTAACACACAATAGGGCAAAGTAGAGAGCAGGGAAGGAAAATGTTCTTTCCTGCTGGCTCTGTAGAGGATCAGGGTGACCCTCAGAAAACCCTTCACAGAAATGGGGAAGCAACTCCATCCTTCAGGAAGTCAAGGCTGAAGGTCTCTCTCTGAGAACCAGGGAAATCTTCCTGATGAAAAAAGCCTGTCTGATTTTTCTTCTTAGCTGGGCAGACCACCCCAAAACACAGGCTTTCCTTTGCCAGTATATTTTCTGTCTGAAAACCTTCCATTGATCGAAAATCTCTAATGAGATCTGCTATAAGCTCCTGCAGAAGGTGACCCAAGGTAAGAATAGCTGGAAGGGGTAAGAGGGAGGAATTTCTTCACTTAGAAACAAAAGTCAAGCTCCACGCAAGTTCTGTAATGGTTGTATTTATGAAAATGAGGTTCCCATATCAGCCCAGGAGTTCATGTGGATCTTTGTGTGAATCTCTGAGCTTCATCTCAGAAACCCCAGGAGCCTGCAGTGCCAGTTTTGCAGTGGTGCATGCTGACATGAAACACATCCCACATATGCAACAGAGCCTGCCTGAGATTAGCTCAGGCTGAGCTGAGCACTCGCTCTGGTGATGGAACTCCTCCTTTTCCATTTCTGCTTTCTTCATTTCCAGCCCAGAAGGATGGCCAGGGATGGCAACTTGGCACTTAGAGTTTGCAATAACAGCAGACACCTCCTTCTGCTCCAGGACAGACCTACCCAGGTAAGATGGCTCTGCTAAAATCATCTTTCTTCCTATGTCTGATATGAGCTGGCCCAGGAAAGAGCAGGGGGCAATCTGGAGGTGGTGGCTGACCAGGCTGAATGCAGACCTTACACCACCCACCTCTGGGGGACATTGCAAAGCTTTCCCGTGAGGCTGAAAATGGGAACTGGGATTTTCATTCCCCTTCCCTAAGTCAAACATTATTTATTGAACCAAGGGTTACTTCCCTCTGAATCTCCCAATTTTTTATGCTGGTTGAACATGAGATAAAAAATCTTGTGTCACAGTCCTAGATCTCCTTCATACCTCTTTCATCCATTTTTCCCTCACTTTCTCTCCATCTTGGTGCCACAAGAAAACTGTCTCCTACCTGGCTGGCAAGGCAGAATTGCTTTCTAGAGAGTTCAGCCTTTAAAATCAGAGGACACCTGTTTCCTATGACCTGGCCCTCCTATTCCCAGAGTTTCCCATCTCTGCAGATGACATTTTTGTTTCAACCAGTGCCATTCCAAGTTCCAGCACCCATGAGGGGTGAGAGCCCTGCCCTGAGTGCTGCCACATGCTCACATGCATCCACTGCTTTAAAAAAGGATCATAGCAGCCTTAAATAAGTGACTGAAGGTCTGATTTTCTTCTAATTTCTGCCCAGTCTTAATAAAAAGCAAACATCCCCTTCGGGGAGTTATATTCACACAGCAAATTTAATTTCAAGAAAGGCCAGCTTCAAATTCACCCAGCATCAACCCACCACTAACACTTCCACCAGATGCCACCCTGTGGCTGGAAAACTCCTTTTCCAGCTGGTGAGCAGAGGAAGGGCTTCACTGCTCCTGAAATTGCACTGGAGGCAGGACATGGGCAGTGGAGGTGATGCCTCAGGTTTAGCTTTTCTATTTTTCAGATTCTGTGCTGCCTTAGTGTGTGGGTCTGGGCTTCATATTAAGGGATGGTGAGCTCTGCACAGAGCAGGGAGACAAAAAAATTCCTGCTCCAGCTGGTCACCAAGAACAAATGATCCAAATCTCAGGCCCAAGAGCATAAACAATGTGGGCTGAAGAGAGAAAAACAAGCATGATGGGACTGCATGGGATAAAGTTGTAATTTGATAATTAACTCCAATATGCAAATGAAGCAGAACTTACAAAAGTGAGAGGATAATTAACTCAAATATGCAAATGAAGCAGAACTTACAAAAGTGAGAGACCCCGTGAGAGCTCATGCATTTTGGGACCATTTTGGTTCATCTTGGGTGCAGCCCTGGCTGGGCTCTTGTGCTGCCCAAGGTGCATCCATTGAGGCCTTTTAATAAATCCCTGCTTTATTCTTTATCTCTGCCTAGTTTCTGTTCTAAGTCAGCCTTCTGAAGGCATCAGAGGGGATCCCGTGCCTCGGGCAGGTGTGTCCTGGCCTGCAGGCCGTGCGTGCGAGAGCGTGACGCCACTGCCGTGACGTCTGGAACGTTCCTGCCTGGGGAAAACAGCGCTGGCTGCAGCCCAGGGATCTTTAATAGAGACAGAACATGGATGTGGGGATGCTTGTGTGTAATTATACACAACATATAGGGCCATTTCCCATATGGGAGCACTTGGAGCCCTTTGATCTTTCTCACCCATAAAACTGGGCCGGAGGGGCCAGGCGTGGGGGAGTGGGGTCACAGAGGGGCTCACTGTCGTTCCAGCGAAGGCCAGGGCTGTGCCTGTATTTTCTCATTTCCCATCAGTGCTCAGGAAAGAGATTTGCCAGCACAGCTGGAAGAAAGCAGGAGAGCACTGCTGGTGTCCTCTGGAGCCCAGCTTGGAGGCCTTTGTAGGCAAACCAGAGGGCTGCCCTGGTGAGGTGTGCTGGGGCCAGCAGCTCAGCTCCTCCAGGAGTGACCCCCTTCCCTGCACCCCCAGTTCTGGGGAGGGCACCCCTCATTCACAGC